>NC_052953.1:14639118-14946202 GCF_013358895.1 Oreochromis aureus
AGAGAAAAGCAGAGTTGCATTATCATCCCTGTTCCCCCAGGGGTGGATAATTAGCAGGCACCACTACTATTGATAACTGTCTCCGGAGTTGCCAGCTGCAGCAACACTTGAATCATTGCTTTGAACTATTGTTAAAGGAATCAGAAAAGATAAAAGGGAAACAAACTTTTGGTAATAGCTATATTAAATCAAAGGGAGCATTTCTATTTTGTTTTAAAAACTTTAACTTTCCTGAATCATACGAGCAGAAGCCCTCGTAAACGCTCTGTATTTGAAGGCTTCTCAGTTTGCATTTGCGGAAAAGTCTAAAACCCTGTGATTATAGCCAGGGCTGGACTGGGACAAAAAATCGGCCCGGGCATTTTGACTAGAGACCGGCCCACCAGGATAGAGATTGAAAATGTGACATCATTCGGGGTAAAACCGCAAAGGATTCTGGGAACTTGAGGCAAGAGGTACTAGCGCACGCAGGCTTTCAATTGAACTCAGTTACACAGCGATAAAAAGAAACACAAAAAATGGCAAGAAGCTGTTGTATTATTAACTGCAATAGCCGGTGGCATGACAGCCACGGGAAGCCGACGGGTAAAGAGATTGTTTTTTTTTTTTTTTTATCGGATTACATCGTTGAGGAGAAATTTTTTAAGCCATGTTTCCGAAGTAAGAGCCGACGGATGGTCTGGATATACCAAATATAACGTCTCAGAACACTCCAGCTCACATGTTAGTCTGCTCCAAGCATTCCCACACAGGTCAGTGTTTTGTAGCAGTTAATACGTCATTTTTCTTAACATAATTGGTGATATAGGTTACAAGCAAGTCTGGCGCTGAACAGAAATTGTCATGCTATGCTCCTTTATTTATTGTGCATAAATAGTGAATTGTCCTGACACAATATTGCGTTTCGCTTCTGTTATTACCACGGTACATTGACAAAAACATATACTTTTATTCACAGGATAAAACAGTTGTTTTGTATCACTAATTGTCCAGTGCGATTACAACATACAATATTATTGTCACTGCTACATTTCTGTAATGCGAACCAGAAATAATTTCCACTACTAATTAATTACCGTTGAGCTCAAAGGTTATATTGATAAACGGTTAACGAATGTGTATTTATGACGACGATTTGTGAGACTGGTAAACTTACCTTTGTTTGTACCATGGTCTTTCGTTATACACGGTGCATTTCAAGGTCCTGTACCCATCCATCGGTAAACTGTACCTGGGCTTGTTGCAGTGACCTGAAGTTACTAAAAACTTCATGAGTGTATGCACTCACTCCAAGAACCGTATAATTATAAATCTGAGCGTGGTGAAAGTTGGGCAGCATGCAAACATCTTTTGTCCACTCTGTGCTCGTAAGGGTCTGACCCTTTCACTCCTTTGATTTTTTCCTCGTATCTTTTCTTTGCCTTTTCGTCGAGTCTGTCTTTGTACGGTCCGGCATTGTTCTCCTTAGTTTTGTACATTCATTTTTTGTGCGGCAAAGAAAAAACAAGAAGGTATTGGAACCGGAGAATGAACGTTTTGCGGTGCTGCAAATGCTTGCATTTGGTGCGGTACTTGGATTGTTTTGCCTCGAGTTCCCGGCATGCAATGCGCGAAAGTCACGTGATCTGTCAATCGCTATAGGAAAAACCTTAAATTAAGACCAAAAACACTAGAGGTGAGACATGATCATTAATTAATATTAAAATTAATAAATGACAGATTTAGTGATATTTTCATAAACACCTCCTTTCCTTTTTTTTGTTCTCCATTTTCTTTAGTTCGTCTATAAGATTGCTAAACAAGGGGGAAGGTGCATCCGGCCTCCTCGGCTGTAATTGGTCCAGCCCAGAGTCGATCATGACCAATTGGCCAATCCAACACCTTTCATTATATATACCCTTCCTAAAAAAAACAAAAAACAAACCATCGGCCCATAAAAACAAAAAATCGCCAGCGGCCCACCGGGTAAATGCCCGGTATGCCCGATGGCCAGTCCAGCAATGATTATAGCATAGCGGTCTGAATTTTAATCATATTTGAATCAAACTTTCATTCATGCTAGTGTTTAACCGAACAACAAATTAATTCAAAGCACATCATAACAGACTGTTTATGATGCAAATGATTTGGTTGGAAAGTTGCTGATTGGCACAGTGGCCCCTCAGGCAACAACATCCATTTCGGGGGCGGGTGAAAGACCTCTCTTTATCTGATGGCTCTCTCTCGCTCCCTTTCTCTATGCTAAAGCATCTCAATGGAAGCCAGACCGGCTTGGCCTCTCTGTCAGCAAATGCCACTGCTAATTATGACAGACTCCTTCTTCCCCAGCAAGTGAGCACTGGTGTTAGATGTGTTTTACTGAGCCCTACATATGAATTGGAACCAAAGACCCCTATCCTCCTAGGGGGTGATGTATAAAGGTAGTTGCTCCAATATCTTAAGCTGCAGGGATATGTAGTGCTGACACGTTGGTATTAGTCAAATATGGTGTTTCTGTGTTCTGCTGACTGGCTGACCAGCAGGTCTGGAAGTCTGGTTGGTGGAGGTGTGACGATGATACTTATCACACAGGGATAATATTGTTTCATGTTCTGTGCTGCACCTTTGAGAATGATTCTTATAACAACCTATCAAAGGCTGTGCAAAATGTAACGGCTTGCTTTTCCAAATCAGAATATATTTTGTAGCACAAATGACGGACCCGACCACATATTTGTGATTTAGGTGAAGTGGCCCTTTAATCCTTCACATTTTGAACAATGCGTCAGCTTTCTTGGGCGCTCTCCTAACTTCAGCTTGCTGCCATGAAGCCCGAGGACAACAAATACATATGCTCCTCTGGTACTAATCATTGTAATTAAAGTGTCACATTGTGGTAATGTAAGGCCTATGCTGTGATTAAATCAGAATGGCAGTGACACTATTTTTTCTGGTCCGCATGTTTAAAAAGTGCTGATCCTCTTTAAGCGCGGCTTGGACTGCACGTTGAATTTCTGGAAGTCACTGTGATTGATGTTACTTTTGGGAGTGACCTCACATTTCCCTGGACCAGGGACTTTGAATGATTACATCATATTTAATACAGAACTGAAAAGAAAATTGATGACATCACAACCCAGGTGTGATGAGTATCCCTCCTGAAACAGAAAGCCATAAGTCAAAGTGAGAGGCTAGAATTGTACGTGGGTGTGTTTTTATATGTAAAGAATTTGGGCTGACTGGACTCATATTTTCTCATCATTTCTCCATCTGCATTATTTCAAACTGTGTTAACAGCCAATAATGTTCTTCTTTCTTATCAGGTGTAATTACACGAAACATTTTTTGTCATCAAATTAAGAAGAACACACACACGCACTGGGTTTTTCCACCCCATAATTTCCAGAGGCTGAATTTTCTTGTGTCTGTGATTATGCATGTGATAATGTGTTTAGGTGTGCACAAGCATTCAAACATGAATCTGTTGGGCATGTCGTTGTAATGGGTGCGTATGTGTGTCTGGCAGGTAATCAGATGCTAGTTTACCCTGAGCGCCTATGTATCCTTTATTCCTTCTATTATTCCCTCGATTAAAAAAGCAAAAGAAAAACAGGAGAAGGAAATGGTCTGTCTCAGTGACTGAGTGATGTCTGCGAGAATTAATGTGCTGTCACATTCTCACATTCCCACAGATAGCAAGGAAAATGACACAATGGGGCCAAGAGTCACTAATAAATACACATAAAATGACAATATTTCATTGAGGTTTGATGCTTGTAATAACAATTATGGAAAGAAAATGCACTGTAAATGAAAATGGATTGCCTGTAGATGGGAATATTTTTGCATATGCAAAGTGCATAACAAGTGCCTACTCATAAATACCACGGGGCAAATCTTCTTGTCAATAGCTTGTCAGCGATACTGTTCGTTCTCATTATCAGGTATTCCTGTTGGGAGAAAATGATCTTAATTTGATCAGTGTCATAAGTCCTCTTGGATCTCAGCTTATCCTTTTATGTGTGGAATTACAAATGGCCCGATTATAAAACTTTCCACAATGGCAGGGAGAATTAGCAGGCTAAGCATACACTAATGCTATTGTACCCTCATCAATGATGTATAGCTGAGCTCGTAAGCGGTGGCCTTCTCCGCAGAGCAACACCCGCCAGAGAATGAGGCAGAAGGACAGACAGAAGCAGAGAAAGTACAGTTTGAAAAGCAGAATCAACTGGTATTAATAAGAGATTAATGTTCTTTGGCTTGAACTGACACACTGCACTATTATTCTGCTCCTTTGCTTTGAACAAGTCTGGCTATTAGCTTTGTCCTGGGCCTATGAATCTATATTTCCTTTCAACAGAAGAGTCATAAAGGGACAGTGGAACATCAATTTCTTCCTGGGACTTCAAAGAGAGACGCGAGGCCCCATGGAGGCGAATGACTGCTGCGTTGCACACTGTAGCCAGGGATATCAAAGACTTTTTTACATTCATTGCTGTAATGAAGGAGCACAGAGAGTACAAAAGAGGACTCGATAGTTGCCCACCCTCTCTCCTCCCAGCTTTTTGGTCATGATTGTATGTAAGTATTACTCAGAGTTGAGGATAGCCTCTCCAAATTGAGACCCTTATTGCAGAAGCCAGCTGAAGCACCATTCACATTAGGGTAGGGACAATGTGCTCATAATATCTATATCAGCGGTGTCCTGTCTTAATTCACTTTTATTACATCCATTCATAATGCTCTCATAATGATGAGATGGATCCCAGCCAAGGGATTTTCACAGTGTCACCTTTATTATCGCATACTGTGATTCGTCATTTGTTACTCTACAGGTCCCTGTAATGAGGATAAGTTAGACTTTTCTGAATTAAATCTAAGGATAAGATGCCACCATGCTATGGATTCTTTATTATTAACCCTGGATCTCACCAGTGTAAGTATAACACATGGAAAGATTTTGGTTTAAAACAAGAAAAAAAAAGGAATTCTAGCTAATCTTATCTTTATGTTTCACACACACAATAGTTCACACTAGTCGACATGCTTTGAATGTATGCTGCACACGTGCACATTTGTCAGTGCATGCCATCAACAACATAATGCATTAAGAAACATAAAGAAACAAATTGCTCTGTTGTAGGCCAAATAAATATTTAAACCTGGGGATCACAGGGGACTGTTTGTGGTTTCCTTCTGTGCATGTGAGCGAGCCTTCATTCATTTTTTTTTGCAGGGAGAATGGCAGGAAAAAGAAAATGGACAGCGTTACTGTAAAGCCGCTGAAAAACTGGGAGTAGGTCAGACATAAAACAGCTGTTTTCACACTAGCGTCAGCTGATAATGTCCAGCTGAAGAGCGAAGAATGTTCTTATTAATTCTTTATCAGATGCCGGTATGTCCCAAACCCCTTGAGAAACAAACCTTTCTGGACATTCTCATTCATCTAAGAAAGTGCTTTTTTGGGAATATTTACTTAAGATAAGAAACGGGACTCACAGAGAAAAACTCTCTCTGTGACATATACTTTTTGGTTATGTGTGCACTTTGACAGATCTAAAGGCAAAGAAATTTACTCTGAGTGGTTAGAGAGGTGGTTTAGTGGATTATCATTTCAGCTTCACCCTCTTGAAGAATTTTTGGTATGGAGATTTATACCTTATAATAGAGTTAGTTTTACTGATTAGCATACTTTAGTTTTATATAGAGAAACATCTGGCCTGGCTACATCCAAACACATCTGCCTATCTTCAAATCTAGAAACCACATGGCCTGTAATCCCTCCCCACCAAAGAAACAAAACAAGTTTTTTGAGAGATTAAACAAACAGGATATAGTGTATGTGCCTACTGGTGAACTTTTCCTTACCTATAAACATAACCAGGCTCTTTGTTTCCTTTGTTTTCAATCTTTCTGCCAAGCTAAGCTTACTGGCACAGTAGCCTCATATCTACTGACTGAACTCAACATCTAACTCTTGGCAAGCAAGCGAACAGGCGAATTTCCCACAATTGTTTTCTGTTGTGAAACTTTAAACCCAAATTTCAATCCTCTCCCCTGCATCGCTTCAACATTAAATATAACTTTATACAGATCATTTCTACATAATACACGTCCACTTTAAAGCAATTACTCAGGACTCAGACCTGGCAAATCGGAGAGCCGGTTGCTGTTTGAATCCACGGTGGAGCCTTAAAACAAAGAGGGGCTGTGCTTTTACTGTTTTCGTCCTGGAACACCCTTGATCAGCAAAACAAAAAAGAAACTAAATGTTTAAACGCTGCCTGAATAAAATGGATTTCTAAAAAAAAATGCTTTTAATATTTTAGTGTTTTACTTTGTTATTAATCACATTTTATATTATACATATTTTATGCATTTATGTTGCATTTTGGGTAAATTCTCTGGTTTAAAAGGATGCTGTAAAACAAAAGCAATATTATTATTAATATTATTATCATGTGGACATAATTCTGCCTTGGTTTCTTTTACCCATGATCATGATCTTTCCCAAGATGTCCCATGAAAATGTGCATCAGTAACAATAATATAAATGTCTTAACAGTGGCATGGATCTATTTTCTTGTGAGATGTAATTTCATGTCAAGATCCTCACAAAATCATTGCAACACTTTCTGTCCTTGTTTGAAAAGGTGTCTTCCTAAGTATAACCCCCTCCCCCTGACATGCACACACTGTAAGTATCCATACACTCAAAACTTTTTCCTTATTCATCTCTGTTTCTTTTTCTTTGCAGCGGCACAAACACAGACAAGCCATCTCTAACGCAGACTCCTGCTCTCCCTCTATGAATAGGGGGACCTTGGCTGTCTCTATTGAAAAGCTCATTCCTCATTGAATAGGAAGCCCTTGTCCTTACATTGCTCTGCCTACCGCACTGATTGAGTACTAATGGCAACATCAGTCCCCATCTGGTGTCCATCATTTGGATTCAGGGCAGGGCTCGTCCCAGCAGATACATCCGATTAGTCCATCTCATCGATTTGTGCTGGCTCGTCATGACTTAGTCAACCCAAGGTGTCTCTTCTATGACATGCTGTCTCCTTGCGATTCAGTTTGCCAACACTCTAAGTGCATTGAGTGTGACAATAAAATCTTTAATCTAATATGCATCCTAAGGAGGGAGGTGGTGGAGAATTAAGAGAGAGTGAGGCAGCGATACAGAGGAGGGAGGTAATGTGCTCGATAAGATATAATGTATCTTGTTACTGAAATGCAGGATACAGCCCTACAGATGGATAGATTTGCGATTTCAGGTGTAACACATCACGTTAATCGGTTTGCCAAATATTCTTCCTTGTTATCAAATCGTGAACATATACTGCTACAGAGTGCTTATTTTTCTTTTAAGCTCTTTGTGGAAGATATCTCGAGAAGGTGAACTGAAATAGACATGATTTTTTTTTCATCTGTGCTCCAAAGAGGTCCAAATCCTATTTTCTCCCCGCATGTAACCCAACCTAATCTGTGTTTGCAGTTTGACGCACATGATAGCGTGAATGGGGTTACAGGGCAAAACACATGCACGGTGCACCCAGTAATGCTAACTGACAAGGATCCCATTGCCTGGGCTTGTGAGAAAGTATCATATTTATGGATGTGTGAGCTGTATATCAATGAGATATGAAACAGCACTGTTTGAATAGATCATTACACAGATCTCCAGTACAGTGCTTGATCTACTGTATTCCAATGCTGCTCGCTATCTCTGCAAACATGCAAAACATTATGGAAATGACATAGACTGTAACACATAGTGATGCAGTGTAAAAGTGTGGGAATATGTTGCAAAAATTTGATGATGGGGACGTGAACACATTTAGTTTATTATTACTCTTCTTATTTTTGTGTATTGGAGGAAAAGCAAACGATTATAACAGAATGGTGCCACTTTGACTGTGCCTCTTTGGTGGTTTAGGTTTATATCTCTTTTGATGATAGTGCATAAATAATTAATGAAATCTACATCTAATGGAGGATGCAATAAATCCTATTCAGAAAAAGAAAGTTGATTGTGTCGACAGTTTTAACTAATGCTTTGCCAGGCTTTGTTTCTTTTTAAAAACGTATTTATTTTAAGAACCCATGCACAGGATCCTCTCTGATTTTCATGTCTATAATTGCTTGTTGGCATGGCTGACCTTCCATGTTGACACCAACGAGCCGCGTTCTCACCTCTTCCTCCCTACTTCTGCTTCTCTATAATTGTCCTGATAATAAATGAACAGTTGCATTGAAATAGGTATGATTCACCCAACCAGTCAGTCAGCCTTCCCATCTCACCCTGTGGTGACCCTGCCTGTGTGAGTGTTCAGATTACTGTATGAGAGGAGGAAAATCTCTGGCTTAAAGCCAGACACTTGTCATTTGGTAAGAATAACTATAATACATATATATATATATATATATATATATATATATATATATATATATATATATATATATATATATATATATATAAAACACCCAGCGCGCCTCATGGTGGTTTATCCGTCAAGCTCGGGTCCTCTACCAGAGGCCTGGGAGCTTGAGGTTCCTGCGCAGTATCTTAGCTGTTCCCAGGACTGCGCTCTTCTGGACAGAGATCTCCGATGTTGTTCCCGGGATCTGCTGGAGCCACTCGCCTAGCTTGGGAGTCACCGCACCTAGTGCTCCGATTACCACGGGACCACCGTTACCTTCACCCTCCACATCCTCTCGAGCTCTTCTCTGAGCCCTTGGTATTTCTCCAGCTTCTCGTGTTCCTTCTTCCTGATATTGCTGTCATTCGAACCGCTACATCGATCACTACAGCCGTCTTCTTCTGTTTGTCTACCACCACTATGTCCGGTTGGTTAGCCACCACCATTTTGTCCGTCTGCATCTGGAAGTCCCACAGGATCTTAGCTCGGTCATTCTCCATCACCCTTGGGGGCATCTCCCATTTTGACCTCGGGACTTCCAGGTTATACTCGGCACAGATGTTCCTGTACACTATGCCGGCCACTTGGTTATGGCGTTCCATGTATGCCTTGCCTGCTAGCATCTTGCACCCTGCTGTTATGTGCTGGATTGTCTCTGGGGCATCTTTACACAGCCTGCACCTGGGGTCTTGCCTGGTGTGATAGACCCCAGCCTCTATGGATCTTGTACTCAGAGCTTGTTCTTGTGCTGCCATGATTAGTGCCTCTGTGCTGTCTTTCAGTCCAGCTTCGTCCAGCCACTGGTAGGATTTCTGGATATCAGCCACCTCCTCTATCTGCCGGTGGTACATACCGTGCAGGGGCCTGTCCTTCCATGATGGTTCCTCGCCTTCCTCCTCTTTCTTGGGTTTCTGCTGCCTGAGGTATTCACTGAGCACGCTGTCAGTTGGGGCCATCTTCGTGATGTATTCGTGGATGTTTCTTGTCTCATCCTGGACTGTGGTGCTGACACTCACCAGTCCCCGGCCCCCTTCCTTCCGCTTAGCGTACAGCCTCAGGGTGCTGGACTTGGGGTGAAACCCTCCATGCATGGTAAGGAGCTTTCTTGTCTTTATGTCAGTGGCTTCTATCTCCTCCTTTGGCCAGCCTATTACCCCAGCAGGGTACCTGATCACGGGCAGGGCGTAGGTGTTGATGGCCCGGATCTTGTTCTTACCGTTCAGCTGACATATATATATACATGTCATGCTATATATATATATATATATATATATATATATATATATATATATATGTACATAATTGAATGATAAAACCTTCAAGTAAAAGTGAGAATGACATGACACTGCAGTAAAATTAGAAGGTACTCTGCTCTGTAAAAATACACAATTCATAGGGGGCGGATAATAAGAACATACAATGAGATGTAAGCAGCAAGTAAAAAAATATGAGCATGCAAACTTTCATCCATTTAAAAAGAACACTCGCATCACCTGGTCACTGGTTGTTTATGATGGTATTGTTTTCCTCCGCACTAATCAATCAAATAGGAAAATAAACCCCGCTTTTTGAAAATAGAGTTCAAGCCATCTTTGCACCGCTCGGCGGGAACATGTGGATGGAGGTGAGGGAGAAAATGGGCCTGCGTGAGAAGTAATCAACGCAGCCCACTATGATGGTGACAGCAGGTTAAGAAGGGGATGGGGAGAGATAGCTCTGTTCCTATGCCAGAGAAAATGAAAGCAGTTGGGGGTATACGCTGTGCGCGCTAGTCACTCAAACATGCTTGTTATCAACTTTTTTTTGGATGCTAGTGTGTGTGTGTGCGTGAGAGAGACGAGACACAGCAGGAGAGGAATGCAGTCATGGTTGTAAAGTGGGTGTGAAAACAGCCATGTTAAGTGACCTCCGGGTTGACCTACCCACCCCTCCTTCCCTAGTAGCTGATAATGTCCTCCCTTCGTGTGTGTGTGTTTAAAAAAAAGGCTTGAAAAAAAGTGTGTATGTCATAACATTTGCCCAGGATTGTCTGGTGCTGATGTCTGTGTGTGGTTGCAGAGTGAGTGTCCTGCCAGTGTGCATGTGCGCGCTGATAGATGTAAGCGAGTGGTCCTTAGTTTACACTAGTCCAAGAGAACAGGTCAAGAGAATTATCTTAAAATATTAGCTGCCCTCTTACCCTTTCCTCCCTTCTCTTGTCTTTCCACTCCTTTTTTTTTCTCCCCTCCTGTTTTCTGAAAGGGACACAGCACCTGTTGCACTCACACAAAGTAGACATTTTTGGAATTTAGAGTGAAATGCCTTGATTTTCTTGACTTTATAACAGAGATATTGATGCACCAGGGAAGGTTTTATCTGAATGTACTAATTTTTATCAATAGTTTTATATTAGCTATTTGCTGACAGTGATATTAGAGATGTGGAAAATGTAAAAATGAAACAACAGAAAAAGTAGCTATAAACTTTACTTACCTCTTTGTAATGATCACATTTATTGTTCAGACCTATTTTAATAAATGTTATTTTCTAGATTTACATTTTAAATCCCACTTATTTAAACTTGAATATGCTTGTTCTTTTCACTGGAACTACTTTTTCTACTTCCTCCACCTGCTCTCTCCCTTTGAAAATCATATCTGCTTTATTTAATATCTCACTCATTTTTACATTTACACATGTAAAAGATGGGCAAAGATTTTAGTCCTTAAAGTTTATAGTATGTCTTCAATATTATTACTGTTATTTAAAAATCATCCACATCAGTGAAATTTCAACCCATAACTCTTGCCTCTATAGGCTGTTCATATTACACATTATTTTCGCTGCGGATGTCCCATCTGAGTTTAGGCCTACAGCTTATTTTCTAAAGTTTCATAAATCCTCCTTGTGAGCATTTGTCTGATTAAGTCGACGACAGACGCGCTTCCCCTGGCGCACTCGAGCTTGAATTTGTCCTTGGCTGAGTCGGCGACTCGCCACTGCGGGGCGTCTGGGCGCTGGAGCAGCTCCTCGAACCGCTCCAGTCCGTTCCCAGCAACAGGCTGCCCCGCTACATCTGCACGGGCAATGCATGGCCATCATCTCTCAACACTGCGCTATCACGCAGAAGGGCTGAGAAGTGTCGCTGCCCTCCTCTAACTGTAGATCTGACCTTTGTGGAGGTAAAGTAGTTAAAATTAAATACAATATAAAAAATTATCTTAAATATATTTTTTAAATTAGATTGATGAAAAAATGAATGGGCAATGAAAGTACGAAGGAAAATAACATGTTAATATTAATTATCTTTTTCCTTATACAATCTAATATATTTATGTATAAAAGTATTGTTATGTTAACATCTTGGCCATTACCTCGTTACAGGCTTCCTCTTGTTAATAGAAAAAAAACAACTTAAATTGAAATGAGAGTGTAACTGGAGCCCATGGTCTTCTTTGGTCCGCTGCGTCCGTTTGCATGTAATTAAATAGCGCCGAGCGCACTTATCAAGCGGAGCTGACAACGTAGTGTGGACAGAGTATCTAAAAGCGGTCACTGTCCCAGCTGTGCGCACCTCTTTCTATGTCCCCTTCCAGCTCTACCTTTCGGTAATTGAATTAGCTCGGTTTTAGGTGGGGGGAGGGGCTTGGCTTTGTTCGAGAGACGCCCATTCAAATAATTTCAAACCAATGGGACTATCCCCCGCTCCGTCGTAACCAAACCCACTCTCTCACTCGGCGTCTCAAGCTGCCTGCTTGTGCCCTCACCTTCCTGCGTGTCCCGGCGTTTGAAACCCAAACATAAGAAAAAGAGGAAGACTTCATAGCGCGCTCATGGGAGAACGCAGTATTTTTTTCATGCCTGCACGTCGCACGATGGCTTATATATGAGGAGGACAGTTTGGGATGCGACCATAAACAAGCGCCTCCACGGACAGAAGCGCATGAGAAAACATAACTCTGTCCTCCACGACACCGAGAAGGATTCCTCCCGGCATCGGTCGTGTCACACCCGGTAAATCGCCGGGAAAGGATAACATTATTTTTTCACGCTGGAAACGAAAGACCGATCCCAGCTTTCCCCATTCATTTCTCAGTGACTGGCTGATTGTATGGCTTTAAAAAGTTGCCTGGAAAACATGGACATCTGACGTGCGCCTTACAGCGTCATTGGACACATTGATTCCCCCCTCTCTCTTTTTTTCTCCATCATATCTTGGGCTGGCTAATCCCCTGCGCTTTCGGTTTGGAGTAAAGAATAAGTGTTCAGCAGCTGTCATTTGCCCTGACACAGGCTACATCCAGTAGCTCCCTGCAGGAACACGATCACACGACAGAAGACACTGCCTGTTGTGCTGCGCATTCGTGCCTACATTTGCTGATCACTGTTTGTGCAGTAGATGGAGAGATATTTTGTCACCCCGATACGGATTTGTTAGAGTTGACAACCTTCACCAAATAAAGCTCATGATTCATCTGAACTTTCTCTCTGCGTCTGCGAGAAACGCGTTGCTTTTGTAACTTCACATTTCCTTCGACCCGAAGAAGTGTCATCCGAACTGTCATTAATGGTTTTCCCTTCGTTTTCTATGTTGTGCGCATTTGTATTTGTTTAGTATTCACAAACTGCGCCAGAAACACGCGGACACGTGTGAATGAGACTCATCACCTGTCCCGGTTGAAACGCCCGTGCAACTTGACTGACTGACCTACGCTGAAGAGGAATACGTGCCGAAGTTTGCTGTAGTGATGCTGCAAGTGGAAATGGTTGTCTTCGTCTGCTTGGTGCTGTTGATGTGTGTATTTAGCCAGGAGCCAAGCTCCAAAGTGGTGGCCGACCGCTACGCTGTCTTCTGGAACCGAACCAACACCAAGTAAGTGGCTTCTCACCGGGCAGGTTTAACTACGAAGGGACGGCGAGGTTCCTTCTCTTATGTACGAACGACGAGTTTTCAGGTCTGCCGGACCACATCAGTATTTATTCTCCGCAGTGAGGGCATAATGCCAGTATCTGTAGGTAAATGCTACAACCAAGGACAGGAAAAACCCGCTGTCTTATTTTCAGCGCGAGGCTGCTCATAAAAAGCGTACCTTCCGAGAAACTATAGATTAAAACCGTGCGTAACAAGGCCCGGACATAACCTGTAAAGCCTGGTGTTCCTTCGCTTTACCCGCTGTCAGTATCGTCCTGATAAGGAAAGTAACCATTTACCCTCTTACAGACAGAGGGACCGTGCTATACAATCAGGATCATTATCTTATGTTCTTTCTCTCCTCGGCGGACTCAAGCTGTGCTTGACACGACCCCACCGGAGCCATTAACACCTGTATCTTATTAGTCTCAGCACAAATCCAAAAAGTCCATTTACCTACAAAATATGGTAATTAATTTCCTCGCTTTTAGATTACATGTGTTGGTTTCATTCGGAAAACTCCAGTTATAGGAGTAACGGCACGAACAGGCCAAATGTCTCAGACCTGTGAACTACGGAGCAGGGCTTTTCTATGTCGCTTGTGCGTTTTGCGTTCAGGGCATTTATGGCTTCCTCATAATATAGAAACTCGAGATACTAAACGTAGGCGCAGATAGCCTATATGTCAGTCAGGATTAAAGAATCAATTTCTCATATTTCAGCACAGTTACCATAATGTAATCTAGACGCATTCGGCGATATTAACACATCTAAAAGTACCTAAAGGAGTGCTTCATAAGTACAGAGTAACCACAGCAGAAAAATGACAGAAAATGTCCAACTCACATTTGAATAATAAAAACACGCAGTAGATCAAATCCGAAGTGACGTTATCGCCAGTTTTGAGAGTTTTAAATACTCAAGTTTTATTTTTTTCTTCTTTAAGTTGCTCATTATTAAATTTCTTCTCGGATCACCTTTAAGGGTTGCTGGAAAATTAAGCAAAATGTTATCAATGTTTCCTAAGTTAATACATTTAACAGTCAATGTGAAATATAGTTTGTAAAATTACATTTATATACTATGTATATATATATATATATATATATATATATATATATATTCCTATTTTTCCAGTTGTGCAGTATTGAACTGTAGAATGTGTGGACTTATTACAGTGAAGCAGTAAATAAAGCATGTCGAAATTAAGCAGCGTGTTTTTCAAGGTTTTAGAGAAACTAATAACAGATGTTTTGCTAAAATTAAATACAAGAATACTAATTAATTGTGTCATCTGTGAAAGGTTTAATTTCCCTTAGTAAAGAGATGGCTGTTTACTGTGAAAACCAATAATTTGTCTTCTTAAAATATTGTGCTTCTTTGTTATTCTGAAAGAGACAAAGTTTTTCTTGAAATTTATTTATTTATTTATTTACTTTTTTCATAGATGTGAAGATAAATTGTTACTTTCGAGTTTAGAGGATATCTATCTTGTCAAAAAATGGAACAGTTAATGTAACTGTGAAAAGAGGCGCTTTTCACTTTTTATTTTAGGAAAATAAAGATACTTATGTGTTCAACATAATTGGATTCACCAAAACTCAGTTTGTAAGTGAGAACGTAGATCAGTCACACTCGGCAACTTCAGCAAAGTTAAAATAAAAGTTTCTGAGAAGTGCTGCAGTCCTCGAGACTGAAACCTCTCTGCTCGGGCAGCGTTGAGTTAACCTCAGTGTACATTGTGGACATTCGTTGAGACAGCATTTCCCACTAAAAGTCCCTTATGGAGTTAAACTGTACAGCCTTGTCTCAGGCTTATTAAGTCTAAATGCTGCTGGTTGAGTTTACAGAGAGATTTCACTGAGCTGCCAATGGCACTTAGTATTTGTTGAATAAAATGCTTAACACAAAGCCATTAATAGCATATGCTGAATTTGTTGCACAACTATTTACGTTCAGTTTGAAATTTGGGAAAACATGATTTATTGCTTGAAACAATTAGTGGTCAGGGTTACAGACGGAGGGCTGACTGTAAGCTTTCTCCTGAAGTCGGGGCCAGTCTAGCGGGGTGTGTAGATTCTCGGCCTGATATACCGTAGACCGTGACTGCTGTGGTCTTGGTCCCTATTCCAGCTTACCCTGGCTGTTTATTTATGGAGCGCTTTCTTCAGTAGAGGCAAACACAATTTTGAGTTAAAGTTTGAGTTAAAGATTTCTGCTGTTGATAGACACACTTTCATTAGTCTGCACATTTTTTTTCCCCAACAAAACAGTTTTGACTTGACTTGCCGCTCTGTTAACTTGATATCTTCCAGATGTGCTGACAAGTTTCAGTAAAGAAAAAAACAACAAAAAACAAAGTACAGTTTAAAGAAAAAACGCAAATATAAGTACATCTACGTTTGATCTTTGATCTGACATAGGAACACGGAAAAAAGAAACGGCGAGAGCGTAAAATACGATTGTTGTGATCCGTGTTGTGCCCTTTACTGTCTTTGAGTCCGCTGTAAAATCACAGAAACTGATAGTTTCTTGCATCTCATCTGTTTCTGAGGCTCTTAGTTGCCCGAGGAAAGGAAACAGGTTTTCATGCTAACACCAGTCACTCTGTTCTACTTACTCCAAATAGAGTTTGTTTGACTCTCACCCCTCCAGGTCTGAGGCAGGAAGCCAGAAAGGTAATGTTAAAAAGCAGTGAAGAAAAGGAGAGAGGCAGAGATGGCAAACGTGTCTTATTGATGACTCAGTTAATAAATATTGAGTCCCTTTCCTCATGCATTACTGTAGAAAGCTGGTGTGGCATAGTAGTGGAACTTGTGTGCGTCTGCCTTTTGTTCTGAGGCTTCACAGTCACACTGAAAGAATTTACAGCGTCCCTGATCACAAACAGACTCATTCGCACGTTACTTTCCAATTGATTTACTGCTATCATCATGCAATTCGTCAGAATTGTTATTAGAAGGTAACTTAAGAGTTAATTCCATGTTTTTTTCCCCCTAAGTTTGAATCGGTTCATATTCTTAGTTGCTGGTATCTGACCACAATCATTCAGGGCTTGTTTTACTACCTAGAGAAAAAGCCATTTGTCGCCACTCCTTTTTTGCTCCGTATGAAACTGCAGCTTCCTCAAACTTGAAAATTGCCCAAGAGAGATGATCCATCACACTAACGCTGCTCTTTGAGTTGGGTTTTGTCATAAAACCTCTTTTGCTTTTAATTCATTTAACCAAATTGGATGTTTCACATCAGTGTGCGCAATGTGCTGTGCTCTGCTTGCTTACTTAATCACCTGAAATGCACAGAAATAATTCTTCTAGAGAAAGCTTCTGTATGGAAATGCCAGGTGAAACAGCTTGACTCGTAAACTTTGCTACATCTGTTTCTGTCCAACATCAATCAGCCTGAAACTGTCCGCAGGAACGTAAACATGAATTTGTCTGATTTCAAGTGTCATGCTGTGCTAAATGATTTGAGAAAGTCTGAAGTCGATGTAAACGGAAAAAGTGAAAGGGCTCAAAGTTTAAACAGTGAGCTATGGTTTAGTTTCACTCGCTGATATACAAAGCACACTGCGGTAGACCTGCTTACAGACTGTCAGTAACGTCGAACCGGGAACCTCAGATTGGAAGTTTTTGTGTTTGGAATAAAACTTTCTGCTTTTTTTCCTGTTTTTTTTTTTTTTTTTTCTAAGTTTGCATTTTCTTCAGAAGTTTTCTCATTCGAAATTTGAACTGAATTACACATTATTGTGAAATGCTTTTTGTGCTCGCCGTGCCACAGTAATTTCTGCTGGGTGTTTGTGTTGTTCCTGATCTGGGTACAGGCTGAGGGGGGTTTCCTTGCCGTTTTGTTGGCTTCGTTCCATCGTCGTCTCTCACGGCCGCAGCATGAGACCAGAAACTTGCTAACTGCATTGTTTTTCTGAATAACACCTTTATCTTTTAATCTCCCTCTCTCTCTGTGGGACATCTCAACTTTCTCTTTTAGCTTTCTCTTTGATATTTACTCATAAGAATTTAATTTGGAATTTTAGCATTTTTGAGGATGTTTGGAGAAATCCTGGATGAAACCCTAAAGTTTTATCTGAAAGACTTCCATTAGTTTGAAATAACACTTCTCTCTGTGGAATCTGTCCCTCTGCTATCTCACTAACTGTCTTTGCTTGCGAGCATTTATTCCAATAAGGGACAGACAGTGACTCTAATGATGTCTCAGCTGTAATAGCGAAGAGATGGCTTTCTCTTCCATGCTCCCCCTCCGTCCTTTCTTCTTCCCCATATCCCTCCTTGCCTTGATCCCGTGCTGCCTCTCTGCTCTCTCCGTCTCTTTCGCTCTCTCCTTCCTTCCCTTCCTCCCTCTCTCCTTTTGTCTCTTCTTGCCAGGCGCAGAAAATGAATGAATACAATTAGATATTTTCAGAGTCCCTCCACGGTTGATGGTGGAGAAAGACGCGCAGAGGTCAGGCACACTCTGAGAGGAGCTCAGGGAGAGGTCACACACATACGGAGAGGAATAACGAAGCAGAAAGTTGGTTTGCAACAGACAAAGTAGTAACTGCAACTCTCCTTGAAGTGGAAGGTGTTATTAACATAAACAGTTTGATGCGGTTGTGGTCATGCAAATTGCTCAAGGTGATTTGTATTTTGCTGCATAATTTGTAGCTCAACTAATGAAATTTTCTAACAAGCTGCTTTAGACCTTTATATAGTAGTGTTGCTCATAGTATTAGCTTGCTTTTGTTGCTGTCTTGATTGGCTCATCTTTGTTTTTGTGTGTGTGTGTGTGTGTGTGTGTGTGTGTGTGTGTGTGTGTGTGTGTGTGTGTGTGTGTATGCCAAATGAGCCATAAGGTCATAAAGGGCTTGTTTCCTCTTCTTCATATTCCTGGATACTGCAATAATCACATGTTTCTGCCTCTTACTTCTCATTACCTGTCATAGACTAGTGGATCATGAATATATGTATTATCAATCTGTGCTTGCATGTAGGTGCAAATACTGATTTATACTAAGGCACAAATGCATAAAGTTGGAAAGTCATAGTCTCTACATGCATTTGTCTTTAACAAATGGGAAAATTTAATATTGCGTTATTTATCGTATGACTACAAATTCTGAATACCTGTAATTTTTAAAGTCAAGTTGATATTGCTTTTGATTTTTGGCCCTGTTTTAGTTGCTCCTAACCTCCTCATCGTTTTCATCCTGACTCACTCTGTGTTTTACTCTTTCCTTTGGCTCTCTTTCTCTCCCTCCGTCCCCCTGTCTGCAGGCTGATTAGTTCTTGTTAATGACCCCTTGCTCTGTCATTTTTTTTTATGCTTGTGGCATTGGCAAGCACAGCCACCAGCAGAGCTGCAGGGACGGCGAGCGGAGGGGACACAAAGAGATCGAGGCAGAGAATAAAGACCAAAAAAGAAAAATATAGGACTTGATAGAAAACCAGCAAATTGTAATGATAGTGCTGGGCAGTATAATACTTTTATTCAGTTTAAATGTAGTAGTTTCTCACCAGACATGTAAATGCACTTTCCATTTAAATTAGATTTTTTTTTCTATTAACTAGAAAATGAGCCCAGCAGGCAGCAGTCAATGCTTAGTCAATGTGCTTGGCAGAGCAGCTGTTCTTCAGTGAGCAGTGGAAGAGGGGTAGGGCTCTTGGCCGTGACCCTTGTGAAGGAACTATGCAGCGGACAGAAGCAGCCCTGTCGTCGGGGGCGACTGGTCAGACTGTAGACTTGCATATGCTAATCCTGGTGAAAGCACCTTATGACGAAAGTACGGAAGTGTATTTTTATATAACTAAATATACTTTTATATGTTAAAATTTTCATCTATATCTCTCTCTCTCTCTCTCTCTATATATATATATATATAGATATATATATATATCAGAAAACTCGTGTTTTTTCATTAGTAGATATATATTAATGATCATTACGAAAGTAGCAATATCATACTGGTAAACTGTAAAATTACCACTTTTCAATGTTATTTACCCAAAAAAAGGCAGGATTGCTTTAAAAATAAAACATAATTTCTGAAGCGCATGATTCCCTTGCCCGGACAACCTCACATTAATGTCCAGGTAATTGTTTTCACACTAGTCACTCCAAGGTCAGATGGCGTGCTGAAACACTGCTATCAGCTGGGTGATCTGCTTTTCAGCCCTCATTCAACTGTTGGCATTCAACCCATGGGGGAAACGGTCTGTATAGTTGTACTTGGAAACAATAAAGTATTTACCAGCTTATGCAACTTCCACATGTGCAAGACTTATATTCTGTTATGAAAATGAAAAGAAAAAAAAACTTTACCCTTTTTTGTTTCTTTGTCGCCTTTGTACTCGATGCATTTGTTTTTTATTCGCAGGCTGATTTATTTATTTTTTTTCCCCGCCACTATCGCAGGCCTCTCTGGCTAAAATTAACTAAAAAAAAAAAAAAATTTAACTTGTATATTTCTTTTCTACCAGCTCTAATTTTTTCCCCCTAAAGTGAATTCATATCATCTGAATCCAAAGTGTACTCTTACTGTGAACACGTCAGGTTAATTTGTGGTTTAAATGGTTAAATTAAACATAGAACTAAATAGAAAATATGTATAATACATTTTAGGAGATCAAAAAGAGTGGTCAACAGGAATAAATGATCACTGTAGTTCTAATGAGGGTTCAAACACCAATCCAGAAATCTCGCGCTTTTGTTACAGATTCTCATTCGCGGCTGAAAATGGCGCTTAGCCATATCCTTCTTCACGTCCTCTGCGCTCTTCCATAAGATGGAGGCCTACAAGCAGCTGTTATAACGCTCGGTTGGTCTATCCCCCCTGACCAGAAAGGGGCGCTACTGAGAGAGGTGTGATAGCTTCTGTGCCCTCTGATCTCAGTTGAAAGCAGTACTGTTGAAAGATATATATATCTATATTGGTATAGACCAGCACTTTCTGTTTTCTGTGTTTGACCTTGTTAAACTTATTTACTGTAAACTTCATATTATTTTTACAGGAACTACACGGGAACAGCCAAAACAGCTGATGGGGTTCTTAAAAAATAAATAAATAAATAAATAAATAAATAAATGTTTTCACTTATTTGTCACCCGTCACTATTTGAACTGGAAAATGTGATGGGAGCGATTGAGACTGTTCGGGTTTTTTGCCAGGCACATTTTCCACAGATAATTCCTTTCATGGTAGACTGGCTTCGGACTGTACGCTGCCGTTTTCCTTATTTAACTTGGGGTGCTGCGGGGGAGTGACTGGATGTTTTTCTAGCTGGGCAGCAGTGTGGAGAATAGATCCCAGAAGAGAACACATCTCAAGCTTGTGAATAAAGACCTAATTGACAGGTTGTAGCCAGTTGTAAATGACTCATGAGGTAATTCATCTTCACAGACAGACTGAGAAACACACAGTGGGGTTGTAAAATTGTGTGGTCTTCTTTCTACTTGGTATTGATGCAATCTTATTGATATATTTGCAGACTTTTACACCCCCGCCGCAAAAAGAAAAATTAGAAAATATCAAACACTGATTTTAGATTAGGACGGGGTTAACTCCTTCACCACCTGTGATTATTTTAAAATGGCTGACACAGCCGGTTCTGTTTTCACCGAGTTCCTTCTTGTTTACATTGACATGGCCATGAAAAAGTGGACTAAATATAGGTCAAAGCACAGAAATGTAAGCAAACAAACACAAAGTCACACAGTGCTGTTTTTCACTTCGTTAAGTCTGTGGTTCTAACAAGACATGACAATAATAAGCTAGCTGCATTAGCTTGTTTGAACTGACAGTAGAGAAAAATACTAGCAGCCAGTGGCCCCCCCCCCAGCGCTGCGCTGCTAGACTGAAAGGCAGCCATTGTTCTGCTCTCTCTGTCCACTCCACACAGCCAGGGCTGAAAGTAGCGCATGCCTTTTAATCGGAGGGGGAAAAAAAGAGAGGCCAAAGGAGAGGAGTGAGGGAGAATCACATGAATGGCAAGGAGAAAGGGAGCGCGAGCAGCTGAAGTAGTAGTATGCTTTTGGACAGAAAAAGGGAGGAGAGGAAGAGCATAATGCAAGTGCCAGACACTGGTGGGGCTGCTATGTCGTAGTAGTAGCCAGGGGTGTCACAGTGTGTGGGGGGAAAAAAAAAAAGATGGCATTCTCTCTTATTTCCAACTGCCCTTACCCATCTTCTCTTATGTTCTTCCCTCAACACCATCCGGCTCATGCCCCCCCCTCAGTTCCTTGTCTGGCTTCGCCACATTTTAAAGATGCATGCAGCTCGCCGGCTGTCTCTGTCTCCCGGGTGGCGGCTGTGGTTGGTTAGCTGGTGGTAGTTCTCCTGGGGCTAAACTCTGGGTCTTCACCCTGAGGAGATGTTGTCTTTACGGTTTGGGTTTAGCGACACTGGGGCTTTCTTCCACAGAGACGGGATTAATCCTGCTCAGGTTTAGACCCCTGCTTTTGTTTCCTCTGACACTAAAGACTCCCACACACAGGGTTGTGTTTACTCGGGAGTTGGTGCTGTGCTACTAAGTTGCATCTTATTCTTAACTACTGTGACACATTGCACGCTGTGCCCTTGAAAGTGCATTTTCCACTGCAAAGCATGTATCACAGTCAGAATGCCAGGGTGTGTGCGATGTAGCAGCTTAATGGAAGGTTTCGTTCCAAAATGGTAGATATCTGCTGTGGCGACAAATTGGTACAATAAGAGCGAGTCGTTTTTGTCCTCAGAAGTAAATGTACTTTAAAAGCAAAGACTGTGATGAATAGTGTGGATAATTACGCATGATTGTAATTCAAATGGTAGATATCTAAATGCGAAAGAAATCTCTTCATATTTGTCTCTCTAGCTGCGCCACTTTGGAGTTTAACGACTCTAAAAAAAAAAAAAAAAACTAATGGAAATGAAACAAATGAAAAATATCATCACTACTACTACTACTACTACTCACTCACATTAAAAGTGCTTTTTTCCAGTTGTACCCTCATGGGTCCAAGCTTTTTATGAGGCAACAGATGCCGATGTCTGATCCAAACTTTAAGGAGAATCTAGAATCAAGCAGTTAATAAATCATACTTTAAAAATGTGTAACACTGAACTAACTCTAGCATCCTCCGCTTTGATGGCTTTGATGCTCAGACGAGCGTGCGTTTTGTGTTTTTTGGCGGTATGTTTCTGTTTACTCGCATGCCAGTGGCTAGTTACTTGTGCGCATGCTCGAGTTTCTGTTAGCATGCGTGGTTATCCTGAGATGACCTCTGCTTCGAAGCCTGCTTTAATGAAGCAGCAGAAACGCATACCCACTACTACGGCAGAGCGCAGCACTATTCTTGACCCAATTCTCTAAGCCTGGTCCTCTGAGAGCTGCTTGATAGTTTTCCCATTTTGTGAAGTTGCATTGTGTTGTGCATGTGCGCGCTGCTTTTTGTTTGTGTGACGGTTGGTATTTCGGTGAAACTGTACCGAGTGTGGTTTTCTTTTTTTTTTCTTTTTCTTTTTTCCCCTGAAGAGAAAGTGATTGATCCCCTGAATGTGTGATGAATCCCATCTTCTCCCTCCTCCTCCTCTCATCTCTGCACAGCGTTGACTGGTCTGGCTTATTCTGAACATTATCCCGCAAAACCAAATATGACACCCCAAAGAACATGGACCGACACACACGCATGCACATTTACCACTCCGATTTAGGCGGGTAGTTCATTATTTCTTTAGCGAGGTTCAAGTTGCAGGAGATGTGGTATTTAGTCTGCTTGTTTATTTTCTTCCTTTAAATCAGCAAGCAGTGAGGCTCAGAGTGCAGCAGCCTTTGAACCGCGGCCTATCCCATGACTGCAGCCCTGAGTATTAACCCAGAGCCACTGAGAGGCTTAAAAAGCCATCAGCTCATTGTCCGGAGACACAAAAACCCCCTTCCTCTAAAATCCCCCCACCCCATCCATCTCTTCTCTTTTCCTCCTTCCCTCCATTCTTAGGAATGCCTTGAGCTGGCCTCTGCTGGCATTCATATTAATCAGTTTTAAGGGTCTAATGAGATAAGTGAGACTTAAGGGGAGTCCCCAAAGTGGCCTAAGCCCTCCAGATAAACAGAGGTGATGAGCGCTGCCTATGGCTACATCCTCAGGAGTGTGTGTGTTTTCTTCAGGATAGTCATGCATACAAAAGTTTTTAATGTCCTTAATCTCACTGTTGAGCTTTGAGAATCAAAACAATACCAAACTGGATCAGTCATCACTTGCCTCGTAATTGTAGAGGTGATAATGGACATGGGTTTTGATGCTTTGTTGGCTGGGTTCCAGATTTTTTTTTTTTTTTTTTTAAGATAACTACTTCATATGGGCATTTTTTTGCGCTTAACACATAGCTGCTTTTGTCTTCCTTACCTTGCCTCGTATCCCTGAAATGTAGGACAGTTGGTTTACTCCCGCTCTTTTGCTCTTTGTGCCATATTGTCCCCTCTTTCCTGTCTCTGGGATTACCAGATCTTTAACTGTACTGTACTGGGGTCTTGGGATCCCGCTGAGGTGACCCAGCATGCCCACTGTTAGCATTAGGCTCCATGTTGTGGCTGCAGCACTTGAGTGACAGTTGCGTCCACACTCCACCTCCCCCTGTTTTTGGGGGATTTTTTTTGTGTTTAAAAAAATATTTTTTCTGTTTTTAATCCTTACCCTAGCCCCTCCCACCTCTGTCTATTGTTCGTGTATGTGTGTGTGTTGTTGTTGTTGTTGTTGTTGTTTTTTTTTGAAAAAGCATCATGAAATAAAAATGTGACACTAGCCAGAAACATGGACGTTTATATATACAAGACACATCAGAATCGGTTTTTGATTTAAAAAATAAATTCTTTAGAAAACTGTGATTACAGCTACTTGATAAGAAAAACCTTCTTAGGCAAATTAAATGATCCATAATCTGCAATGATCTGCTTGAACTCCATGTGTAGAGTTCTGTTAGAGTACTGTTAAACTTAAATATTTGATTTATGATTTTATTTATTAAATTATTTCCTTTACAGAAAACAGTCTTCTTTCTTTTGCACATTTGGGTTCTTGTGTAACAGATGGCCTGGTTGAACTATACAGTAGAACTACTGGGAGGCGCGACAAGCCATCAGAGTTCAGTTTCACCTGCTGCTCTGCTCCTCAGGGCCGTAGGACCCCACGACCGGAGACATTCCAGCCAGGATTAGTGCGTTCATGGCAAACGGAAGCACAAATAGGAGGGAGTGAAGTGGCTGTTCACTCCGCTTTTTGTTTTCTTTTTAAGAAGCAGAGGAGCATTTGGCCCGCCTGTTGCTTTTAAAATGCTTTTAAAATTTTATAGCATCACTGCTTTGTCTTTTTTTTTTGTTTGTTTTTAAAAAAAAAAAAAAAATCTGAATACCATTTTTGCTACTTTTCAATACAGTTTAAACGGTTACATTTTGCACATATTTAATACAGAAAACATTCTTATTTATAAAATATTTACAACAAAAAAAATTACTGTTTAAGAGAAGCAGCAGCTGCTGCTATGAAATTAAATAATTAAAATAAATAATTGTGTTAAGCCAGATATATTTATTAAAAAAGCAACATCTTACTGGATATCCACCAGTCAAATTACAGTATTTAAAAAAAAAATTACTTAAAAAATTGATAATATATTTTATTTACATTGAATAATTGCTCCCTTATATATATGTGTATGTTTTGGGGGGTTCTTTGTTGCAAAGTTGCCGTCTGTTTAGGATTCCTTTCATGGAAATGCCTGAAATTTTGCAGATGTCTCAGTGGTGATATTTTTTTATGAGGTACAGAGTTGTGGTAGACCATTAGTCCGCGGGAAATGAGATGCCTCATATTTCTCCTCTATTGGATTAGAGTGCGTGCTTGGCTTTGGGTGGAGTGATGAAATATTCATTACTGTTTGTGATCTCTAAGAAGAGTAGTACTTCTAAACCTTAGCACGCGATTTCATGAAAAATCTAGTACAGGTAGCATGTTTGAAGCCTGAAGGCAATGAAAGGTTGTCTGCTTAACTAATTTCACTGACCTTTCACAATGGCTAACATGACCAGAAACATTTGTTTGCCTGTTTTTGTTTTTGTTTTTTTAAATAAAGGCTCATCTATATATCCATATGTTTTAATAATCTTTTGTTTTTATAAGCGCATATCATGATAACTCTGCCCCTGGATTCTGGCTTTCTCGTCAACAGGATGACAGGTGTCATTTGCAAGGCCCGTGAAGGTATCTGACTTGTCAATCTGTGAGCGGCATTGGGTTTGCAGCAGCTTTAATAATGCAGTATAGTCACACTTTCTATGTCCTTTCTCTGAGATGTAAAGAGCTGTACTTACATTAGGCTCAGGTCAGATTGTGTCTACAGTCGTACATTAGCGGCAAAGCTTTCCTGCCTGTATCACTGTTAAGAAGAACATGGCACGAAGATGGCTGAATTATTCACACTCATAATCGGCCTTTATGTCCCGCTGCCAAGCCTGGCCCCACTGTTATTCTAGTGCATAATTGATAGTGCTCAGAAGTGGAAAAGTTAGAAAAGCAGAAGTAATGTGAAGCGAAAGTGTAGTCAGGCAGCACAAGATGGGGAAAAGGGGGATAGAGGGATGGAGGTGGGCCCCTATAGGAGTTTTTACACTGAGCTTGTGTTAGCCTTTACGGGGCTTAGGCCCAGCTAGCGTGAGGATCGCGTGTGTAGGCCAGCCAGACTAGTCTTTTGAGGCGGGGGGGCAGGATGAGGAGGATGAAAGGAGGTGGGAGGGAGAAAAGATGGGGATCCTGAGTAACAAGGCCTGACGCTGAGCTGCCCCAAAATGTGGTCATTCTGCGTTAATCTAGTACTTCAGTGTGGGCAAATATATTTTCTTAAACTGAATTTAATTACCAAAAAAATTATTTATTTATTTTTTCTCTCAAATTATTAAAAAAAATTGTATTCACAATAGTTTTATTATGTGTGAAGTTTATGATTATGGGTTTGGATTTGTTTGTTTCTTATTTTTTTTTTTTTCAATAGCTGCTTGCTCAGACAGGTAAGACAGGCACTGACATCACATTACAACCATGCGATACTATGATCAATAAACAGCAACCCCAGGAGAAGAGCAATGGCTGGCTCAACTCCAACAGTTAAGAGAGGCCATCTATTGAGAAATCGATTTAGTCAACCTCTTGAAAATGTTTAAAGACAATACTCAATAGTTAAAACTAGGGAAAAAAACCCACTATCCCATATATTATTTCAATTACCTGCAATCATCATTTTCAGTTCCCAAAATAAACTTTTGCCTGCTTTTTAATTTTTTCTATTAGCAATAATCAGTAATATACATTTTCCACCTCATTACATAATAGTTCTTTGTTTTTTCCATGGAAGTTTGTATGTTTCAGGTGTTAATACAGCCTCAGGTGTAGCCTGTTTAACACCTCTGTGACCCTTAACAAAGCCTCACTAACTGCTGTCTAGCTCTAACTTTTGTGTTCCATAACAAAGCCCTTTAGCTTTTAATAACAGCACAACCCTGCCAGTGTCAAGAGAAACCTGAGATAAGGTCCACATCAGAGAGTTGGTGGGAACTGTTTAATCCGCTTCTCGAAACCAAACCAATGCACAACAGGCAGGGATCATGTTTGGCAAAGTGGCCCGCTTTGATGGAGGGATCGTATGGTGTGAGTAGGAAGAACGGGGAATAATGGAGAAAAAGAAAGACGGATAAATGCCGGTAGTCTTTTACGGAGTTGTGAAAGAAAACATCTGGAGAATAATACAGGGAGTTGTACAGGGCGTGTGCTAACGCTTACTCACACAGACATTCGCACATGTAATGTCACAGCAGTATTACATGTTGTAGGTAATATGATTGCTTTTTCATTCAAGTTCTTGCCTCTAATCACAGTTTCCATGTGTGCAAATAAATCGCCCAGATCGTAGTGAGTGTAATTTTCACCCCCTCAAAATAAAGAGACTTCCAGTATTCTCTTATCTCTTATTTTCCAGGACTGATAACGCTGTAGTTGTGCCAAACATGTCGTTAAAAATTTAAATGAAAGCATTACGTCAAAACCCTGTTTTTGGTCAGCATCAGTTTTGCAGTATGTTAGATAGCATCTTTCACCGGAGTCGGTACAATGTGGCCATAAAGCCGTCGAGTGGAAACATTAACAGCGATATGTCTCAGAAACTAATAAAACCAATTTATGAGTGCACTTAAGGCCCATACACCTACTGGAGCCATTCTATAAAGATGCAGACAGAGATTGTACCAAACTCTCCCCAATTACCCACATTTAAAAGTAATAAATGTGGATCGATAAGTGATAGAGGGAGGTTAATCTCTGACTTACCCAGTTATTTCCAATTTAGACACTCCTTTTCAAACTAAAATTGCAGCATTTACAAGCTTACCATTGATTTGTTTTATTGTTTTCTTCCTACAGGCTAAATGCATTGAGCTGTTTTCGCTGTAGTCTTCCAGAATTAATGTTCTTGTCTTTTGTAGTCTTTAAAAAAGTGTTTAAAAAGAGAATTGCCGATTTCTTATTATAAACGAAAATTGCAGGGAACAAAATACTTTTTGGTGTAATTATTCCTTTTATGTGCTAATGACTCGTTTATAAATATCCCATAAGAGGAAAGAATTTTAATTAAAGGAAACTTAAGCAATCTGCATAACTGTATTTGGTAAACAACGCTGCCCGAAGGCGCCGAAACGATAGTTGCAGGCCTCTGCGGTCATTCAACAGTAACATATGTGAAGAGGTCAGTATGCCCAGTTGAGCTCGTATGCTTATTTATTTATGGGCTCAGTGTGCCAGTATGGGAGTGCTATTAGCACAGGCAGGTATGGATTAGACCCCTTTCTGTCTCACTGTGACGTTCACTGAGGGAATCCTCCTCCTGCAGTAGACGGGACTCTCTCAGTTCTCTGTTCAGACTCAGCTTACAAAGCACTACACTTTCACTTTTAATTTGAATTGACAATTTATGCCTCCAACCTGATGAGACTGCATCCCATAAATCATTTCTCTGTGACCTTTTACACATTCTGTCCTAAATGAGGCCCCCCCCCCCAATCCCCCATCGGCACTGGTGTAATGCTATTAATATGATATAATAGCTTATTATGGTGTCACTAATTAGATTGTACAGCAGTTAGATGTGTTATCATTCTGCTTTGCTCCACAAATGATCTGCTTTTACATAGTTACATTTAAATGTGCAAGTATTGTATATATTCTAAGTGTGAACAGAGACTATGCAGAAGTTCCTGCATGTGATTTTCTTTATGTTGTACATCATGATGAACCCTGAAAGTTGTCGATGTACTATCAAGACAAACGTCTCATCAGAAAATGCCACCGTCAGTGCCTGTGGATGGCATTTAGTTTAAATTCACACATGGCCGATGGAGGATGAACTGCAGTCTGTTTGATACATTTGTTTAAATGTGTTAATTACGGGTAGACTTTTGTCTGTAGCCAATTAATTAAATGCCACGGCAAAACTCAGATTAGCCACGCATTTATCTGCTTGCAAACTATATTTTGATGTATGAGAATTTGATTTATGATTGATGCGGAGTTATTCGCTTGTCATTGCTTATCATTTGGAGTATTAAATCAGCACTACAGCTGTCAAAATATGAGTTGATTGTATCTCAGCTCACAGTTTCCATCCCCCCCTGAAAACAACAAAGAGAACATTACTTTGGTACAGTACACGCTGATCTCCCCATGGTATTTTATACTGAGTGTGTTGTGCAAATGTTTTACTTCCACATATCTGGACACAGAATAATTCCCCTCATTCTGTCTTTGTTTTCTCTGTGTCTCTGCTGGTCTTTTAATTGTGAATTTTTCTAGCGTTTTACAGTCCAGTAATGATTTTATAGCAGGCTGTTTTATACCGGTGTCCAAACCACCAGCCTGTGGGAAGATTTAGTGTGTAGACGCTGTTGGGTAGTGAGCTCTAATTGGAAGGTCAGGGGGACGCGTTTCAGAGTAGCGGGAGATCACCTGCCTACTGCAGATTTAAAGGTTATCCAAACCCACCTGCAGACATAAAGATGTAATTTTCTTGTTATTTCTAAATAGGGAATATTGAACGCTGAACTCCTTTAAATAAAATGAAACTTGCTTTAAACATTCGAAAGATGCGAAGAAGCAATTATCACCTTGTGGCTGAAGTTGTATCGCCCTGTATGTTTGTATATGTTTGTTACATATTGTGCCAGTTCGAAAAGGTGCGAGCACGTATTCTTCTTAGCTGTTTTCACACTAGGAAGCTTTTTTTTTTTTTCCCATTTTCCTCTTGAGAACAGCTGCCTCTGCTTCTGCGTGGCATGCCAGGAGTTAACCACAGCCTAGGCTTGGCTAGAAGTCTGAGGCGTCTGTGTGCTTGACACTATGTGTGTCTGTGGGGCTCCGTTTCTGCATTTCGTGCCACATTTCGTGTCTATCGCCAGCCCGTCTCTCACGCTTGCCTGGTCCCGTGTCGTTGATGGGGTTTGGGTGGAGCGAAGGAGGGTGGCCAGTAGATAAGTGATGTCTGGCGTACATTGCTGATGTAGGCGGGGGTAATGTGGGCCACATGGTGGGCATACAAAAAGATATGTCTGGGTGATTCTTGGCACGCGATGTCTGCATAAACACAGCACCCACCTCTGACTTTGGGTGACATAGAAAACTACTATTTTTCAGCTTCCAGCCTGATTGAGGTGGACATGTGAGAGCTGCATTGTGCACCTGTCTATATCTATGTCTGTTAGTGTGTGTTGTGTTTTAAACCGTGCGTCTGATTGTGCATCCAAGTGTGGCTCTGTGCTTTTCCACCCACCCTTGGTAGTAACACAGTTATTGACAACAGAAGGAAAGGTGAAGGTTCTGCAGACAAAGAGGCAGAATGTGCTGACCAGAGCATCCAGTGACAAAGGGACTGGGGAGTGTGGGCTGAGGCAAGGGTGCAGAGGAAGTAGATACACCACAACGGCCTGACTCAAATGAACCAACTTGGCTTCCTGACCAACACTCCTCTTTTATTTTTTTTAATTTTATCTCATCCTTTCTCCTTCACTCCCATTCGGTTTTCTTTTTTCTCCTCTTTTTTTCAGGGGGCAAAGAGAATTGATTTTTTTTTCACCCCCCCTTCTTTTATTTAATACCCCTCTGCCACTGCCTGCCCCTCTCAGTCCCAATCAATACAGTATCTGCATGCTCACTGGGATAAAATACAAGCACACACTATATAACGCTGTGACAGTGGGGGGCTGATGTTTCTCAAACCAGCGTCCTTTTGTTTGTTCATCCTTTTACCTGTCTTCTATTGTGCTTCTTCTTTATTATATTCACTTTATGTGGCCCTTCTGCTTTCTCGCCTCCTCCTTCTTTGCACAGTGAGGATATAATGCAGAAAGGTGAGAGAGTTAAGAGATTGAGAATGCATTTACGGCTCCCCTCTTGTCCTGTGTGCCTCCTTCTCCTCCGCCGCCTCCTAGGGCAGGTTTGCAATCAGAGTCCGAATGCGTGTATGTGGGCTTGTGTAAGTAATGAGTCATATTGGGGTCAGTGAGAGTGAACGTGCACAACAGCGCACAACACCATTATAACCTAGGACCCTGCCTGGACATGGTCTGTGGGTGTATGTGCATTTTAAGGTTAACATGTTTGCGAGCAGGTTAAACCATACGTGCAGAGCTGACTCGATCTGCATTCGTCTCTGCTTTAACCTTCTTTGTCCCAGCTGAGCTTTGTTCCGAGAGAAACAGCCGAGCACGTGTACGTCCAAACACATGAACACTTGCTAGAAAAGCAGCCAGTGGGACAGGGTGACACACACTTGCAAACACACTGACACCTCATCCCCATCCCTGTCTCTTTGCTTCTCTTTCTTTCTGATTGCTGCTCCGCTATTTGACTATATTCAGCGATTTCGAGGAGCAGCGTTGAGAGCTGTCATGCCCAGTGTGGAGCTCCCATGCTGGGCTTGCTGTTTCCTAGAGCTCCCCTCTCTGATGACAAATGACCTGTGTCTCTGGATCAGACACTGGAAGCTGCTGTGGGGGTGGGGTGTGGGAGGGTTTAATAGTGTAAAGTGCTCGGTTATATGAAATGAATTTAAAAACGGTTCTCGTAGAAGGCAGTAAAGGGGAAAAAAAGACTCACAGACATAGTTTGACCCATATCTGGTGAGAAAGGGACCCTTTCACGTGACAAGGACCTCTTTCGCCTTTCTGTTTATTGAGTCACCTTTAAAATGCACAGAGTATATTTTTATCATGAATTATGTACATAAGACATTTGTGGCAGAGCCTGTTAAACAGGCTTTAATTACACAAATATTTATCTAATAACAGAAGCAGGTAGATACACCCATAACTGTGTATAGTACAAGTACACACAACTACACAGTTGCTTAGAGAACATTCCCAGTAGCCTGAATATACTATTGTAGTTTCTACAAAGAACCTTGGATATTCATGAAGAAGAATACAATAGGTTCCCGTTAGACTTTTGGCTTAAATAAAAAAAAAAAAAAAGTGTAATTTAGTCCTATTAGAACGACTGCTGATTTGAGACGCTATTATTTCTGTGTAAATGGCCTCTGATTCACCACATGTCACTGGAAGGGGCAGCTCAGGAGGGGCCAGGGTGACTAACAGTTCCTCTTTGTTCACACCAAGCTTTTCAACAGGCCTTCAAGACCTCCCTTTTTTTTTTTTTAAACAGAAATGCTTAATTCATCCCACATGGTTCCCTATTCCTTCTTTCACTTTTCAGCTTTCATTGCATATAGTTTCACGTTCGGGCGTACACATCACAGATTGTACCTGTGCACACTCATGCCGTACAAACAAAAAGAGATACGTTTACTTTGATGCACAGGCAAACACCTTCAGCCCTGGCTCCTGTTTGGCCATACCTTCCTCAGTCAGTCATTCAGTGTTAGATCTTGCTGATTCAGACACTTGCTTACAGCAGCATCAGCACTGAGGGCTACGGCAGACAGACACCATACAGAGCCACGTAGACATTATGGTGTGTGTGTGTTTGCTTGGAGTAAATGTTGTATGTGACTAAGCATTCATCAGGTATTTGGGGTAATGCGCTATTGAACTAGGAAGTTATTTCCACGGTCTTTCTTTCAAATATAAGGCCAACCTGTCTGCCCTTGTGAAATAAAACAAAGTGCCATAAAAGAGAAGTCACAGATGTGACAACCAGTGTACAACATCAAGAGATGAGTGCTCTTGATGTTGTACACTCACCTGCTCATTTATTGCAATTTACCCCGGATGAAAGCATCAGTTAAAATACGAAATTTTGTGACAGATGGGATATGACAGATTCGCCATGGATTTTTTCCCCCCCTATTGATTCTAAAGAAAATTGACCTCCAAAATTAACTCGGTGGCAAAGTGAATTAACCGCAGGCTCAAGGGTTCAGTTCACCCAAATTACAAAGAACACATTTCCTCACTTAACGCTGAGCTGCATCCAGTGATGCAAAAAGTTTTAATTAGAGTTGGTTTTAAATAATCTTTCCTTAAACTTCTGTTTTTATCCCTCCTAAATTCTAGTTTAGTTTGTTTTGCTCCCAACATTCAAAAATGCCTAAAGAAATACAACAGAAGAAAAAATTAAATCTAAAAGCTCTGACAAATACAACAAGAAATATCTTCACGACTGCACACCTGTAGAAGTTGTGTCTATATAACCACACTGTACAAAGAATGAACAAATACTTTTAAAATAAAAATTCCGTGAATATTTTCATTTGCCAGATAGCACAACACACAAAGTGCCACCAGATATTTCATGTAACCACTATTTGCCTTTAAAATAGTAGAAATTCTCTTTGGTAAATGTCTGAAGTTTTTCGATTGTACTTGGTAGGTAAGTTCTTCCAAGCATTTTGGAGAAGTTACCACAGTTTCTTTGTGCTTTTAGGAAGTCTCAGTATCTCCTGTCTCTTCGTGTAATCCCAGACTGACTTAATGATGTCGAGATCAGGCCTCTGTGGGGGACAGACCATCTGCTGCAGGACTGCTTGTTCTTTTTGTTACTTAAGATGGCTCTTTATGACTCTGGCTGTATGTTAGGAGTCGTTGTCTACTTGGTGAGGAATAAATTTGCGACTGATCAGACGCTTTCTTGCTGCGAGTGCATAAAAGTGGATAAAAATGTAAAGACCTAAAATGGCTAAAACTTTATCACACTCATGTATGTTTCCATTTTTCATGTTTAAAGGCCTGTGGCGCGGATGTTTTTCTATGTGCTCTTTTTAGAGATGAACCCCATTGACAGTTGATAATTGTGTGAGCGCCACTTTGGATCCTTAGTTCCTGCTGTGGCCTCAGGGGTGGGGGGTGCCCTCCATAGATTAGACACCATCTGTTGGCTGGCATTTGACAAGTACATTGCCCTCCGGCGCACAAACACACAACTGTACACATAACTATGTCACTTATCTACATTTTCCACATCATTCTCTTGTTTGCTTGCCTTTCATCTTTTCCTACATTCACCTTTGTTTTATTGTTTTCCTTTTCCATCATCTTTCCTGACTTGCCTTTTCCTTCCTGCGACTATAATTTATTACTGCCATCATTCTCCTATTTTCCTCTTCTTTCATTACTTTTTCCTCTTTTTCTTAATTCACTTTATTGTTCTCCTGCACTGCTCTCTGTGTCATTTATCCTCAACTCTCAGCTTTCCTTCTTACCTAAATATCTTGCGCGTCTGGTGGGAGTGTTTGGGTGTGAAAGACTGTCATTAAAGAGATGCCCCCTGTCTCCTGCTGGGTGTAATCATCTATGAAAGAGGACAAATTAATGTTACCACAGCTAACACTGTTGGCTTTGTGCATGTGTGTGTGTGTGTGTGTGTGTCACAGTTTGAGTGGGCCAAGATGCCAACATGGCCCACTTTTGTTTCACCCAGCACTCCCTTCTCAAATACTCAACAAATCCTCCTTCAAGGTCACAGCTACTCGGACCAGACTCATTCTCTCTGTCGTGTGTGTGTGTTGAAAATGACATGACTCTTGTGTTCTTGTACCTTTATGAATAGCGCTCATTCTCTGCTCAAGCACTGACATTTTTTTAATTCTATTTTTGAAACGGGCAAATAAACCACAGACCAATTTCACAGGAATTAATGCATTACTTAAACATGTGCCAGTTCGTGTGTGAAGAAGTGAATTTGTGTCAGCAATGCGTTTCATTTTATTTTTTTACTGTGTTGCTGTATAAGCTCTATTTTTGTCCGCATTGCTTGTGTTTTTCCTGCGTATGTTTGTGTGGCATCTCTGTTTCATCTTGTCTCCTGAGGTTCAATGCTCTCTGGCTATTCTGAAGGTCAGAGATGACACCGTGGGAGAGGGGTCAGTCATCACTGCCACCCCTCCATCTCCTCCTCTTTCCATCTTTCCATCTCTCCATCTTTCCTTTCATGTATTCTTTCCTCTCTCTTGGTATGTGGACTTTATTAAATTTTCCTCTGGGTGGGTGACGGAGAAGACAGGAGGGGATCAGGGGAGTCATCCCCTCTGCTGCTTTCATCTATCTCTCTGCTTTCATTCCAGCATGGGGACTGTGGTTGTTGGGTCCTTGTGCCTGAAAAGGTAGCCGAGGAACTTCTGCCCTCATTGGGCACCGCGCGTCATGACAGCTCCCTGATTCCATCTGGAGGTCAGAGAGTAGAAAAGAGATTTTAAAAAGCTTTCTCTCCCCTTTCATATAGTACAAATGCTGTCTCCTCTTAAGTTTGACAGAAATGTGAAAACTGTTCAGGATCCGTGTTTTCCTCCTCAATCTTCCTCAATCAATAGAAAGTAAAAATGTGCTTTGCAGCAGCAAAATAAGATCCAGCCCGGAATTGCTTTGCAAATTCAGTCAGTAAGCTCTTCTTTTAATGACGGCGTCAACACATCTAGTTCTGCAAGTGCATGCACAGTTTTAAATACAGGGCAGATTAGAAGCAAGAATACATGAGAATGAGAACTTGTGTGTAACACATGCATTTATAAAACCATGTGTCTCATGTGGACTCGTGTACTTATAGAGCAATAAGTCCATTAAAAAGCATATAGAGCAACTACTGCATTAGTTTGTAAGCCTTTTCTGTTTTGGTTTGCATGTGTACGAATATACACAAGAGACTCTTGGTGGATTAAAGAGAGTAAGCTGTATGGTAGAGTGTGTTTAGAATATTATCAGTAAAGAAAATAAAAAATATAAGCATGCCAAAATCCACAGATTCATAAAAGAAATTTCAGCTAGTCTTTATGCATCTTGTTACTATTCATTTTCAGTGGATTAATCCAAGATACAGTCGAAGTATAAAATGTTGCTGGTTTTTCAGTGATTCAGCTCTTATTAGAAACTATTCTGCCCAGTGTTTTATTTTCCTCCTCCCTTTTTAAAAATGGTATGAATCACACCATAGTCTACCCTGGGGCTTCCTGGCTCACACTGTCTTTGTTATTTCCAGGGAATCAAATGAAGTAATTGATTGCGCCAAATGATACTTTCCCCCTTTGCTTGCCGCCTACAGTGTTTGTGCATTAAAGCGTAAGCATGCTTATTTACATTTTGACCCATAAAATAGGAAAATGGAATGATAATTAAAAAAAAAAGTTTGCCAAAAGCCCAGCTTATATTCCCCCATTGCTCACACCATAATGGCGGCATATGCACAGCCATTCATTTGAAAGGAAAAGAAGACAGTCAGTCAAACATGCAGTATTTATACGTGGAGTTGTATAATGTGGTCTTTCCGCAACTAATTGCAAAAAAGACCTACCCTGTATTTGCCTAATATAATCATGTTGAGGTCACATTCACCAGAACAAATATCAGTTCCAGTGTGGAGAACCTGTCACAACAGACACTGTGATTGCAATTAGCTGCCAGTTTGTTCAAAAAGGATTATGACAGAGAAATTATTGCTTTTACTTCTGTTTTACTTTAAACTCGCCAACAGAGTGGGATTAATAATTTGTGTTAACAAGAGGCATGTCAGCCTCTTTTCATTCATCCTCAAACAGTGCCCTTCTCGGCTTTCACACATCACCCTGCTGATTATACTTGACAGCTCCTCCTTCTCATCGTCGGAGATGACAAAGTGTTTCTACTGCGTTCCCAGAGTCTCATTCCTCACCCACGGATGGCCCAGATCACAGTAGGAGCAGATATGAGACCAGGGAGGAGATCTGTCACGACTCCCCTTTGTACCTGGAACTCATTTTTCAGCTCCTGGATAGGCAACTGTGTGACATCTCTTAGTGGTAAATGTGATTTATCCACTAAGCTGTTGCTTGGTGGTGGCCAACGTGGCTATAAGAGCCGCCAGACTCACAATTAACGCTGATTTATCAGCTACCTCTACAGTTAAACTCTGAATCAGCAGTGATTATAATGAAGATGCTTCTTTTCAAACCTGAGTAGTGTTTTTTTTAAGTGCTAAAGTTGATTGAGAAGACGTTTTGTGCTTATGTCGTGAAAATGAAGAACAGCCAGTCTGTTTTCTTCAGAGCATATCATTTAAAATGTGCTAAAATTTATTACTGCACAACTGGAAAAATGGAAGACTGAGGAAAAAGATAAAAATGAAAGAATAAAATCGTACCCTCCGGTACACCTTATATCCTTGATGGTTTATTATTAAATGTAATCAGGCTCTATTTGTATCCGCACCACTGCACTCCTTTTCTTTGGAACTGTAATGAAAGGAAACGCTCAGTCACATATTTTAACACAACACTCTAAGACTTTGTGGGTAGGACAGATAGCCATTTAGCAGTACAGTATTAAACAGGATTAGGATGACTCAATGTGGAAAGGAGGCACTGGAGATGACAGCTTTAGCCACACATTTCACGAGGTGTCATTTAATACAGCTCCACTGCTGAGCCAAAATTAATTCACTCGTGATGACTTCTGCTCTTTTCATTTTACTTTATTTATATATTTAGCTTTGTTTCATTTTTTCCCCTGTCTCTTTCTGCATTCATCACTGCGGACTTTATTAAATTCCAGTTGTGAATGTGACAGCAATCAGAATACCACCAAGGAAAATTAGTCAGTTTCATTTTTCATAATTATTGACACAAGGGGTAGAGCATAGGTTTCAACCACTCACATATGCCCATTCCTCGTTTTCTTTCAAGGCTACAGAAGCTTAGTTGCACTGTCAACAGGTTTGCAAAAAAACTGTACATGCACATGGGGTAAAATGGTGATTGCATTTATGAGGCATAAAGAAAACATACGGATGATGAATTTGGAAGTTTTGCATCATCTCCCCCCAAATATTGCAACATAGCATTCATCCCCGGTCTACACTCTCACAGAAAACACAGTTTGCTTACTTCACCCTCTCTTCTGGTAAACTTGGTAAGTGGAAATGTAATTTTTGTGGTCAGAACCTAAGAAAGGGATGCTAGCAGTGCCTGAGAAAGATGAAAGGGTTCATGTCTTTGCCATCTACCTCCAGTGTGACATAGTGAAGAAATCCTGAGATCCGCCTAGGTCACGGCTGAACGTCTCGTCAAGTCTCGAATGTAACGCCATCACATTCTTGGAGCTCTGTTGCTGTTGTACGTTTGTGACTTCTGCAATCTGTGTGTGTGCATGCATGAACGTGTGCATTTTCACACTTCTGCCATATCAACTTATATTTCCACTGTGTGGTGTAGCATGGGGAGCAGTGGTCTCTGAGGGCTCAGGGTTTATGCTTGTGGACAATTGTGTGAGAATGTGTTAATGTATGTCTGCATGGGGCGCCGACAGGGCTGTCTCTCGGGGTGGGTTTTAATTCCAAACGGACGTGTGAGGACTGGCAGAGTAAAAAAAGTGCATCAATGTGTGGGTGGACGGGGTCCATAGATGCAGTGCGTAAAATGGTTATTGTAGCATAATCAGCGTGGTGACCTGAGCTAGAGTTAATATTGAGGAGTTTGACCTTTTCTGTTGGCGGGAGATCAGTAGTGCCCTCCATTCCCTGTGGCTTTATGTTAGCATACTTTTTACACTGTTGTGCTTCACATATACACACGCACACAAATGCACACACATATGCACGCATATATGCAGACGTGTTTTCTCAAATGTCAAATGCACGGCAACATCAGTAAAAGACACACAAAACCGACAATGTTCAGAGGTGCTACTCGTGTATTTGCATCCATTTACGATGCAAATAGATTCAAACTTAAAATATTATCTGCTGTTGATGAAAACAGAAACAGGCTGGACAGGTCTATAAACTTCAACGATAAAATATGGGGCCAAGCTGGAAGGTACACAGTGTCAGAAGTAAATCTCGAAAATACAGGCTTTATATACCGGTAAATTGAAAAACCAGTTTACTGTCACATTTATAAAGGAGGTCAAGTATGCCGAACTACAGCTATGATAACAAAGTAAGTTTATAAAGTAATTGCTCAAGTGCAACTCAGTTTTCCACAGATGGCAAGCACATTAGCTAAATATAAACAAAAAATGTTATTTTGTTGGTTCATATAAAATCCCCAAATATATAAATTCCTATTTAAGTCAATGCAATGCATAAATATTCCCAAGCCTCATGTGGAGAATGCTTGGTACATCCTTATTGGTATTTATGGTATTTAGGACAACTGCTTCCCAGGAACCAAGGACTGGGATGAAGAATAACAGTCATACTAATAAAATAATAAACAGCAATGCTAAGCAATACATGCCCGAAAACTATGACGTGTACGTGTACCGACTTCTTTCATAGTTGTGTGGCATCAAGTACACTCAACACACCCTCTTGAAAAAAAAAAAAAACTCGTTCACCTTTTGTTCCATTTGCATTTGGGAAATCTGCCCAGTCTTACCTGCCCATGCCCAAGGGAAATAACTACATACTTTACTATGCCTGCAGCTTCGCTTATCCTTTATTCATACCAGCTTTTCTCTACTTTTTTGAATCACTTATTCTCCGAGTCCCTCTGCTTTCATAACATCTCTTGCCCTCTCCATTACTCTCACCTCTTAAATTCTCCCAGCAGTATTAAATTTGTGTTTATCCCTCTAGCCTACCTCCCCCATGTCTTCAGGTCCCCAAGGAGACATCAACAGCACAGAGCCCCAGGTAGGGAGCCCCAGGCTGGGCTCGTAGCTGCTGTGGGAGCGCTCCCAGGGATTTGCAAGCTCTAGAGACCCTGTAGTATCTGCTAAAGGTCTTGTGTTTCGCCACAGAGAGATGAAGAGGGAAAGCAGAAACAGACTGTAAGACAGAGAGGTGAAAAAGAGAAAAGGAATTCAGGGAATCTTGCGTAAATTTTAGGATCGTAAAACGTTTTTTATTTTGTTGTAAATCGCTACTTTTGAAATGGAAAGATAAAGCCCCCCTCCAGCATCTATGCCATTTAAAGCCACCCTACATGTGAACGCCAGCCTGTCATTTGCCTGACAGAGAGAGAACAATTGGTCGCAGTGGTTTCAGAGACCCTGTCTCAATCTCTGCTTTGCACAGGGATGATGTCCCACGCTAAGAAAAAAGCTGGATAATTAACCCCCTTCAGCAATTGTGCTAGCACGTTTCATGTGACCTGCTGAACAGATGCGGCTGTGCACACATATGTGCACACAGGGATATACTGACAAGCATAATCAAGCTCACCCACGGGCATTAAAACAGTCAGAAATGCAAACAACAAAGTGTTAGATTGTTTCAGGCATGGTTCACTTTCACTGCACTTAAAACGGCGTTCCAGTAAATGTGAGCTAATTTCAGTATCTTCGCACACAGTGTGGCTTCTCTGCTGAGTGTCTTTGAGTAAATCACACACATACCCTGTAATCTATTCTTCTTTGTTATACAGCCTAGGTGTAAACTTTTTAGCTGTGATGGACAACATTATAATAGGCGGTTTTTTCACTCATCCGTGTGAATGGAGTCTTCTTGGTATTTAATGATAGAGCACAGCTAAACGAGAGAACAATGAGAAATTTTAAACTGATTGTTTGGAGCTGAATATTTGTTTAGAGTATTTATCTCTTAAGGACCGGTGTGTTCTTCATTCTCTCTTTCAGTCAATCATATACTGCAAGTAAATAGTGATTTTTAAACATTTGCTTTCACTAATGAAAGAAAGGGAAAAAAAAACCCCTCATCTGATATTAACTACTAGGCATACTGAAGTATAGGGCTCTTATTTAGTATTCTTTAAAAGTACCCATAAGTGCTTTTAACCTCCTGTCTTACAAATGCTATTGACTTGTTTGTGTGACAAATAACAGAGCAGAAAAGTTTCCAATATGATTTGCTTGACTCTGTGGCCAACGTCTCTCCCTGCCTCTATTACTGAGCCTGTGCTTAGTGCAGGTCAGTTACATCAGTCATTCTCAGATGGCCTGAGTTGCAATATACTGTATGCTAATTGTTTGCAGCTTAATATGCTACATCAATCAAGACTAATTATGACACTGTTTCAGCACTCTGCTTTGTTTCAACAAACGAGGCAGAGTGGGTGAGAGAGGGAGACAGACGGGAACCAAGGATGGCAAAAGGCTCCATGAGCAGAGCAGAACACAAATACGAATGCAAGGCTGGATGTGCAGTGCTTTAAAAAAAATAGTGTGATCTACTCTTTGTGTAATTCTTTAAGCCTCGGAGGATGTATGTAATGCTTGAACTGCACTTTCCCTCCTCCTGCTTTCTTTCTGGGGTGAGAATTAACATTAAATCAACAACCTTCACAGATTGAGCAGGCGGTTCAATAAGTTGCGCAAAAATGCAGTGCACAAATATTAAAATTGGCTTAACAAGTGCTTTTGTGATCCAAATATGGAAGATAATTCTAATGGCTGCCGCATTAAATGTCTTTCATGACTGATTACCTCAGGAATTCCTTTTAATGGGTTCCTATCACAGTAGAAGCACTTCTAGTTACACTAAATTATTGTCAGGTATTGTGATGCGCTAAGCTTTTAAAATATTATTTCTCCTGTTAGAGAAATGTACACACATACAGAATGCTGTGGAGACTCTCTCTCCCACACACACACCTTTTAAAACTTCTTGACTGCAGTAGGTGACTCATTGCCAAGTGCCTGGGATGGGGGCCCTCGGCTTGCAAGTCTTTTTAATGGACTCCTAGACAGTCCATTTCTATTGTGTGTGGAGAACAACCCTGGTGAATGCAGCAAATTAATCACATTTGGACTTGGACTAGCTGCCACTCTTCAATATGAGCCCCCTTGCTTAGGTGCAACTACAAGAACTAGAAGGGTCAGACAAGCAGAGAATGGAGGGCTGGGAGAAGAACGGGGGGTAAGGCTTTAGTTTAACTCTCAGTTGAAAGCGGAACAAGACTGTCATTTTGTATTCCTGTTCGGCCTCTTTCGTGCTCCTGCTGGCATTCCTGCTGCATTTGTAGTAGTAGGGCTGTGTGTTCTTTGTGTGTTTGCGTGTGTGTGTGTGTTGTACATGTAGGGAGACAGAGAGTGTTCTGGATGTTTTGTTGTGGCAAAGGTCAGCTTGTAGTGCCAGCTGGAGAGAAGCCTGTGAGGCCCCCTGGAAGGGAAGATGTGTTTAAAAAAAGTGGCAAGAGGATGAATGAAAGGTGAAGAGGAAGATGTTGGTGAAAGTTTAGAGTAGGGTGTATAACATGATGTGGAGTAGGGTAGCTTTCATTACGGATTTACTATTTGTTTGTGTCATATTTATTTGTCACGCCACATAAAAGCAGGTGATGCTTTTAGAAGACAAAAACATTTTTTTAGTTTGTGTCAGTCTGTAAAACAAGCTGAGGCAGAATGAGGATATATAACGTGGAAAGGAGGAGGGGTGGTTAAAGGAGATGGAGGGTGGAGAGTTTAATGGGCAAAGGGATATGAATGCAAGGAACAGAGGGGAAAATAGGCTAAGCAGTGAGAGGAACCCCTTGGCTTGCCGTGGCCCCTGTTCAGTATGCATCCCCACTGTTGGGATGATATTGGGGGCAGAAGAAGGCCATTGTTCTCCTCGGATCTTCCTCTCTATTGAAAAGGGAGATGGATGGAAGAAAGGAGGAGAAGAAGGACAGAGACAGAAAAAGGGTTAGGCTGTGGGGGCTGACCCATGACCCACCATGACCTGCAGACACCCGCCACAACTGGGGCTTTTGTCTGAGGATCGAGCTCTCTGTGACCTCCTCCGTGTAAAATCGAACCCCCAGAACCCCCTCTCCCCCCCAGAACCACTCAAATGTGACAAGGTCAGGGTGCAAACACTACCGGGGGCCCGGGGCAGTCAAACAGAACTAGGAAGCCGCGTACTGCATATCTTTTTTCTGTATGACTGTTTGTGTGTGTGTGGCCAAAGATGTGTTTATATGCTTGTGGTCATGTAATGTAATAAGGAGTGGATTGAATAGAAGGGATGGCCCACAGTTTGAGTGTGGTTTAACTAATCCTTGGTTTTATGTACATTTCAACACTCTTTCAGTCTTTTTTTATTTTTTGTGATTGTCTGTGAGTGCAATCGGTGCGGTGCCAGATTGCTGCAGGGACTCACTTGTTTTCAGACTAGCTTAAAATGTATTTACCCCCAGTGTGGAAGAAGTTAAGAAGACAGACAACTTATTTTATATATATATATATATATATATATATATATATATATATCTATATCTATATCTATATCTATATCTCTATATATATATATATATATATATATATATATATATATATATATATATCTATCTATATCTATATATATATATATATATATATATATATATATATATATATATATATATATATATATATATATATATATATATATATATATATATATATATATATATATATATATATATATATATATATATATATATATATATATATATATATATATATATATATATATATATATATATATATATATATATATATATATATATATATATATATGTGTATATGTGTATATGTATAAATAAATAAAAATATATAAAATCCACTTAATTCTCTATTTAGTCTTTCACCATTGTTATATCATACATTATATTCATTGGAGAGCCCTTACAATACTGCAAAAATCACAGGAGCCTGACTGTTTCCATGTGTTGGGTTTTATTGCTGGTTTCCTGCCTTGCTAATGTGGATTTTATCAACAGAGCATGTGGATATTGATGTTTGAGAGAAAAGTAATAGTTTTTTGAAATTTCAGACCGAAGTCTTTATGGTGCAGTTTTAGTAAAGAGTTCTTACACATACAGAAGTCCTATATAGCTCTCTTACACACATGCACACTCTCTATATTCACACTTCAAAATAATACGTTTTTGGGATAAAATAAATCACCACAAGATCACACACACCCGCCGTCAAATGGTTGGAACGGCATCCACCAATATAAATGAATTTCATAGACCTGGCCGGTGACTAGAAAACATATATTAACATTTTCCTCTATATTTCAAGCTTGTCAAATGAAGGGGAGTAGACGGGATATACAGCTAGTAAAACATTTTGACTGATGCTCGTTGACTGGAGTGGAGCATTTAAAGCTGTAGCGAGTGGGAGGGAGAAGAGGGAAAAGAGAGTGAGAAGAGCTAAATGTGGAAAACATGATGCTGGCAGGAAAAAAAGCGGGCAGTCAAGCAGTGGGGGATCAAGAAAGGGTTGGTTTGACATGGCTCTGTCAAACCAGTGTAATTACTAAACAACCCAAATTACATACCCTCATTTATTTGTACCCTATCATTTACCAGTATCCACATAGCACTCTTTTTACTCCTTCTCTCTGGCCTGTTCATTTGTGCTCCTTTTTTTCCCCTCCTCTAACATATTTCCTTTTTTTTCCTGTTTACAGTACTGTGCAAAAGTTTCGAGTCACCCCTCATTTCTCTATATTTTCCCTCCAAGGAGCCAGACTTTCTCATAACTTTTTAAAGTGGTCCTGAGCAACAGTTCTCCAGGCTTTCTAAAGGTCTTTCGAAGTCTGTCTTTTTTTCCATGTTTGATTTTTCACTCATTTTCAGTCCAGTCCTTGTACCTGACCACTTATTTAGAGAGAGATGTTTTCTTTTAGTTTGTTAATCCACTTAACACTGACATATGAATCAGTCATCCACTGAAAAGTCACCTAACCTATGAGATGAAACAGTGTTGTGCCAACACATAATTTTAAACTGTATCTTTAGGCACTTGTTACTAGCAGTGTGTTGCAAAAACACATTTTCTTCCTATTTCTTTAGCTCAACCTAAAGAAAAATGCGAAAGACAACACAGTTTGACAGGCATAAAATAGTATTTTTGATTCCCAAGAAGGTATTAGCCAAAAACTTGGCATATCTCAGCACTGTGTGCATTTTGTCCTTAGAGATTTAAGGAAATTGGACAAGTCGAGGACAAAAAAAGAAGTGGCAGGCTGAGGAAAAGCTGTCTATTGCATATGAACTGTATCTGAAAGTCATGTGCTTATGAAATAGGAACAAATGTAGGAACAAAGACCTGAGAGAGAGCCTGAGAGATGCATCTGGCCCTTCAGTTGATTAATCTGTGTCATCAAGTGTCATGATTTGAACTGAATGGTGAGTGTCGAGAAGCCATTTTTAAGAAAGGAAAACTAGGGAAAAAAGCTTAAAATTACACAGAGTAATTTTGGTAATTTTGTAATTGCCAAATTATACAAGAACTGGACTGAAAATCATGAAATTTCTGGTTTAAACTGTCTGGGGAAGGTTAGCAGAGAAGTACAGCAGTAAGTGTCTGCAACCATCTGTAAAATAGAGTGAAGGCTCTATCCTGGTTTTGGGCCATGTCCAAATGGTCCAACTCATCTAAATTGGTGGAGTTTTGTACACAGACAAGTATGGTCAGATTTTGATCCACCATGCAATACCATCTGGAAGGTGTCTGATTGGCAACAGCTTCATTTTTCAGCATGACAATATCCTAAACACACTACCAGTGCCGTAAAAGCATACCTGGATAGAAAAACACACAATGGAATACAATCAGTCATGAACTGTCCTCCCCAGAGCCCGGATCTCAACAGTACTGAAGCAGTGTGGGATCATCTTGACAGAGAACAGAACAAAAGGCAGCCAACATCCAAAGAAGAGCTTTGAATGTCCTTCAAGAAGCCTGGAGAACTATTCCTGAAGACTACTTAAGGAAATTACAAGAAGCTTGCCAAAGAGAGTTCTGGCTATGTTGATGAACAAAGATGGTCATGCCAAATGTTGACTTTCAAGCTTGTTAGAATTGTAGAAACTCTGTTTTGGCCTTATATACTCTATTTCCATTTATGTTTGCACATGTTTCAATGAGTCACACAACCTCTTTCCCATTTTCTTAGCAAAAAGAAATATGGGATAGCTCAAGACCTTTTTACAGTGTTGCACATTTTCTGTCATGAGTTCTTCTTCTGTCTTATTTTCTATCCTTTTAAGCTTCTGGGGTGTAATAACATTTCCCTTTAATTACTTGTCAAGGGTAACGCCAGTGAGGAAAATCATATATAGCTCCTACAAAGATACACCCAACAGATGTGTCTTTGTTAAGGCAACTGAATTAAAAAGAAGTTGGGACTTGGATGTTTAGCACAAATTTTAAGAAGGAATTAAGTAAACCAAGATTGGGGCGTAGGCCTTGAATGGCACCCAGCATTACTTGTCTGTCCAACATACACTGAAAAGTGATACTTTGTTAATTTCAAGCTCACTGTGGGTGTGAAACGTTATTGTGAGAACATGTATTTACATTAGTCCACTGACAGCGAATAAAGCATAATTTTAAACAGCTTGGCCTCTTACATTACCACCGGCACAATACAGGCAACCATATGTTTAGAAATCAGAAGCTTTACTCAGGGTTAGAGTGCCTACTCTGTACATCTGTGGGTTCCTTTGCGAGTATGTACTTGCATATTTTTAAGTGTCTCAGTGTGGATATGTGGCAAAGGGTGCATGCTAGTATTAATCCCTTGTGATTGTCTTGTTGTGATTACAGTCTCACAAGTTTGCTTAGGTTGGCACCAAAAGTGGCACAGGCAGACACCAGACAAGTAGTAAAACCCCTGCCACAGACTAAATACCAGGCTAAAAGGTCCATATCCAGTGTCCTTCTGTCTTACCCACAACACACTCATAGGTTTCCTGTTTGGCTTATAGTGTGTACCTTTTCGATTGAGTTGAAACCGCTCTTTATGCTGCCGCCCTGTCTGAAGTGTCTCATTCTGTTTGGGAAAGAATGAAGCACTTAGAGATGCGTCCTATTCCAGCACTTTGTGACTGTTTGCACAACTTGAGACCTTGTGGAAAAATCAGACCATCAGGGCTCTCACTGCAATATCTCTGCTGTGGCAGCACACTGATGATGTCATAAACCTGCTCCAGCCCCTCTAGATCACTGCTGACATTTTCATGGCTGACGGGCCGTCGAATGGGCCCAGCCCTCACATCAAGGAAGGGATTCCATTATTGCTCTTGTAACCCATAACTCTCTCTCTTTGTGTGTGTGTGTGTGTGTGTGTGTGTGTGTGTGTGTGTGTGTGTGAGAGAGAGAGACAGTGAAAGAGAGAGAGAGAGAGAGAGAGAGACTCTTCCACCTACTCAGAAAATGTAAACTTGAGCTAGAGGACATCCATTGTGCATGTCTGAGTAGGTGTGTATTGTTTCCAATGAGGACATTTGGGGTTTTCAGGGACGAAGAAACGTGCTCTAGGTTGGTCTCTTTGGTGATAATCGCTAGGTGCTGCTGCTGATTTATAGTGCCATCAACGGCCACGGAAACCATCAGCAGAGCGATGCAGATGAGCGGAGAGGTAACGAGATGAAAAACGACAAGAGCAGCGAAGAAGTGAAAGAGAAGGGGGCTGTGATCAATAGAAGAGAGTGGTGTCCATTTGGATAATGGACAGCAGATCATAAGTGGACGGGGTCAGAAGCAGTTTCATTATCCACTCCAACCTGATCTCCGTCTTGTGGCTATGCGCATCTGTCTGTGCGCATACAGGTTTACGCATGGGTGGCTGAGCATCTCTGAATGGGCGGTCATGCTGTTGTCTGTGTGGGGGCCTCTCGTACACAGTAGTTGGTATAGACAAGTTGTGAGTCAGCTCCATTATCTCGCCCATCAGCTCTTTTTTCTCATTTAGTAATGTTAAGTGAATTAGAACTGAAAGAGAAGAGGCTGATTACAACAGCCAGTGCGAGAAGCTGACACAACTTTAAAGGGAGCATTAAGATGGTGTTTATCGAATGTTTTACTAAATAAGGACAATAATACACTTGATCCATGTGTCCGATTTGATTACCTTGCTCGAACCCAAGCAACTTCATCTTACACACGCACACTTGCATGGGCTTTCTTTCTCAGAGAACTTCTGAATTCAATTTCTTTTCTCCTTTCTTTTTATTTTCCGTGCGCTCGAGGGTCGTTCAAGTGCACGGCGGTGTCTGTGTGCTTGATTTAAAGATGCATGTAAAGTTTCCAAGTAACCTACTAGAACTCAATTTTTTTGCAGCATGCACTCTGTGATCCTACCTTTTGCAGTAATGCTTTGAAGTCCATTTGCATTGTCACCGACTGCCAGCTCCTTTCAGCTTCCTCCTCTCTTCTTCCTTCTCTTCACCGTTTTCTCTCCCCTTTGTTCCCTCTGCATTCTTCTCTGACTCTTTCTTCTTGTATCTCTGTCTCTCTCTCTCTCGCCTTACCTTTTCAGTCTATTTGTCTTCCTTCAGTTTACTGAGGTTTTTTTCAATTCTTCTATTCACTCCCTGCTCTCTTTCTTTTCTTTTTCTTTTTTTTTTCTTTTGCCTCTAAGCCGAAAATGGACTTAAATGGATGAGGTCATGGATAGCTGTCAACACCATGATCATATGGCTGCTACCAGCTCTGCTCACAGCTGAGGATGCACTTCCAATGGCAAATCTGTGTTTCATAATCTCAGGAGACTCATAGGGTCAGTAGAAAATTGAGAGATGAATTTGTAAAAAAAAAAATGACAGACTGCTGGACAGGCATACACCAGAGGGACAAATCAAATAATTAGATGCACTGTATTCCGAATATCCATTTCATAGAGTCAAAAACCCAAAAATGCCTAATTGATCTTATATAAAACATCCCATAGCCCGCTCCATGTGGCGTTATGTGTGTGTGGTCACAGTTTTTTTTGTTTCTTATCAGGGTGGCATATGTTTTCAACACATACAGACACATCAGAAAGAATCTGTGAGGAGGTGTTGATTTGATCCAATGCAAACACCCTCGGCACACACAGTCTCACACACTCCGAGGGACGGGGATTTTCCCTTCAGCCCAGGAGGGATAAAGTTAAGGATTTTTAGACGTTTCTACTCTCACATTAAGCAAGTAGGTAAGACGTGATTATAGGATACCCTCTGTGTGTTTGTGTTTTTATTCATACCGCTCTTCTCTTTGTATTCAAAACGTCAAAAATGTCAGACTTTTATGGAATTCACAACAGGCAACACATTTTTGGGCAAGTCTTTAAAAACTTGCTGAAAAAAAGGCATTCAAGCACTCCGACTTTTTAAAGTTTGAGTATTTAATAAGCAGCTGAATGAATATTAGGAGGACCTCCACGAACATCCTTGGCTGAAATTAACTGCAAAAAGTTCATATCTATCTAAAATTATTTAAAAGACCATGTAGATTTGAACTCAATACTCGAGTCAGGCAAACTCAGTCAGTTCTCATTTCCAGGGCATCAAAGTCACTGGTGTTAGATAAACACAATGTCTTTTAGCACTGGTGTCTTTGTGCACTGATCGTAGCGGTATTGGATGATGGCAAATGTTCCGGTTTGAAAAAGCAACAAAGTCCATGTAAGGAGGCAGGAGGGGTTGAAGTGGCTTAAATCACAAACCAAGAGTTTGTTCATCCCAGTTGGGAGCTTTGGTTTTTATGCCTAGTTATAGTTTGTTTGCTGTGTTTTTAAACCCTGCTGAGTTTTTAGTACTTGTTTAGATTCAGAAAAGGTGGTTTGGGTAAGCTAGTGTGCATGTGACGGCAGAGGACCTAGTCAGGTGTTCATTTGTGACCACTTTACATGAGGTGGCCTCACAGCTTATATGTGGTTCTTGGATGACAGAGCGTTATCTATGAAATCCTGAAGAGTTCTTGTTTATTTCTTATATGACAGACTACTTATCTTGGCTAAGTTTGTCTCTGAAAGTTCTGTAGTGCATATCCAGTAACAAGTGTTTGCTGTCTTGTCTTCTTGCAAGTTAAATCTTTAGCAAGCTGCTGGATTAATTCAGTCAGTTCTGACTGCACCTCCTGCACTGTCAAACATAATAAACAATCACCTTGACTAAACTGTAAACGTGAATGCCAACTTTTCTACTGAAGTAGAAGAAGTGGGAGCTGTTTAACATCCCTTCTCAAACTCTGTTTTCTTACTTACAGGTAAGCATTTATGTTAACAACCAGCAATGAAAAATCAGACCGTATGTTGCCATCTTAGTTTGCTTGCATCTCTGTGTGAGTTATATGTGGAGGAAGAAAGAAAGCTAGAGCTGTTTTGTGAATTTCATGGAAAAATAGCCTGTAGGTATTTAGACAAAATAGCCTTTTCTAATGGCTTTCACACAACATGTGGCCAGAATGGTTCCTAGTAAGATGCTGAAAGTCTTTATGTCACCTCCGGGTTCACGTAGAGCTGCCTTAGGCTACTGTTGTTTACACAGGGACCGCGTAGGCTGATGGCTAACAGCATGTGTGTGTTTCTGCGTGCAATGTGGATGAGGTGCATCTGCTATATAATGTCCCCCTGTCTTTTAAACACTCCACATACACACCCAGTCTCTCTGTCTAGATGGTTATAAATGGCTGGGTGTGTGGTGCCTGCAAGCTGTCATTAGGAAGCCATTAGGAGCATGCAGGGGAAGGACAAAACGAAACGGAACAGAACAGTGGAGGAAACATGCAACTGAGATCATCTTGGATCAGCCGCTACATCCTTCTCCTTTTTCCTCCTTCATCTTGCTCCTTCATCCTCTCACCATGTAGCAGATTGTAGCAGAGGTGCTTAGCTAATGGCTACCACACCTCCCTTCAAATGCCCCACGCCCCCCCGGCACTGCTGTCAGAGAGAAAAAAATATATACTGGGAGGAGGGGCTGTAGGTGACAAGAGGGGAGGGAAGTGGAGACAGATGAGGATAGAAATCTGGCAGGGCAAAGGGATACTGACACTGGATAGTGGAGAACAAGAGGAAAAGCAGGTAAGAACAATGAATTGGGGTCAAAGTAGTAGAAGTGGAAAATGGGAATTAAATGAGACCTTCTCATTTTAGAGCTTCCACTTGTGTGACACAAATCAAGGAGAACAATAAAAAAGAGAAAATCAATAGCTTTTACTTTCTCCTTCACTTCTTCATGTTTCCCTCCATCTTTCTGAACAAACAGGAGAAACGAGCTGTGTTTTTCCATATTACAGGCCTCTTCTCGTTCACTTAATCTCTGTTCATTTTGGCCCTGTCCTCTCTCTTAGTTTGCCAAATAGTGGGAGATAAAATAATAGGACAATAAACAGATAAAGTAAATCGGCGTAAAGCTGAAAGAGGAAGAAGGGAAGGGAAGGGAAAGAGAGAGAAAGAGGGGAGTAAATAAAAGCTTGTAAATAGCTGCTTGAAGCGTGGACCCATGGTCTCCTAGCAACCAGGACCAGCGATGCACTTTTTCCTCTGTTTGATTTCCTTTAAAGGACTGAAAGAGGAAAATACACTTTGATTAGGCTGCTGTGGTTTTGTTTTCTATAGACAAGTAAAGGCACAACAGAGATTTAGTATGCATCTTAGAAGACTGTGCTATAGGGGAAATGAGATGAGAGGAAGAGAGCGCTGGAAGCGGACGGTATAGGCCGAAGGAAAGAGATTAACAAAGGACAAAAAATGGTGAAGTGAAGAAAAGGGTTGGCCCGAAACCAGGACAAGAAGACACACCCTGTTATGAGAGAGAAGTTGGACCTGTCGTGGGATGATGTTAGGGCTGAGGCAGAGCAAAGGAATGTGGGCCAAACATTTAAACTGGGACAGACATTTTGGAATAAAAAGTATAAAGAGAAAAGAGTGGAAGTGGCAGGATGAGACTGAGAATGGTTTGCTGATTATCTTTGTGTGATTCAGTAAAGTTTTCATTCCACTTGTAGCACACAGAGTATTTTAAAGGAAGATGTAGCAACATCGATTTCACCCATTGGTCTGCGCCTAGTATCTTAATTTATTTTCATGTAGCCCAGATATCACGAGCAAGGGTTGGAACTGACTGAGAAGGACACTGTAATTCATGTGGTAGCAACTTTTTAAATACTCTGCTTTATCATCTAAGTGTTTACTTTTATACATAATGGACGTCTTGCTATGTTAAATGAGACTTATAACTAAACTCATCGGTAAAATGTTTACTGCTATGTGAGCTTTAAGGTCAGTGTCCCATAGACTTGGACCTGTTTTCTCACCTTGACTCGCCACCTATTGATGATTAGGTGTATTACCAAAGAATGTAGGTTTAAGGCATGTGTCCACCTTTTACAGACCTAGAAGATATGTCCCTCAAGTACAGTCTGTGGTAGCACAAAATACTTCCAAGAAAAAGAGGTGGACAGAGTGTAGAAATAAGGCAAGAGCCGTGATCAGTCTGTTAACAGGTAGAAAAATGTTTGGGTTTCTGCCAAGGTAACTTAAACCATCGTGTGTCCAGGAAGGAAAGGAAAGATTTTATGTCTGCAGTTTTGTTTTTGTTGCATGCCTTTGCATGCGCAGTGTTTGCAATGCGATTTTGGCTTTTGTTACAAAAGCAGTCTCTGCAATACAAACTGTGGAGATGAGGGAACTCATCTGGGACACCGTGAGCTTAGAGATCAGAGGAAAACCATCTGTATATATGAGTAAGCTTACGTGTAATCGCTTTCTGTGTTTAAGTATTCATCTCATCTGACATGAGGGAATAGTGCAGATAAGTGGAGGACTGTTTCCTGAAAGAACAATAGATAATGGGATCAGAAATGTACAGTAAACAGCAGTTAATAAACACAGGATGGCTTTTAGATGAATTACAGAGTCAAAAATTACATGGCAAATGCGGCTCATTTTAAATAACATTTATCAATGACAGCCAAACCATTGTTTAACAACAGAATGCCATATGTTAGTGAAGATGGTGAGTGCAGCTGGGGTGGAACAGAAGTAGACAGGAAGAGACTGAGTGGGATCAAAGGGGGAGAGATTATATCAGATCTCAAAATTGACTTTGTGGTGCCACCCTTGACTTAAGAAAATTAACATACATACAGACAGATGGATCTGAGGAAGCCAAATAAATGAAAGACTGGTAGACACGCAGAAACCCTCTGATTCAGAGTCAGATTAAATGTTCCGACCTTGTATAAACTCCTTCAAGATCAGTAATCACTCCTCACTAACTTTCCCCTCCTAATTAAAGATATCCTGTATATCAGTCATGCTACCACACACACAGTTGTGGCCAGCGCTAGTCAAGAGTGAAAACATGCCGCTGTGTTGGTGTTTTGGGGGGTGGCTATAGCGAGTCAAAAACACACACAGAAAAAAGCATAAAGATGAGAGAAGGGTGCATTCCTGCGTAATAACCAGACAGCGCTGGTTATTGTTTACTGTAAACAATCTTATGCCAATCATTCTCTCCCGCTTTCCCCTCAGTGCTGCGACTCCAAGGCAGCAAGTTGCCCTGGGCAAGTTTTAAAGTTTCTGTTGACTTGCTCTCACACGCAGGGACATTTGTTGATGCATGCAGGCAGATCTCACTTGCATTTTCATAAACACGAGCATATAGACAATGTTCTTTTTACTCCCGGGCAAACAATCTTTTTTTATCTTTTGTACTTGTGTCATAAAGAAGGAACAAGGAATGACTTATGATATGAAGAGCTCCACAGATACCTGGAGTATATGCTGCAATCCTTGCCAGCAGTAAGTCACCTAATCAGTGACCCCAAGTAGATAACAGTCTATCTACCTGTGCTACCATGCAACAAGACATCAGCCATAAAACTAACAAACAAAAACAAAAAATGCCCGACCACCTCTATTGTGTGTATTTCGATATATTCGAGGTGTTGGTGTGCTGTCTTGGAAGTGTCAGACAGTTTCCTGACAGCCAGACCAAGCATGCTGGAGGGCATGGCAATGAAGGGATGCATTGTTTGATCAGATGTAGAGCTGTAAGTGAGCAAGAAAAATAAAGCAGGAGACTGTGAGAGAGAGAAGAGAAACAAATGTGACAGATTTGTCTGTGATGCATGCTGCTCTTCAGGCATGAGGATCCAGCATAATGATGCACCATGATGGCTCAACACAGGGCCCAGTGGCCCCTTGGGGCTGCTCTCACCAGACCTGAGTGAAGGGTGAGGAAACAACCCCGGGCCGTGAGCTGACACGGAGCCAAGATGCAAAGAGGAGCATTTGTTTATTTATTTCCTCCCATATGTTGTATCCTCTGCAGTGCTACAGTGAGTCAGCTCAATGAGGCATAAGGTGAATGCTCCATCAGTTCTTTGAGGATAGGCGGGCGTTTCTGCCTCAGGAGAAGCTTAGTCAAACTTCCTGTGTAAAAAGTGTTCCTTCGGAAGAGTTCGGATGTGAACGGAGATTTTTGGCCAGTGGACCTTACCTGTTGCATGCTATCTAGAGCTCTGCTATGGCTGAATAACATAAAACAAAAAGCAACAACATGGATTACATCTTAACAGGTAATTAAGTTGGCAACATGCTCCAGTCCTTGTGAAATAAAGCCAAACATCTTTTATGTAAATGCGTGCCTCTCAGAGGCTACATGTGTGTGAATTTTTTTCATCTCCATGCATTCACACATGAGTTACAATCTCCCTGAAAGAGCGAGTCCCCTAATGCACATAACTTCAGAAACTGTAACAATGCCATCTCATTACCAAATGTCCTTCCTTGTGTTTGTTTACACCATATGGAGAGTTTGGAGCCAGAAGGGTAAAAGAAGGTTTCTGACTCATTTTACATCCCAAATGGTTTTGACCTTGCCACTGAAATTTGATTTAAAATCTCAACTCTTATTTATGTTGGTAGGTTCACTAACACATTTGCATGTGCAGCAAAGGGAGAAAGGACCGGACACACGAATACTCGTGTACCTGGAAGCTGACCATTATGAGTGTTTACCTATGCATTGTGCTCAAGGACAAGGGCCAGAGTCCTCTCTGTCCATCTGTGTTGCTTTGAAGTGAAATATTTTGCATTCATTTGTTTACCTACTTATTTTAATTGGCCACAGATTTGATCGCTTTAAAGGGTTGCTCTAAATACTTTGCATGTCTTACACAATTATACAAATCACGCAAATTTTGCGCCTCTATAGATTTCCCAGTGGAGGCTATGTCTGAGGGGTGCAGCAGTAATAAGGGTTGTTTTGACTTGTCTGTATATGCTCAACTGGAAACTGACATCCAGAATTCTACTTCTAAACAGCAATTTTCGCTGCCTGACAGAGGACTAAATTTTCATTATCCTTCTCACATCACCCATGTGTGTTTTTCTCTGGAATTGATTTTCTGACAACATAGCTAATAAAAGTGTTGCTTTTTTGGCAGCTGACTCTTGAAACTTGGACGTTAAAGTCTGCAAGACAATGTGCCAAATCCATCAAGTAACCGATGTGTTTTGCTTAATGTATGAAAGCTTTGATGCCTCAATGCAAAGTTTGTTTTCTGGAAATTTAAAAAAAATTTCACTTGTCTTTAAGCCTCATTTAAGCTTCAGCGGGTACATTTGCGCTGTAGCTACGTCGTAACCGCAAACCCCTCGGGTCAACACAGTCCACAGCTATTGTGATTGGCCTGTTCAGTACTGATGATTCCCTATGTATTTCTGGTTACTTTTTAACAGCAGTTTTTGAATTTATCTGCAAGAAATTAACAGTCCTCATCTCAATATAAGGAAAAATAATCATAGCATTAATGTTAGGGACTCACAAATCAGAAAATTCCTGGAGGGCGATTGTGAAACTGTCAGAACTGACGTGAGGGAATGTACAACAAAGTGGAAGAACTTGAGGGACAGATGTTTGCCCCCGAGAAAAAACTGAACACAGCAGTGAGTGACAATGCTATGCCATCTTATATAGTCTACTATTCACACCAGCCTAATCCCCCCATCACTCTGCCCTAATGTAAGACAATAGCCATCATCTTTTCCTAAGAAATGAGACAGGGACCCAAATTCTATAGGCAATCCTCACTTGTGATCACAGAAACAAAGGAGTATCTCAAAGGCAAGATTTTTTTTGTCAATTCATGAGGCAGCCAGCTTAAATGGTGTAAAGCTTGTGAAGTGTCATCTCTAACAAGAGTTGCGGCAATAGAGAATGAATTCCCAAAGCCTAATCAAATTAGTTTATGTCCAGTCACGATTGAAATACACACCAGTGTGAAGAGAAAGACACTCGGTAATAAGAAATGGAAAATGGAGGAGTAGATGTGTTGCCAGTGTGATACAGAAGAGACGGCGCACAGCCACTTTTTGTCTGCTCCTTTCATGTGTGCACATGCTGCCTGTGTATGTGTGTGTGATAGAGTGTGTGTCCTTTTATGAGGGACAGTGTGCTTATAAGTGTGAGCGTTTACATATGTGTATCTAATGAACACTAATTTCATTTAGAAAACAGTTAGCTGGGTGGTGCAGTCAGGCATCCCATTTCAAAACTCAGTTCCCCTCCGGTCAGGCACGCACGCACGCACGCACGCACCACGCACGCACACACTGATTCTAAACAGATATCCTGGCTGCTATTTAACTATCTAATTATTCCCTTTTTCATTAAATGAGTAAATCAGATTCTAATTAGCTAAACTGTCATTCAGTAGCCAGGGAGCAAAAGATTGTGATACATATTTGTAAGTCTTACTCTGTGTGTGTGTGTGTGTGTGTGTGTGTGTGTGTGTGTGTGTGTGTGTGTGTGTGTGTGTGTGTGTGTGTGTGTGTGTGTGTGTGTGTGTGTGTGTGTGTGTGTGTGTGTGTGTGTGTAGGGCGATGGGTATGTGTCCATGTGTGAGTCTGACAGCATATGCTCCCCTCTTTGTCCCTAGGGTGAGGTAGAGGTCTCTGGTAATTACTTTTGTTGGACCAGGAAAGAATGCTGGTGGAGAGCAGGAAGGAAGCCAGCAAGAACCAATCAGGTGTTGGACCTTTGATTAAAGCTTCCTTAGACAGATAATAATGAGCAGCCCGGTAGGTAAAGACCGCTATTCCCAGAATACACTCTAAGTATTCTAAGAAGCGTGTTTATTCAGACAAACAGTGGGCAGTTGTTAACATCCACAAACTAGGTATTAAACATGTACAACAAAGCGGGTCAAATTGGGATATACGCCAGTTCATAAGTAGCCAATCAAAAATTTCATATGCAGCAATTCTGATCCAGATTCTGTTTAAAGGAGCCATCAATGGAAATAAAGCGAAGAAGAGGGTTGCGTAACGTTGACCATGGTTTCTCTAATTGGCCCTCAAGAGACTCACTGCTGAAGGGGGGACACTTTCTTCTCATTCCTGTCCTGCAGCAGGCCCACCCTTATTGTTCTGACTGCATCTCAGGATTGGGAACAGGGTTTATAAGCATTGACTATTACAGGCATTGGGTTGCGTGCGTGCGAGTGCCTTTGCGTGTGTAGGGTTATGCATGGCAGCATATCCTGCCTGATTGGATGCAGCACTCCTGTTTATCCACGTCCCGTTTGAATTAGTTGAATTGATGTAAAACACTTTAAAAATTGCTATCTCTCCCAGATAAGATAAACATCGACTCATCAGGAATTCCAGCCACAGCCAAACAAGCCTGCCAAAGTTTCCCATCAGTACGCCACCTCCAGAATGTCAATGTCCCTTAATACTGATTCTGATTCTAATCCTAACCCGGGCCCCTTCGCTCTGGGGTCTTACTAAAGATTTGTTTGGAAGGCTTTTGAAATTTTCAGGACTTTGCATTTGGCTCCTTGTTTTGTGTGTGCTTGTCATTTCAATTGTAATTGCAACGCAGGAAGAAAGAGAACGAGTACTGTTCCAGTGTGCGGTTATGCCCCCGTTTCCTTTGGAAGCTTTGAAGTGAAAAAATTTCAAGGTGAAAATACCGAGTGCAAAAAATAAACAAATTAAAAAAAAAAAAAAGAACCACTTAGAATTTTGCCATTTGCAGCCTTTTCCAAATTTGAACATCGTAGCTTAGAAATTGTCTCTGTCATCCAAAGACTTTTGTCATGCAAAATTAACAATTGTGAATAGACTGAATGCTGGTACCATGGTGATGTTTTGCCATTATACAGAATGCAATGATTTCAATTTGCCAGATTTGCACTGAATTTCTTCTAGCTGAAAACAGTTCAGGCCTTAACACATTAAATTATAGTGATAGCAAAAGGAAGTTCGCCCATATGTGACAAACATTATTCAATTTATTTAATACTCGCACAGAGAAGGCTACACATCCAGCAACATTTAATTAGTGGATGTTCAATAATTCCACATAGAAGACACAGAAAGTTACTCCTTTGTGCGATACGAAGAAATGACTACTTGCTGGAAATAAACCCCCCTGATGATGTGCAAAGAACCCATCGTTGCCACTTACAGCATTAATGAAACATCAATTCTGTTGCCGACAGCAAAAACAACAAAGACGCAATGAAAAAAGGAAAAAAAGGGGAAAACTTCACATTTGAGTTGAGCTTTAAAGTGTGTCCTTTTTGACAAGCTGCTAGTTCAATTCTTTTTTCTTTTTGTTTTCCTTTCCTTGTTGATATAACCCTAAAAAAGTCTTCAGGACTTAAAATAGCATACATGTATTTCTGCACCTTTTGTCTCCTTCGCTTTGAGTCGATCTACTAACAAATAAGTTACTGTCAGTTTTCCATTGGAGCAGATCTTTAAAGAAGTGGAATGAACTAAACAGATTGTGTTCATATGGCAACGCCTACATCCAACACACCACTGTATAAACTTTGCTTGATTAGGGGAGTCGATATCTGTGCAGCCCAGCGGTTGACCGCAAAACGGCACACAGTGTGGTTGTGATTCAAAGCCTCCAGGGAAGAGAAGAATTAATAAGAAAAACAAACTTTTCAAAGTAAGGTATGAGTCAGAATGTAAGCAGTTAAAGGCTTATATTTAGATATTTGTTCACTTGTTCAAAGTCCTCTTTAAGTTTAAAGTGTGGCCACTTTAGCATATTTTGGGATGAGATTTGTCTTTAATAAACATTAGGTGATTGAAAACTAAGCTGTTAAATGCGGGCAAAGAATACCAAGAAAACATTTGATATATGAGATGTAACTATGAAGTTACATCTCATATATCATTTGAATAACAACGAGACTGTAGAAAACTAATGGAGAATGTGATTATGAGGATATTTTATTTCTCATTTTTTAGATATTATTTAAAATGTTACTCACATGAAAAAATGTTTTGTTTTTTTCTCTTTTTCCTTCTGTGTTTATTTCTGTGTCGCTCTACTGTCAGTTCTGTGTGGGTGTTCTGTACCAGCCAGCTCACCACATCTGGGCCCTCTTTGAAAGTATACTGTTATTTCGGCAATTAGGCTTAAAAACAAATAGAATACTTTTAGTTTACGCATGCCAATCTCCAGATATAACGCAAACGCGCGCAAACTCTTGCTCACACCTTGCTCACACACACTGGTCCTGCACACACTTAATGACATAATGACAGTCCCTGTTTATGTCTGTCATCCATTTTTCATGGCCAATTAGATGAAATGGAAAGCGCATCTCAGTGAAACCTCAGCTAAGGCTCACAGGCTGTACAGGATGAGCACAAGAGCCCAGGGATCATGCGTGATTCTCTGCAATCATGTGCAGCAGGCGTCCTCAGAAACAGTGTGAGGTGGCATGCATGTGGACATGGGAACATATATATGTGTGTGTGTGTGTGTGTGTGTGTGTGTGTGTGCCTTCGAGGTGTATAGTAAAGTTTCATCAGTTTTGGATCGCACATCAATCATGGCAGATTAGCTGACACCTCTCCTACCCACACTGCTCTACTCCCCGCCTGCAGGCCCTGACTGATAGGTGGGTGCTAGAAAAACAACACACACTCACCCGATAGCAAACAGAAATACAAGGTCTCTCTCCCTCTTTCCCGCATACACACAAAACCCTGCACATATTCGTCCTCCTCCCTTGACTATTTTCTTTTTCACAGTCTTCCTTTTTCTCTCACTAACTCAATATTTTTTTTTCTGCCCACTCACTGGATCAGTCTGCTTTCATGTATACGATTTCTTGTGGCTTGTGTATTTGTGTGCCTGTATGTGTAAATATGCTAGTTGCTCTGGTCTTGTTGTGTACATATTTCACTGATTGTTCTGTCTGTCCACACTGGCTCATTGCCCATTGGACTGTGTATCAGACTCATACAGTTTTCAACACTTAGATGAGCAGATCCCTGATGAAGCACTTCCCATTTGGGAATAATAGATAGATGGATAAATAAAGGGATTGGCAACATTGTAAAATTTGGGTAGCACCATTATATGGATTAGCCTAAACATTCACCCGGCTTGCTATTATAGATGTTTTTTCTGTAGTCACTGGTAAAGGATTAGTCATCAGTACCATGCACTACAAAATCAGACTGCACTAGTTTTTTTTGGATACATGTGGGAAGAGAAAAGGAATGACTGATCATAATGAAGGACAAAAAAAGAACAAACAGGATGATCAAGCATTGTTGACCTGCAAAATGAAAGAGCTATGGCTTCAGATGTCTATGAACATTGTAGCACTTGTGCTTCTAAAAGAGTGTTCTCATTCTCTGATTGCAGATTGTGCACGTGCTTAAGATATTGGGAACTCAACAGAGCTATAAATATTTGGATTTTCACCTGATAATTGCACAGTTTTCAAGTTTATTCACAGGAAAAAGAATGGAAGATGTGAAACTGGTTGCTATCAAAAGGTTTCAGTTGGATGCATAGGCTGTTTCACAACATGAAATCAAATCAAGCAAACAAAATGAGTGCATTTGGACTTTTTTTTTTCTTTCTTGGCTGCAGGAGAAAATTCCTAAGAAAATCTGAGCTTTGATGTTGCTAAAACATGTGTCGTGTTGCGTGCCGACGATACTTTGTTAAACTTTTGAAAAGCTGGCAAGCAAACCTGGCCTGATAGCTTCTGATTTTACTGTGTGACAACGGCGCCTTTGGAAGAGAGACAAACTATGTTAATGCTCTGTCTTATCAGTTTATCTGATATCCTCTTCTTCTTCACCTCTCTAGTAGCTCTTCTTGTATCTCATCTGTCCGCTGCACTCCTCATCTCCTCTCTCCAGTTGTTGTCATGAAAAGGATGCAATCAGCAGGGTTTTTGCCAGGGTACTGCAAACCCAGCAGTCCACTGACTCTAAGTTGACCCCCTGCCTTCAGACATTAGCATCGATCATTAGGTTTGCTAATGTATGCTAGTGTTTTAGACTAATGTTCATGGTGACTGTTTTTACTCGTTTAAACAACTTTTTTTAAAAAAACAAACGTCAAAAATGAACTAGAAGGAAAAACAAAGTTTTGTTATTAAAACTCGGGTAATGTAAGAATTAATATAGATATGCTTTTTCTATTTATTACAGTAGATGAAATGATTCATCGTGTGAACAAGGTTACCTGTGACTCAGTGCTGTCCTGCTGCTATGCCCTATGCTAGCTTTTCTTCTGTCCTCTCATTTTCCACAGAATAGAGAAGTAAGAGCTGCACATATACAGTTCCACCTGTGCCACATATACTGTGTACACATAGTGTGTGCGTTACAGTGCATACTGCATCATTACCAAAATGGTACTTTAAATTTTCTGCATTTCTGTGTGGACTTTCCATGTTCTCCTTGTGTCCACATGGGTTTTCTGTGGGTACTCCAGCTTCCTACCACAGTCCAAAGACATGCATGGAGTTTCTAACCGGTGATTCTAAATTGACTGTAGGTGTGAATGTCTGTCTGTATGTGTTAAGCCTAGATTATATTCTGTTGCGGACATGGACAGCTGGACACCTGACGGCCAAATAGTCATTCCTGTTATGTTTCTTTGGCATCCTCTTAAAGTCCGCCACTTGAGCACATGTGTAGTTAGTGAATTATAATGTAAATTCTCTGCGAATGACTCTGTGCATTCACAAAAACAGGCAGACACGTTGGTGTCTCGTGATGAAATGTATGTCACTGAGATCCAAGAGGACCTTAGCAGACTTGCAGACTCTCCTTTCTGCCCTACAATAGACTGGCTACCTGTCCAGGGTGTATCCTAATCCCAACTCTGATTCTAAATTGGATAAGCCAAAGCCGTCCTGTAATAGGCAGGACAACTGACATGAATGACGGGTAGAGGCAATCACCATGCCATCATAAGCATGACCTGTTTGGGACATGGACATGTGTGCCAGTGATATGTTTAAGAATACAATCAAAAGTAATTATACAATCAAAATTTTTTTCATTAAAACTTTTAATACAGCTAACTAATCATCTCTGTAGGAAATGGGATTAAAAACACAATTGAATAAATGTCGATAAATATTAATAACAAAATAATGAGAACCACCTGCTAAGCTTTGCTAGGCCCTGTGGCGCAAATAAGGCCAATCCCATTGTAATAACACAGCACAGTGTGTTGTCTTCAGTAGCTCAGCTCGTATTCTTTTGAGAAGATATGTGCCTACACACAAATATACCTGTAGCATGCGCATGCTATGTGTCTGACTTTGCTCACCAGACCAGTAATATCAGCCTATGGGACCAGCTAAAATTTGCAGACCACACAGTGTGAGGGTATGTGTCAGCACTGTATTTCTGTGTGTGTGTGTTTGTGCATTTTGTGAGACTACACCCTGCCTTTTCTTGTTTAATGGAGTGTGAAGGGATTATGCTGATTCAGTTCATAACTGGGGCACGGTGACACAGTCATTACACAGGTGAGTGTGAGTGTGTGTTCTTATGTCTGTGTGCGTCCTTGCATGGCTGTTTTCCACACACAGCCAGGTGAATGGAGATGGTGGAGCAGTGTAAACGTCCCAGTCCTTTTGTCCTCTGCGCCAAAGGCAAACATAGCAGAGAGCTTTCACTAATCCCTTCCGCTAGCCTTATCTAAACCACACCTGAGGGCAAAGGGGAGGTTGGAAAGAAGGGAGGTGAGAAGGAGGATGAAAGAGGTGTGAACACAAAATGAAGGAGTTATGAGAAAATTGATAATAGAAGAATGCGTATAGGAAAGATGGAGGGAAGAGAGAAGTGACTTGTTTATAAAGATTAGAGATTTAAGAGGTGTCAAGAGAAACACCCAATGGGGAGTGAGCATGCAAAATGGTGAAAACACAGTGAAAGAAGAATTACTGAAAACATAAAAATAGTTTTAGTGTATGCTATGTGAGATAAAAGAAAAGCTATCCTAAAACTAAATCAAAGCACCCCGCTGATCTCATCCGATCTTATGGTTGAAGTTGGCTTTTACCATCAGGTCCAACCAATGTGTTAAAAATAGCGGAATAGACCACATGTGTGGTATAATGTTTATCTTATATAATTATGTTTGAGCTTGAGTTAAAGAACCTTAAATCTTCATTTAGAATCTTAAGGATTTATATTTATTAAGTATACACAAGTAATAGCAAAATACTACTACTACTACTAATAATACTAATAACAAAAAAAACAAATCCTAGGTAGAAGTTAAGAAATTAAACTGGATGCTCTGTCATATATACCACTACAATGATGAATGCTCACATTAATCATACCCTAAATCCAGCTCAGATTTCAGACAGTTTATTTTTCTACTGTTACATATATGTGATATCAGCAAGGGAGGATACCCTAATATCATGTATACACGTGACACGTGACTCGGAATTTGAGTGCTGCAGCCCCACCCACCTGCTGTTCAAACCCTCTGCTCACGAGTGTCAGCCAATTGGCTTGAAAGAGAAAACAGTTTGTGTCAGACACATGATGAACAGAGGGGCTGGGCAAAAGTCCAGTTTAAAAAAAAATTATAATAATTTGAACTGTGAATCATTTGATGTGAACTCTAGCATAGTCCAAGAATAAAAATAAAAATATGGAAAGCGTAATAGATCCTTTAACACTCAAAAACTCAGTTTATCGCTTCCATCAGTACTTCATGGTTGTGCTTGGCTAGATTTAATTGACTCTGGCCTTTCAACAAAAGCAAACATTCCAGCGACTGTCACCAGAATTTGATTTTTGATTTCATTAAGATAAATGAGTACTTTCTCTTAGAAAAATGTGACTCCGCTGCCAACTTTGGAGATTTATATTACTGTACAAAGCTGTAAATAGTAATACAAAGTATAGCAGGCTTTATTACTCAACCAAATATAAAAAGTCAATCAGCAAGAAGAGCAAGATAACTAAAGAAAACTCTGTAAACACTGCCAGATTTCTTATCAAATTCTAAACCAGTTAAGCATAACATTTTCTGTTACTTGAAAGATGCTCCATGATTTGGGATTTTGTGAGCATTGCCAGATAAACTTCAGAGGGTTTGGTGTGGAAATCTTTGACAACACTATTGATGTTTTCAGCCTGATCTTAATGACTGTTTAAAGCTTTTCTAGAGTCTCATGTTGTATTACTTGCCTCTTGTCACAGACAAAACAAGCTAATGGATTATCACATTGCGTTTGTGAGGCTGCTGGAGGCTAAAGAGGAGCAGAGGATAAATAGGATGGCAGAAAAGCATGAGATTAGATGGATGATGCAGATGGTTGTGCTGAAAAGGACAAAAAAAAAAATGTCTCCCTCGCTGTCCTTTCTCTGCTTTCACCACTGTCATCTTCTTCCACTCACCCCTGTGTACACGTGTGGGTTCACTCAGAGTTGAATGCCAGTTGCAAGTGTTGAAAAAAGGAGCTGGATCATGAGCGTTTTGCACAGATCAACACCTTGAGTCACTGGATACACCATGTGGAACACAAATGCCAATTCTTTCACACATTGGAAATGTTTATGTGGAATCCAGTAAAGATTATACCAGCTGTGCTGTTACTGCTGGGTGCAGTAGCTCCACCACCCCACTAGGGGGAGGAAGTGGGCTTGTTTAACCAAGTTTCTACAGTAAAAATTAAGTTTAGTCAGACTAGTTCCAAAGTTGTTTCTACTAGAGCATGAGTAAAATATGCCTGTAAGTATCAGTATATTCTGAGTTTATGTCGAATAAGTGATGTGAAATAGTTCTGACCCTTATATTTGAAGCTAGCATGTAGTCGCACTGTTTGCTAGCACGAATTATGTTTGTGTGGGAAATTCCATTATATAATAGCACTGAGTTAACAAGATGAACACTAAATATTTTTTCACTTATTTCTCTTGATTATACGAGTTGATGGATGAAAACAAGAGCTTACATTATCATCTACTGCTGCTGCTTAGAGCAAGACCAAATGCAGAAGCTGCCCGTGCCCAGCTCTCCTTTGCCAAGCAGGAAGCAAACATCCTGAAACAACAAGCTAAACAGCTTAAAAAGAAAATCACAGAAAGAAGCTGCAGCAGCACTCGCTGAGGCTCAAGCTTGGGAAGCTTCTGTGCAAGAAAGTGAGCCCCCACAACAGCCCCAGCTGTACAACATGCAGCAAAACAACCCCACAGAACGAGTAAAAGAGTATTTGTGGCAACAGTGAGAACTCTGTGATGATGATTTGTCAGCCCAGTATGAACAACAACCAAGAGTTCAGTTATGGATGACAGTCAGCAAATAATGATCGATTTCACCATCCTCAGAATTGAAAATGCACTTTTAAAGAAAATTGAGGATTTTCCTAAGCTGATGAACAAAGACAACCAGCGCTTGAGAGAACTGTGGGATCTTCTAATAGAACTTTGTGCTGCCAAAACAAGCGGTCAGCTTCCAGGCCTTTCACACCTTGACGCAGCCCACAGAGTAAATCCGATTCTAACACTCAGAGTGTATCCTGCTGGACATTCAGGGAAAGCAGTCAAGATCTATGCTGTTGTAGACGAACACAGCAATCACTCCTTGGCTAAAACATACTTTTTTACATTTTTAACTCTGAAGGGCAGCTTGAACCATAGACATTGAAAACATGCTTTGGCTCGTCTCCTTGCTATACAATATCAGCCACTTCATTTTAGTCTTTTGATGGTACCATTCTGCTTCCCCTGCCCACCATTATTGAGTCTGATATGATACCTGATGATAGGACAGAAACCCCATCACCAGAAGTTACTAATTACTACCCACATCTGAAGCCAGTCAAAGGTAAAATCCCAGAAATTGATCCAGATGCCGAGATCCTCCTCCTCCTTGGGAGAGACATTCTGTGTGTGCACAAAATCTGAAAACAGCATAATGGTCTCCATAACGAGCCATATGCTCAGTGCTCAACCTTGGTTGGGTGATCAAGGGAGAAGGGTGTCTGGAGGAGGTGCAAAAGACGGCTAACATTAGTGTATATAAGACCAACATTCTACCAAATGGACAAGCTTCAATCTTGAGTGCATGTCCAAACAATATGCAAGTCAACGAAAAGCTTGGTTGTCACACCCCAAATCTAAGTCTCCAAAGCTCTGCACAACACTTGGAAAGTAAGAGAAGTGATTTTGCCAGTCAGATGTTTCAAAGGACACAACATGACGAAATCTCTGCTATGTCAACTGCCATGACAAAAGTTTTTTGAAAAGGCTAGAAAAACAAGTCTATAAAGATGGTTGCAACACTTGGGTTGCCCCATTACATTTGGAGTCATCATGAAACAGCCTTCCCAATAACCGACCTTAAGCCTAAAAGTCTTTCATCTCTTTGGAAAATTCTAGAGAACAAAAACAAATGAAAAGACACTTCATCGATTTCATGCAAAGAATGTTGGATGAAAAACAAGCAGAGCCAGCACCGCCATTAAAAGAAGGTGAGGAAAGGTGGTATCTACCAATATTTGGTAGATAGAAGAGTTTCGAATGACAATTCATGTATTTGGCAACAGTCCATCACCAGCATTTGTCATTTACTGCCTCAGGCGAGTTACTCGGGAAGCAGAGGACTCCACTACCAGTGCAAGAGTTCATCACACGCAATTTTTATGTGAACGACAAATCTGAATCTTTCCCTAGTGAAGCGGAAGCCATTTGTGTCCTGCGGCCTTCCCAAGCGATGATAAGTGGTCTGTTGAGCAGTTTAGCTGGGACAGAGCGTTGCCAGCATCAAATCGGGAAAATTGAAAACTCTGGAGAATCTCTATGAAAGACTTAGAACAGCTCCAGATTCCAAGACCTAATGTTCCAGTTTCTGTGTCCACACAGACTCACCACAGAGAGTTGTGTGTTTTTTCAGATGCATCAGTCATTCCCATTGCCATAGCTGCTGTGGCTTACTTGACGACAATTTCTACAACAGGACAGATCCATGTGGGATTTGTTATGGCAAAGACAAAACTGGCCCCACACCCAGCGGATACAGTGCCCCGCCTTAAGCTTTGCACAGCTGTCTGAGATGGCAGACATCATCCAAGATGAAATGGATATTGACATTCATTCTGTGACGTACTACAGTGATAGTAAAATAGTACTGGGTTACATATATAACAACTCACACAGATTTTATGTCTGTTTCTATCAAATACGGATATGGATAAAGAAAGTTTGCTTGGTGCTCAAAGACTTATTACTTTTTCCACTTGGAGATCTTTGACTCATGCAGTCTCCACATTAAACAAAGCGAGAAGTGTTGCAAACACACAAGGTGGCAAGGCAGGAAATGAGGATGCACAAGCAGTAACAGTAATCTTTAAACTGAACAGCAAGATGCTTTCACAAGGGAGTTTGAGTGTCTTGCCAAAGTGGACCAAATCCCAAAACAAAGTCCACTTCGAAAGTTGACACCGTTTCTGGACAAAGATGGGCTACTGAGAGCTGGTGGCTGTAAGTCCTAAACTAATTGCTACCTAGCTGGTCAGAAAATATCATGAACAGTCTGCACACCAAGGACGCCACTTCACAGAAGGAGCTATTAGATTGGCAGGGAGGGCAAAACACCAGCTGTCTGTTGATCTTCTGTGAATGACCTCCAGCATGCCTTAAATGTATTTAAAAATGCCCTCAAATGAATCCATTTATCCATCCTCCTTCTTAACCACTCATCCAATTCAGGATATCTTTCTACTTTTGTTTTGTTTGATCAAGAAAAGCTATTTTAAAGTAGCGTGTCACAAACTAGCTGATCTTTTAGTCTCGTCTGTTACACCTACGACAAAAATGTAAAATATGTTCCAATAACAGGATTTGGCTAAAGGCATATTGCAGCCTCCTGCATGTATGCATTTATTGTTTTCCTTTTCTTTGTGTGTGTGTGTGTGTGTGTGTGTGTGTGTGTGTGTGTGTGTGCGTGCATGATGGAGTGCCAGGCAATGAGTTGATTGGCCATATGTCTGCACAAATGAGCTCTTTATTTAATAAGGCTGGTGATCTAAATTGTCATTACTGTCAACATTTAACTATGGTCCTCCCTACCAGATGGTATTTGGTTATATATCACAGTGATGAGCTCTTTCAGATTACTCATTACATGATAAAGCCATCCGAGATTAGAAAATGCTTCGGCTTTCAGTTGGATTATCTTGAAGTGCTCTTTAGATTTTATTTTCCCCTTAAACTACTCTTGAATCCACATTCAAACATCATTGCGATTTTACAGTTTTTCCTATATTATAGTGATAGTGTCAAGTTTAATTTGCTGGAAGGAAGTTCAGATTGCTTTGTGTGAAGCTTATAGTCTTTATAATTATGTAATTGTGCACTTTAAGCTTAGCTTTACGTTAGGCTACAACCACAACAGTAAACTGGATCAGAATTTTGTTTGAACTGGGTTTCATGATATAAGTAGAGTTGGAAAGCCTGACCTTTGAAAACACCCATTTCGTGCTTTTGTGCTATTTAATGGAAGTTTAAAAGAAACTATTTTCTTTTAATATACAAAGGATAGATATCTTTAGACAGAGGCTTTCTCCCGTGCAGCTCCTGTTTCTGTTGATAATACCGTCCAGAAGTCTAACAAATGAATCCTTTGTGCCTGCATTACCAGAATATCTTGATATATGACAAAGGATAATGTTTAGTAAACCATAACACTTGTACTTTAGTTATTGTGGTCATCTTGTTATTTTAATTTAGCTTCATGATTTTCTCTGAACATTATCTCACTGTACTGAGAAGCATCGTTTTATATATTTTCCTTTGCAGTTGACTTACATATTACTCAAAGGTTTTGCTTGTGCTGGAAAGTACCTACCCTGATGTAACAGCTTCAGTTTAGATCACTGCAAAACTTTGATAGTGGTGCAGTTTAGACACGCCAAAAACTGGGGAACTTCCTCCAAAAGTTATAATAACTCTGAAGAGGTTCCTCTGGTCTGAAAGGGCATGTTGCCACATGATACTAGCACTGTACACTCAGGATATATAGTACTTCATCAAAATACTTTTAATGAATGTGGCCCTGTGATGGACTGGCGACCTGTCCATGGTGTACGCTGCCTATCACCTAATGACAGTTGGGATAGCCTGCAGCCATCCCGTGACCCTGAATTAGATAAGCGGAAGAAATTGTATGGCTTAATGGATGGAAAGAACCGGTAATTGCGGTTTCTGTGTACTGCATGTGCATGAATTTCGTTATTAAGTTACACTTCACGTTAAATGGAACCACCTCCAGAAGGAAACAAATGTCTTGATCCAGGATTTTTTTTTTCTTCCCCCCCTCCCCTATAGCTGGAAGATATTTCATATTACCCAGCATAATTTTCTACATAATGTTGGCTGGCAGCAAGTTCAACTGCTGACAATACAAGACCAGTGATGAAAATGTCAGACGTAGTTTGTTAATGACCGGGTTATCCAAGATGAGCTCAGTATCATGGGAAGGCAATTAAACAGGGGCACGTCTGTCAGCAAAGTCTAACATTTACTTGAACATGAGGATAAATTTAGTGGACACTAAGATTAAAATAAACTTTGCCAGACGTTTGTGTGGCTCGTGAGAGCGGCAGAATAGTAGGACATGTAGTCTGATACAACGACAGGCAGAAACTGTGATGGAGTGGCAAGGCAGAGCGGGAATAAAGGCAGTCTATGAGGAGAGAGGAACATTGTAACAGGGACAAAAGAAAAATGTATGTGTTAGTGTGTGTGGTGAGCTGTTAAAGTAGAACACAAGGCTTTGCTCTTAGCTGTGGTTGTGTTCCTGTTTGTCTGCACGCATGCATGCGTTCATATGCGATTGTCGTACGCTGTGCACACACGCGCGCAACAACGCTTTCGTTGTTTTTCTTTTAAATCTCCCGACATCAGACATTACACTCTCCGTCGTCTATGTTTATTTTTCCTTTGTACATCTTCATCCTGTTTGTGCTCCCCTGTGCCATCCATTTTAGAAATACTTTTAATCAGTGGTCATGCCATTAAAGCTTCACTCAGTGGAATACGAGAGAACTTCCTTCCTCGCCATTCGGGTAATGCTTTAGCTGCTTATCATGCTACCAAAAGAGTTTATTCTCTGTTTTTTGTTGTTGTTGTTGTTTTTTTTTAATTGGATCAATGTGAGGATTTAAAAAGAGATTTTAAAAAACAAAAACAAAACACAGAGTGGGAAGGAGTCGTGTCTGAAGTGGAGACATGCTGTGGACTCGGCACATGGCATAGCCTCTGTGTTAATGTAGCATGTTGAAGAAAACATGGTAGAATGGAAAGTGTACGCTTGCTAAATGTAAGTTCTATAGTTTTGCAATTCAGTTTATCTACTTTTAATTGGATGATCAGTTTCTGTTCTTGTTTTTTTTTTTTTTTTGTCTGTACAAATTTTGCCTTCAGTCTCTGAATTTCAGGCCAAAGGCTGAACTTTTTACTTACTCTCAATTCTTTGACTGTCTTCCTCTCTCCCTGCCTCCATCCCTGAGTTAGTCTCTCTCCTAATGGGGGTTAAGTGTTCAGGGTAATTGCACCCCTAAATGGAGCTCTCACTACAGCTAGGAGGAAATTTTCACACCATCATTAATGTCCTTTAGTCCTTAACTCACACCGTCGTCTGTCCTCTATTGTTTCAAAGCGAGCCTGTGGGAAATGCAGAGGGCTACTTCACATCTCTGTCTTCACTCACACACTCTCCCATAACTTGAGGTTGCGGGCAAACTCGCTGTGATTTCCTGTATATCACTTTTCTGAAGCTGATGAGTATTTGTGAAATATTCAAAATCACATAAAGAGCTTTTTCATTATCGTTGTTTATAGTCCTTTGAGTGTGACCACGGGAGAGCAAATCTTCATAGCTGTAAGGTGTTCAAGGTGCAACATCAAACAACAGCCCATTCTTTCTGTCCTCTGTGTCTGTCTCCTGTTTCTTCGCTCTCATCTGTCATCCCTCCTGTGCTGCCAAAAGACAGCCAGAAGGCAGGGAATAGGAGCAGGGTAATAACAGGGAGGGAAGGAAGGAAGGGAAGATGGAAAGGGACACAGAAAGGGAAGCAGTGTGTAAAAATTGTGCAATAGATGGAAGCTGAGAAAAGTACACGTGAGGGTTTTTCATCTGCTGCACTGCTGTTTCCACAAATGCCGAATTATAGTAAACAGAACTTGATATATGATTAATATCAGTTATTTTCTTTCAGGTTGATTTAAGTTGTGGTCTGATCCAGAGTTATAGCTCCCCTGTAGGTGTATGTGCAGCTTTTAGATGCTATAGGTATGTGTTATTTCTGTCCTCTCTTCTGTAGGTCTCTTATGAGTTTCTATTCACTACACTGCTTTTATACTGTGAAGTCATATAACGATTCTCAGGCAGAAGGCAGATTTAAAAACTCTGCATGCTGTTTTGGAGGTTATAACTTGCATTAAAGAAGTTGTAACCATGGCTACTGTGTCCGGTGCTTGATGTAGAGTTTGTCACTTGCCAAAGTTTGCAAAGGTTAACATGAAACTCTGCAAACATCTGTGTGCAAACCGACTTTTGAGGATATGCAGAACTGTACACAGTACAAGTGGAACGCTCCCCAAGTGCTAGGATACTAAACTGTATAAGGGTACAAGGGTCTGTAGGTTTTTCTACAATATATCCTGTAGGATTCTTTCATTTTTTGTAAGGTTACACACAAATGTCTTTGTAAAATAGCTCTAACCAAATGCCTGGTTGTGCTTTTAGTGTTTTTATTTAGTCTTTTTGTTTTGTTCACATACCTGAAGCGTGTTGCACCCCTGTAAAGAGATGCTGCAGTTATTGTTAGGCACGGCATCCCTTCCATCATTTACTCGCTGTTTCTTTTTCACTTGGTGCTTACTGCCATTCTGCTTCACTTTCTGTTGGTTTTCATTTGCCTTTGTTTTTTACTTCATCTCCTTCTTTCTCCTCTCTAATTCTATTCATGAGAGGTGCACACTCCATCATTCTGTCTCCTTATATCTCTTTCTGTCCTCCTTTTTCTCTATACCTTTCTGCACCCGTGCAAGATGGAGGGAAAAGGGAAGAGAGAAGGGTGTGGGTTGGAGAGATGGACAGATTAGGTGACAGTGATAAGCGATCGATCTCCAGGCCAAGCAGCCCAGGGAGAACCACTCCCAATGACCCCCCCATCTCTGTTTCCCCTCACCTCCATATTCTTCTTTTATTCCACTCTCCACTCATCTGCCCCTCTTCCCTCTCTTCTTTTCTTCCCAACCTTTGTTGCCTTCAAACCTGACAAGGGTTCATTAAGGATCCACTTTGTGTGTATAAGTGCATGTAAGTGTTTGCCTCCTTGTGTGTATGTGTGTGCACACTTATGCCTGTCTGCCTAGTTGATAAGTCATGAAGGATAGCTCCCTAAGGTGCCCCTAAAGAGCTTTTAGTGGCTTTCGATCACACGCGCACACATGCACACAAGTGAACGCAAACACAAACAGAGACCTCAAAAGAGTTTTTCTTTTTCTCCAGCAAAAAGCACTTTGTTAGTGATTGTTGGACAGTGTGTCATACGTGTTGGTCCATATCTGTGTATTCATTTAGCTTTTGTTTCTCTTCTGCTAAAACACCACAGAGAAGGTCTCCTATCAACCCCCGTTCCCTTGTCACATCCACCTCCCATCATCCCCATGTGCCTTTAGAATCTGCCCGCCACAGCATATTGCCCTAACGAGGTTGTCTATTGATCAAGTGATGCTCTTTGTTGTAGACACCTAAATGGACCTTCAGCCACTCTCGCCAGGCCTTTATGGGAGTTGTTATGGCTTTGGACTGATTACAATAGAAGCACTTAAGATGCTCAATGCCTGATGTTTTATGCAAGAGAAGGCTCAGCTTCAGAAGTATACATCTGCTACGTTACATCGTTCCCTGAGTGTATTTCAGCATGTTTTTTTTTCTTCCTCTTACTGCCTACTGGTGGCTGGCAATCACCTTTTTTATATTCCGTTTGTGTGAATGTCGATGATTAAAATCTAAACAGTTCAATCGAATATCCAAACAATTTCTATTAGTCCTGTCAATCACTGGCTTATATGTACATTTTAAAGTTACTGTGTATGCGGTTTATTTTTCATTTTCATGCTTGCGGGGTTGTGTACACGTATAGAAATTCAAATGTGTTGCCGTGCCCACCTGTGTGCCGCTTTAATTTGAGGCCAGCCAAGTGTGACTTGGAAGCATGTGGAAAATATTACACGCAATCCTTTTCACTCAATTCAGGTTTCACTCCCCTTACTGCCCCCTTTCACCCCTCCACCCATGCTTCAGCCTCCCGATAAATAAGCTTTTGAAGGCAATCATTTCCTCTGCTGTTTATTCATGATGCATCCACGTCAGACATCCCACCATTTTTCAGGAAATACTGTTCATTGTGTCAAGGCTGCTAATTTATGAAAGTGTCTGGGCTGTTACATATGGGTCTGTCAGTATGCATCCAAAATGCCATCTGTAATATCACCCAGCGATTTTAACATCAGCCTTAAATTTTTTCTTATTTTGTGAAACACTGCTTGTGGTACTACTCTGATCCAGTCACCCAGTGTGCTTAAATGAAATGTGCAAGTGCTTGCTGTAGTTTAACAGAAACCTCTCTCTCACACACACACACACACACACACACACACACACACACACACACACACACACACACACACACACACACACACACACACACACACACACACACACACACGATATTAAACCCACCCCTGTCTACGCCTCAAGCTGCATGCTGATGGGCTGAACTGCAGAGATGGTCAATTAGATACTAACATATGATTTTCATTGTAATACCTCGATAATCTCCTTCCCTTTTCTTCTTTTGCCCACTACCTTAAGACATCATCCCTCTTTTATGATCAGCATATTTCCTTTGCTAACACCCTTAATAATCTGTGAAATATTTCGTTCATTTTTTCTTGATGGCAGTAAAGTTTTTCTTGGATCTTGAATCTTTTCTTTCATTTTCTTTATCTTGATCCGTCTTTTGCTCACTCCCAAAATATCTGCCAAACGCTTTGTTTCTTTCTGGAAAAAGAAGCGAAAGGTCAGCAGTATTTATGGGGATTCATGTTTTTATCTCACTCCATGAACACGCCTGACTTTTGAGTGGTGCTGCAAGGAGAGGGACACAGTTACATCTGTTAACAGTTGTGTAACGTCAGAAACGGTAAAATATGTAGGTGAGGGGCATTAGTAAGGACTAGTATTTGAAATTATTAGTGTACGAACTGATCTTTAACACCTGTGAGGGGATTCAGCCAACCATGCAAAGGCTACACTGCTGACTTCATATGGACAGTTTCTTTGCACATACAGTATAAACACACTTGACTAATGCCTCAACTGGGACACCTCAGCCAGGCATGTGTGTGCCTGTGATGAAGGGGCCCCTGCTGTGCCATGATGGGGACATCAATACCAGACGGTTTAGGCTTTCGACACGCTAGTGTCAGAGCGTGGAGAGAGAGCAGCAGGTGAAGTGAGACAGACAACATGGAGGTCAGGCAGAAGTGATAGTGCTGGACCATCTGCATGAATATTTCTGGCAAATGTATACCGCAATGTACTTTGAGAAGGTTGAAAAGTACATTTGAAGAGAGAGTTATATGAAAGAATACTAAAACAAAAATGCTAATTGTAAATAATCCAACATATGTACCAAATGCAGTACAACATATGGTCTTGCTTGTGGTTATTGTTAAATGATAATTGGACCCTCTTTATAATACTGATTGATAGTAATCTTATTTTATGAGGTCTTGCTGTACTCAGCCGCAGCATGTGGTGGGTGTGCAGTATGCTGTGTTGAAGCAGGAGGCCCTGACAGCAGCTCAGGTCAGGGGATGAGATGGAGACAGCTGGAGAGGAGGGTACGCTCAGGGATGGATGGACGCAAAGATGGAAGGCATTCTCCAACTGCGCTAACTTTAGACCACACATGTCGCTAAACCTCTCGAAACCTGTCCACAGCGTGTCACCACTTGCTTCCATAAACCCCCCTTTGTGTGTGTGTGTGTGTGTGTGTGTGTGTGTGTGTGTGTGTGTGCGCGTGCCTATTTGTGGGAGCATATATTGCGGACCATTTCTGTTTGCCTACGCCAACTAGAGTGCATAAATAAACAATACAAAGGGCACAAATGATTTCCTAGTACAGCCAATTCTGTGACTGTGTTGAAATTTCATTTTCTTCGCAAAAGCTTTATTGTTTCAATTTCCAGCTCTGAGGCGGGTTCAAAAGTTCATGAACTCGTGGCTGCGAGTGTGAAGAAGAAAGTACCGTGTGCCCACCAAGACATGACCTACAGACCTTTTTTTAGTGCTAAAACCTTCTGTCTCCCTCCAAAGGGGAAACTTGAGTAGCCCAATTACTTCAAATTAAGACCTAGATATGGTTTGGCAAAAATCAGTCAGAATCTCTATTATCAGAAGACAGATTTGGGAAGGGTGTGTGTGTCTGCCTATATGAGGTTGGGGAAATAGAACGCTTTTGGTTGTATATGAATTAAGGTAAAGCTTAACTGCTTTTCCTCTTTTTCCGAAGTGGTTTGGATAAGGTTTGTTCTTCCCTTATTGTGAAGCTGATCCAAATTTGAAACTGAAAAGCAAATAGAGATTTTTAGTAGCACAGATATAACCAAAAAATGCATAGACACACATACTGTATGCATGCATTGGGGGGTCTTCCCCGTCAATCACACACAGTGCGCTTGTGTGCACAGTGTTTGCCTGTGTCCCAGTACAAAGACACAGTGAACATCTGACAAAGTTCCTGGTCTTTTAAACAGAGCCAAGTTGGGATGATGCTGTTCTTTCCAAAAAAGGGAACACACTTGTTTTGTTCATTCAGGTCATTAGTGATATTTTCTAATTTCCTTAGTATATGGTGAAGTTACTTTAAGATATGAAATATTAACCTGCTAAAAAAAGACAAACTGGAATGTGCAGCAAGACTGTGATAAATGTGATCATTACAGCAACTTAATCAACCAGACATAAAGATAGTTCTTACTAAAGCAATTCAAACATTTATTTCCGATTAAATTAGTTTTCTGCCAGATACGCCAAATATGCTATTGATGTGTGTGTGATGAAGGTAAATAGAAACCTAACCAGATCAAGGGGATAATGTAAGCCATTTATAAAGACAGCAATACAAGGGTAAACAAACTGGCTCTGAAAAATACAGTTTAAGGGAATTATCTGTGCACACAGATTTCACGTACATGGTTGCATTCACTTCTGTGTGTGTGAACATCACGTCTATATTGCAAAGTGACCTTTGGTAACACAGGCATTGCCCGCAATAAGACGTAGAGCCCAAGTACCCGACACACCACTTAACCCCCTGCCTGGGACCTTGACAGCTTCTCCGTGGGAGTCTGACCCTGAAGGTCCTACAAAATGCTTTGTTCACACCAAACGCACACACACACACACACACACACACACACACTGGTGCATTAATACAGACTTACACTCTGCACATGCATGCACAGACGTGTGTGTACACTGTAGGAGCTAAAGAACCATATAGCTTTTAAACAGGCATGAGGAATTAGCGGAGAGGCCCATGTGTCAGCTCCCCACTGGCAAAAAACATTTGATGCCCCTGGAGTTACAGCTACAGTGCTGCTCAGAGCCTCGCTGTTATCTCTCTGCCTCTGTTAATGTCACCCAAAGTAAATGTTAGACATTAAAATATATATTTGAATGTAAAAAATATGTGCTCCTCAATTTTACTGAGCAGGAATTAAAAAAAAAATAGCTAGTGATTTTAATATTAAATTTGCAGCGTTTCTATAGATAGATTGTTTTAGGCTTTATACATATCTGTCAAACAGCAATCTAACATGCAATGAGAAGACAGCACCTAAGTCTCTTTGAAATATTAGCAATTTTCACCCTTTTTGCCGACTTGATATGCTCATACAATATATTCATGCATTCTTGTTTTCCAGCTGTTTAAAAAGAAAAATCCCTCTCATTTCTAGAAACAACAGCCCCTTGTTAGAAAACACGGCAGTGGTTGTTTTGTGCCGAGGCTGGTTATAAAGTACTTCCATCATCTCTCCATAACCATCTGCTCTTAAAACATTCTGCCTTTTTCAATCAGCAGATGTTCTGTAAATTACCTCCTCTAAACCCTGCGCTGCCACATCAGCCACGTCTCCTGTCTGCCGGCTCTCCGGTTCAATAATAGAGCCATAACACTTAGAATGTTGGTGAATTTCGATTGTTCTTAAAAGTTATAATTGAACTTGAAAGTTATCTGTCTGGGGAGAACGTAGCGCTGTGCAGTTCCTTTTAATCTGATTGTGATCGTTGCGATAGGCTTTCGCTGTTGAGATGAAAGTTTTGATTAACCCTTTGCGGACCCTGTATTCAAATTTTCAACCCTGATTTGGGCAGCCGCCAGGGGTGATAGCAATCGGAGAATATTGCTGTTTTCTTTTATCTGATTGATGTGTCAACACTTGGTGCCGAAGCTGTATTATGTAGACTACACTGTTACTCAGACAGGCGTTCACCGTCTAGACTGATGCAGATGATATTGGGGGCAAAACATGATACGATGTGACAAAACATGTCATCACATAACACAAGATGTTAGCACTGGTATTTATTCAGAGGATCCTTTATTACAGTGAAATAATACACTTTTTATTATGAGTCTCCCCGGGGGGGAGAATCAGAAACCTTGGCAGAGTTCAAACCTTCCTCTGTCTGCTGAGCAACAGCTGGGTACTGTTTAGATCTGGTACTGTTTCCTGTATCGTAAGATTCCAGTGTTATGCTACATTTCACTTCACGGCCCTCTTGTATTGCCTTAAGACAGTAATTAGTGTAAAAATGAATGAGTGGTTGATATATGCTCTCATTAAGTGAACAAGTTAATTCCATTCCATGTAATACACTGCAGTATTTACAATGAGTTCAAGTATGCAGAAGCTGGAGGGCAGAGATATAGATACTTGAAAAGAAAAGTGTGCGAGTGCAAACATTGTTTTCACAAATCTCAAAAAGCTTTGGTCATATAGTTTTAACTTGGCATGATCGGGGTCTTTGTGCTGAACAAAACACATTTAAGCTTGATTTTATCAGAAGTAGTCTGCTCAGTGTAATATTATATCAAACTATCTGGGAGGTACCAAGACTGAAATCAAGAAATGATGAAGATCACTATCAATGGAAATGGAGTAAAGTAGTACCATGCCAGGATACGTCCAAATGAAGTATGCACTTTTAAAACGTAATAATTTTGACTGTAATCTTTGCTTGGAATACAGTTGTTTATCTCTTTAAAAAATAAAGCTACAATTTCATGGTACAAATATAATTTATTTTGTAAACTTTTACATCAGTGACTAGTAGGTTTGAGATTTCTTTTTACTCGAGAAACAAAGTACTGCGTGATAGATTTCCTCAGGTAGCGTGACATTCATCTTCAACCATTTCTCATTAACCACTTGTCAATATGGCAGCAAATGAACATTTATTTTCTGAATAGTCTGGTTACAATTTAAATTTGAACCAGGCTGCTTTCTTTGAGCACAGATAAAGTAAATGTGGCTTTTTAGTAACTCGATGAATATAGTTTTGACTGTTATTTGGAATTAATATGAAAGACTTATGGATTCTCTGATGAATTTATTAGTTATGTCGCTAGTACCGTGTTGGACTCCCTGTCACATTCAAAACTTCCTTAATTCCTTGTGGCGTAGATTCAACAAGGTCCTGGAAACATTCCTCAGAGATTCTGGTCCACATTAACATAATAGCATTACACTGCTGTAGTGCATCTGTTTAAAGTTTTGATGTGCTGTTCATTCTGCATACCTCAGTTATAATGAGTGGTTATCTGAGCTGCTGTTGCCTTCCTATCGGCTCGAAACAGTCTGGCCATTCTCCTCTGACCTCTGATATCAACAATACATTTTTGCCCAGAGAACTGCCTCTCACTAGATATTTTCTCTCTTCAGACATTTCTGAACATAACCCTGAAACCCTGAACATGCAGGAAAATCCCAGAAGATCACCCGTTTCTGAAATACTTAACATACAACCATATCACATTCAAAGCCACTTAAAGTCAAGTTTCTTTTCCGTTCTGACGTTAGGTTTGAACTTTAGAAGGTCATCTTGATTGTGTCTACATGTCTGAGTGCACTGAGTTGCTGCCATGTGATTTGCTGATTAGATAATAAGATTAATGAGAAGTTGAACAGGTGTACCTAATGTAGTGGCCGGTGAATGTGTATTTGCTAGAGTCCTCTCGTTAAGTATGAGGAATCCCCAAAGGAAGGGATCAACAAGGTTTTCACATGACATCAATGATGTATAGACAGGCACAGCTATAGCTACAGTCTGTCAGTAAAGCAATTACAAAGCTCAGATAAACACAAGAGTTCACATTTGGCTTCCCATAGCTCCGTTTTTAAGTGTTACATACCTAACTTATCCTAATCACAGCAGGCTTGGCACACACTCTTTCCATGTGTGTGCCCGCTCTCTCTGTCTCACACACACACAGTATATTGTTAGTGGTTTGTGAACTGTAAAAGAGGTGCAGGTTTTATGAAAGTGGTGACATTATAACATACGGACAGAGCTCCATGGCAACCTACTGTGAAGGTCAGCCTGTGTGGTTTCTATCTTGTATTTAGTGCATAGATATACAGTATATGGGGATGTCAGTGGGTCAGTGTATGTGTGTGTACATGATCAGTCCTACAGGTGAAAATATAGTCGAACAAGCATGAAGCAGCACACACTCATGTTTGTGCTTCCTCTCATATCGACGATTCTTCTTTTTTAATCCGTGATTCTGATTTCAGCTGTCCACATATTTATCTCCTTTTCTTTTCATTCCTCCCTTCCCTCTATCTTTTGGAGCTTTCAAACCTTAATACATGCCTTTCTTCTTTTTCCCTCCTCTCACTCTGAATCTCCTCTACTTATCACACAATGTGATTCCATGATTTTATTTTTTTTTGTCCATCTTTGCCCTTTTTGCCAGTTTTCCCACTCACTCCACTCCTCCATCCATCTGCTGATCATTTGTCCTTAGAAACAGAGTAAGGAGGGCTTATAGAACAACTACTGGAGTGGGCTGATATTCTGCTTTTCCAATGTGCCATAAAAAGGTGGATGAAAGTCAAAAGAAAGGTGGGGGAGAACGGATGTACTGCAATAGCCTTTTTAGACAGGAGAAATCTACTGAACAAAAGCCCTCTCTGTTCTCCATTACTCCTTCTCTAGCTTGTTTAATGTTTTTTTTTTTTTAACACAAAAATAGTTTGTCCTCCCTAAATGTCAGTGAGAAATAATTTTAATCAATAATACAAATATCTGTTTAGAAAACAGAGCAGGACCGTTACTAAAGTGATTGTCTCTAGGTCTTTTGTTCCCATAACATTTGCAGAACTTGCATTACAGCAAACATGAGGGGACCAATCTTAGTTCTCTATGTAAGTCTTGCAGCATTTTCTACATGAGTTATTGTGGAGTGTAATTATGAAATTATGAAGTTCAAATAGACAAGGTTTTTGTCTTACTGTACAAAAGGTCATATACAAAAGTTGAGCCCAGTGCAGGCAAACAATCCCAGTTATGTCCAAGCCATTATCTAAAACCAGTGAAACAAGGTGGAGGCAAACCGTAGGAGAAAATGCTAGTTTGCTACCATCAACCACAAGCATTTACAGGTTTTACAGATTGCTTTACACAACATGATGTTGTTCACTGAAATAAATATACAGTGTGGGGAATAGAAATATTTTCCTGCTATTATTTGCTGCTATTTTTATAATCATCACATTGAACCCTAACAACAGCATTTCTCTTCACAGGTTTATACTTGATAACATGCTACAGTACAAGTACTCTTGTACACAATCTTGAATGAATCAAAGCTATCTGTATTCTTATCAAGGAACTCAATTCTAACCTAATAGAGCTAATCAACATGTCTGATAAAGACTGACATTGGCTATGTGCTTGTTTACTTAACAACCAGGGTGCTAAGCATATTGCATGATGTGATGGTGCATAATACACTTAGCAATTGCATCATACTCCTATTTTTTTAAGCCTACGCTGATGTTCTGATCTGGGGTTTTCCACCAAAACCCCATTTGCCTTGTTGGAGTAATCTCAACACTTATGTGACTGATTTTATTTGATGGCAATCCGCACTCCCTTTTAATCTGACCCGATAAGCTGACAACCTGGCATGGCTTTTAGCTGAGTGGAGCTAGTGTTGCACACGGGTGTAAAATTTCTCTTACTACTGTTTTGCAAGTTCTGCTGTATTGTTTCTGTTGTGTTACTGTAATCTTCCTGGAAGGTACTGTAATGTAATGAAAAGTGAAAAATGAACCACATGGGAATATCCCCTTTAAGCTGTGTTCCTGGATGTTACCGGAGGATTAATTAAGGTAACTTTTTTCCCTTTTAAGAAATAAAGGGTACGTTAACTCGTGATCTAGAGGATAAACATTTGGGAATATTTTCTTTATATCCCCCAAGTCTGCTCTCTGGTTCACTCCAACTTATGCTGTCCCAGATGAAACAACATCTACAAGCAGGGAAACATATGGCAGCATTCTCTTAAAGTCCCAAATGTTCTCAGTGTGAACATAAAATAACCAAAATGGGAGATCCCCACCCCCCCACCCAAAGTGATACTGGGAACTATTTCATCACTAAAAGAGCAGGGTTTTTTTTTTTTTTTTGGTGTGTTCTGTGGCAGTTTGGGATATTTGTCAACTTTAGATCATGTAATGTCCCCAATATCCCCCCTGTGTTTTTTCCTACAATTATGAGAGTAGGTAAAGTAGATACATAAAGAAATTTTAAATAAATTTAACCACATTTTGCCTCATTCAAAGAGAAGTTTTAGATACGTCTGTGACCTACGCAGGAGACATTACTTACGCACCCGAGCAGTGTATTGTGAGTACAGCGCTCCTATGTTTAGCATCATTTTCAGTCCAGCGACTGTTTCATCTGCATTGATGAGACCGCTTTAGTTCCATTTAAGGTTTGTACCAGTGACATTATGCAATGTCGACTACTGTACACAAATGAAAGCATGCACCTGGGAACGTTTTCTGTGTTTACACGTGCATAATAGCCTACCTATCAAACTGTTTAGTTATGTCACTTACAAAGCATTAATTGCTGCAGACACATGGCGACTTTAAGTGTTTGTGTTTATCTAGCCTCTTAGAACCTATCGAGAGCGAACTAGCCAGACTGCCATTCATAGCTGATGAAGTAAACAACAGACCAAGTTTTTATCTCCATCCCTATTTGTACAGGATGCCCTTCTCTCCCTCTCTCCTTCTCTCACTCACATCAGGAAGATGGGTTACACAGCTCAAAGCCGTTTCATTGCCACTGTTCTGTCTCAGCTGCCAAATACCCTGTCACTATAAAACAATGACCAATGATTAATGGCCCACACATTTCACCACTCAATGATACATGGCTATTAATTGATAGCAACTGCCCATGTGTGACCATGAATAAGCCCACATGCATCTGCAGGCAAGCACACACTCACTCTGGTCCCAGTAAACATGTCAAAGTATACAGTATTTACAAAGGGATTGAAGTGGGCTTGGGGCAGCAGTGATTCAGAAAAATGACCCCAGGGTCTGACAGGATGTTGGGGGATGTGCCATTTTTCCCTGACTCCCTTGGTGATGAGGAGAGACATAAAGAAATCCTTTTACACACAGACAGATATACACAGGCCCACATAGACATATTCAGCCATTCGCTCACACATATAGCTTTTACACATCAGTGTTACACATCCATAAAAACGGCTGTTTGGCAGAGGAGTGAGTAGATGAGCTCAGAGGAAGTATCTGTCTGTCTTTTTTTTTTTCTTCTCCCCCCTCTGTTTTGGACTCGAGCAGCAGCATGCTGATGCAGACTACATCAAACACTTACTGGAGCCCTACATCTCGCTGTTTCACTCAGCACCAAGAGCAGAACAAGAACTTGTCTGTCACTGCTCTTAATTCATTGTCTCCCTGGGGCAAAATGAGTGCTGACAGACATAAATGGCAGAAATGAATATTGTAAGATCACAGTCAAGGGGTGGTAGGGGTGGAGGTGGGCGGGAGGGGGAAAAAAGAGTGAGGAAGTAAAGGACAGGGAGATGAAGAGGGAGAAAAGACTCTGAGAGGCGAACGAATGAAACTACGTGGGAGTGGGAAAGGTGACGAAATGCATGGGCACGTCCCTCACTGCTGACAGTCGGTATATTATACTGGGCTGACCACCTGCTCTGAGCCTGAAGTACACCCTCCATAAAGCTCTAGCAGATGGACACAATAAAATGCACCATGACCAGCAGCTATGCACTTCTGTGTGTGCGCGGATGTGTTTGCACATTATAGTCGATATCTAGCATAAACACATAAAAACATGCCTCCATTCATAGACACCTGTCCTGCAGGCAATACCAGTAATATATGATACTCTATAGGTCTGATGACACCGTGTCTCATCCTCTAACCCCTCCCAGCGTTGTAAACCTATCGACCAGTTAGTGAGCGAGGAATGCGGCTGTCAGCTCATGCAACAAGTTGACATTTCTCGCATGTTCTGACTTCACTGCGCCCCTCTCCAACTTCATAGCCATCTCTGTACTTCTGTAGTATTTTGGGATTTGAATCTCAATGTTCCCTTTTAATAGTTGTGGTCATTTCTTTAAGGAAAATGAAAACTTTGCTGCAACCAATTCAAATGGGGCAAAAAAAACCAAACATAACTGGCAGAAAATGCAGGGCGATGTGTAATTATTATATTGTATATCGTCCAAATCTCCATGTATTCCTAGGTTTTTGCTCAGCAACATTATAGTATTTTGCATATAATACATTCTTACTATATAACACTGTTTTTAATGCATCCCATATTCCATTACAATGTGACAAAATGATTCGTTGAAGCCTCCTATCCCAGTTCTGGCTTGGTATAGCCAGTTACAGGGGTTTGTCACTGCCCGGTTTATGTGTTAACCTGCTGGAGAAATAATTTTAGGACTTGTAAAATGTGCAACCAAGAAAACTGCATTGTCATCCTTTGCCAGTTTCTCAGACACAAAGAAAAATGCTTTCCATCTCAAGGTCCCAAACTGCTAACATAGCGGGCTGGTGAAGAATTTAATTTTACAGTCAAGATGACTGTCGAGCACAGATACTGGATTCAGTTATCAGTTCTTCACCCCTCTCCCCATTACACTGCTTTGCCATCAGTAATAAGAAGGTGAATATCTGGCTGGAAAGGCTAAATCCCTTTCTAACAGCTGTTATCAACAAGAATGATGAGCAGCAGCCGCTTTCCTCTTTCCCTTTACGTCTTTCTGTCTGCCAGCACTGCCTTTCTTCTCCTCCTTTCATCTTCAGACCCAAACCAAACATCTGCAATTAGACAAGTGTGAAAACTATATCTTGAAGTGTTTGTTATGTGTGTTTGGAACATATGTGTTGAATGGCCCTCCAAAGGCTTTTGCATGTATTCTCTAGTCGGGTTCAGTCAGAGTTCATCTTCTCTTGGCTAAACAGATTCTCCCTCAGGATCAAAATCAACAAATTATATTTCACTTTAGGAGCACATACATAACCCCACCCACACCCTCACACACACACACTAATACATGTAAGCACACACACACACATACAGTCAACGGGATGCAGAGAAAAGTTGAGGGAAAAACAATAACAGACTTGCCTTTTAAGGTCCCAGTGCATTTCTAGTTTCTAGGTTACTGTGATTTGATTTATCAAGCAACGGAACATTGCCTGAGGATATTGAATTGAAAATATATCAGATGTTTGAATTTCAACAGGGAGTGTTGAAATAATGTAAATAGATCTGATTTGGGGTCATGAGCAGGACTGGGCAAAGCGAGAAACTCAGGCAGGCGGAAAAAATCAAGAAAGAAGGGGATGGGAGAGAGAAAATACATTTCAAAACGGGGGGAAGAGAGGAAGAGACAAACAGAGATGATCTTCTGTACTGAGGTAGACGGGGCTTTGGCTTTGTAATACATGCAGCTGTCAGCAGTGTCTAATCTTAACATTTCTTGTCAAAGTCTGTGCAGACTTTGAAGCAGAATTGTTCCAGGAATTTCTTTCTACATAAAATGTTCCCATCTTAACACTATTTTTGCCTCCTTGTGTTCATCAGTGTTGTCATGATCATTTTTACGTGACACCAGTGCCAGTCTCTCTTTGTCAGCACACGTTGGGATGCACGGTATTGCTGCGGCTTCACCCTTTACGTCTTGGAAAAAACAAAAAAAAGAAGAGCGAAGAGCACATTTTGGAGCTTATTTTCTCATAATAAAGAAGCAAAGCATTAACATAGAATGATCGTACCTCTCTCTTCTTTTTTTTTTTTTTTTTTTTTTTTTTTTTTTTTTTTTTTTTTTTTTTTTTTTTTTTTTTTTTTTTTTTTTTTTATTTTCTTTCTTTTTGCTTTTCTCTTCTTTTTTTTTTTTCTTCTTACCATGTGGGGGTTTTTTTTATTGCAGTTGTTGTATCATTACCCTGTGTGGTCCCTGTATACTCCTTGGTTTCTTGTGAGTCATTAATTTGGATCCTTCATTCTGCCTGCCACACAGCCACACATGACAGAAAGGTTCTATGTATGTGACAGTCGAGTAATTTCAGACGTTACTTATCTTCATTTTGGAATTCTAAGGTGAAAAGAAGATTTGTCAAACCGTGTAGTGACATCTTACAACTGACTAAATATCACAAAAACAAGAATGAATGGTTGTTTGCAAATATGATAATGTAAAAACTGTTGACAGTGAGTATAAAAAGCAAGAGAAATATATAAGGCTACGTTCACACTGCAGGTCTTAATGCTCAATTCCGATTTTTTGATCAAATCCGATTTTTTTGTCTGCTTGTTCACATTACAAATAAAATGCGACAGCAAACGCGCTCCAGTGTGAACGGTTCACGGCCCTCAAAGCGACCCGCATGCGCAAAAGACACTGCAGGCGATTTTTGACGCCTGCAGTGTCAAAAATCGGATTTGACAAAAATCGGATTTGACACTGCAAGCGCATCAAATCCGATTTTTTTGACCCTATGCGACCCGTATCCGATCATGGTATGACAGTGTGAACGGCACAAATCCGATATTTTCAAATCCGATCTGGGTCACTTTCATATGTGGTACTGAATCTGATACATATCCGATGTTTTAGAAAGCGACTGCTGTTTGAACGGTCAGGTCGCATTAAATCCGTCTTTTACATCACTTTTTTTTTTTTTTTTTTTTTTTTTAACCTGTCCCATTTGGTTCTTTTGCCATCAGAATTATTGTCTAAAGGCGAAGAAAGATGCCCAACGGATTTACTTTACCAAATGGACCATCCCAGCCTTGCCGTAATGGTCCATTTGATTCACCTTTTATTGTTTATTTTATTTTGACTTGCTGAATACGGGACAGACTTGACTGGTGGAAAGAAAGGGGAGAAAGAAAGAGGGAAAGAAAAACAGCTGAGAAGAGGGACGGGGAGAAGGGCAAAACCAAAAACCAACAGAATAAGCAGACAAAAATACATATATCGATCACCTGGATCACCTGTTGAGAAAGAAAAAAAAAAGAAAGCAAGCAGAAGAAAACGAGAGTAATAAACAACATCACAATGATATATGGAATATGACAGTAAATACTAAATATTAAACATTATTGTGCAGCACGTGGGATCGACAGCGCACAGTGTGCTTTGAGGTAGGAGCCAAAAAGGGTGTAGTTTGTGTGTGTGATCACCCGTGTGTGCACCTGTGAGCATGAACGCTTGTTTTTAAAAAGGTTCCTTCATGTAATGATCTGCTAGAGGGTGTGGGGGCCACTGCCCCGTCCTCCAGGGCATGAAACAGGTATGGAGGAGATCAAAACTCCAGACATCCAGAGGCCCCAGAACACAAGAGACCAAGGAAGACCAACAGAGGGGCAGCAGCGCCACTATCCCAGAAAGAGCTGAGGAGAGTCCCAGATGAGGGGTCACTCAGCAGCCGCGAGCAGAAGCCGGGGGTTGCAGTGGCGTGCCCGTGAGCTCCGCCGGCAGCCAGCTGTGCCTGAGTGACCGAGCCCGGGCTGAGAGGCCGAGGCACCCCATCCCAGTGGCCCGAGCGAGCCCCAGGCTCCAGGCCCCGATAAGCAGCCGCCAAGGAGTGAGCGGTGGGTACCTGGGCGCCCACCCCGGACACAAAGAACCACCAACGCACCGATGTCTGAGGGCGTCTGCCACCGGCAGGGGAAGTGGTGGGGAGATGGGCCTCAAACCTTGGAGGGCCTGAGATGTCCCCAGAGAGGTGGCGTCTGATACCCAACCTGACATAAAGACACAGACAAACAGGCACACACAGATACAAACATCTATTCCCACCCTCATGCTCTCATATACAATTACTCAACACTCACCCAACGTGGAGACGGACATAAAGAGACGCTGTACACACAATCACACTCCCCAGGCGTACTCTAAGCCCCGAGTCTAGGTACCCTTGCCCTGGAGGGGAAACTGCGCCCAGACCCAGGTGATGTTACCCTTTTCCCTGCGGTGGGAGAAGCAGACTGCCCGACTCCGCAGCAGCAGGAGGCCCCACATTCCAGACCCCAGTCGGACGGCCAACTCCTCCTCCTAGCCCCCCCCGCTCCAGCAGGCCGCAGAGAACGGGGGTGTGGAAGACTCAAACCTCCCTCCACCCGCTCTTATGTAGTGTTGATGTATGTGTGTTCTAAGGTGCATTTAAAACCCAGGAGGGCATGGAGCCACCTGCCAGAGCAGCAGGTAAGCGTATAGTCCCTCCTGCTAGCCCTCAATGTCTACGTGTATTTAAAATTGAGAGGTGGGCAACGACGCCAGGGGTGAGGTGTACACCCTGATGGTAATTTGGAATCCGTGTAGCGTGCCCACCCCAAGATCCTATATGTATGTGTAATGAGAGTGTGTGAGTAATGTGAATGTCTAAGTTGTGGGATAAAATTGAGGCAGAGGCAGCCAGAAGGGGACAGAGGGGGGATGTCTCCTCTGCACCCTGGTGACACACCCCTACCCCAAGGCCCTGCATGTGTGGGTGATTGTGGTGGAGCGGGAAGAGGGAGGCAGCTGGAGATGGGGAGGGAAGGAAGGAGGGCAGTGACCCCTCCCTGGGGCCAGCTCCCCCGCTGACCCCAGTAGGCACCCCCATACTCTGCAACCCGCCAGGGAAAGGGGGGCCCAGGCCCATCCGGACCGGGGCCCAGTGCAGCAACGCCGCCCAGCCCCACAGAGCCCGGGACAGTCCACCCGACCCCACCACAGAAAAACTGCACCCACCCCATCATCCACTCATCTTCCAGACTACACAAGACAATAGACGCCCAGGCTGAGATCTTCCTCCACCTCTCCTGTATCTCCCCTCCTGCAGAGAGAGTTCCTGAAGAGAGGAAATCTCCTGCAGGATTTGACAACCTCCCCCACCAGTTGAAGAGCCCCCCAGGTGGTTCGATGCACAGGCGGCACCCTGCGCCAGGACTGGGCCCCCATACACCCACCCGCCCACAACCCGGCAACACACCAACCAGGACCCAAGCCCCTGAGGCTTGGCCAGGGCCCCAGCCCAGAGGCGGAGTGCCCCAGAACCTCACGCCCATCCCGGACCCACCCAGGGGCAGCCAGGCTACCAGGTCAGTAACCCACGTCCGTCAGCACAGACCCTCCCTAGCCCTGCTGCACGCAGCCACGAGGAAACCGTCACCTAAGAGCCAACAGAGCCCCTAATTGGCCATGACCGCTACCCCGGTTGAGCCCCCAAGGAAGATGCTCCGGGGAACCCCTGATGCCCTAAGCCCGTCCCTACCCCCACACCAATCACAACAGTGAAGGTGGGACCAAACTAAGACCCCCACCCCACTAGGTGATGGAGCTGATCAAAGGAGCCCAGAGCAATTGATCTGATGTGGTGGCAGAGGCTGTATCAAGACTAATGTAATCTAATAGATAATTTCTATATTGGTTAGAATTAAGATTATTTTTATTTTTCCAGTTCATGAGGACTGTTTTCTTGGCTATGCATAGGGCAGTGAAAACCATATGGGCTATATTCTTTTCCGGAGTGACATTATCTAAGCTGCCCAACAAACATACTAAAGGGAAGTTGGAATGTTACATTTCAGACACTTTGATAAGTCTTCACATATCTCACGCCAAAACTTCTGAACTGGTGGACAGAACCAAAGAGCGTGGATATAATTGTCCGGTGAATTGGTTTGGCAGTGTGAGCAGTTGTTGGTAGACGTAAAGCCCATCTTGAACATCCGATGGCCTGTATAGTGCACTCTATGTAGTATTTTGTATTGAATTAATTGAAGACTGGGATTTCTAATTAGATGAAAGGTTTTTAAGCAAATCTGAGACCAGAAGTTTTGGTCAAAGTTAACTGATAAATCCGCTTCCCATTTTGCAATAGGAAGTGATATTGATTCATCTGTTTTAGAAAGCATTCTGTATATTTTGGATAGTAATTTGGGGTTTTAAGAGTAAGAAATTGAACCACACTTGGTGGCGTTTGTAGTTCAACTTGACCCGGTTTAAATCTCTCTTTTTATTATGGATTTAATTTGTTGATATTCTAAAAATCGTTTCTTGTTGATCCCATATTGTGTAACTAGTCTGTCAAATGAAATAAATTCTGTTCCTTCTAGTATATGTTCTAAGTATTTGATTCCTTTACTACTCCAATCTGAAAAGTTTATCATATTATTGTTTTGTAATATGTCAGGGTTGTTCCAGATAGGTGTACGTTTGCATGGGATTAATGAAGACTCTGTCAACTTCAGAAACTCCCACCACGCTGTCAGAGAAGAGCTGATGTTGATGCTTTTAAAGCATTCATGTCGTTGGATGTTTGAGCTGATAAATGGTAGATCTGAAATCTCTAGATTATTGCAAAGTGCTTGTTCTACATCTAGCCAAGGTTCATCTAAGAGGGTATGTTTTAGGGTTTAGGGATCGTACCTCTCTGATACGCTGTGTTAGTCATGAAGCAGCCTCTGCTTTCGGGTCACACCTCTGAGCAGTAGTATTTAGAGTACTGCTCTGCTATGCAGTCTCCTCTTTCTACTGGATCTCACTTATTCAACTGGTTAGATGGCTTGGATTACTCTCACTCTGCCTGCCACTGAGCTCTTGCTCTCCTCCTCTGCCTTTCTCTTTCGCTCAGGTTATCTATCTCTCCCCGTCCTTCTTGCTTTCTGTCTGCAGCTACCGATGCACAGCTCAGAGAAGTGCCTCACGAGAGCGCATAGGCCTACGGCATGCGTATGTATGTGCAGGACCTGTGTGTGTGTGTACGTGTTTGTGTGTATGTTTGTCTCTCTGCGAGTGCGAATGCGCCCGAGTGTGTGCACAGCAATGTCACTGGGCTGTGTAATTGAAATGGAAATGAGCCAATCAGCAACTGCAGTGGTTTGCCACCTTACCCTGAATTCACTTCACTGTTCCAGCTCTCCCAAACTCGCTCTGTTTGTGACTCTGCATGTGCAAGTGTCTCTATGTATCTCTGTGTGTGTGTGTGTGTGTGTGTGTGCTGACAATACTTGCCCCTTCAGTTTTAACCCAAAGGGCCTGAGGAGGCGGTGTGAAAATGTAATCAGTTGGCAATAAAGATTATCCCTCTCTCTCCCTCACACACACACACACTCATGCTCTGTGTCCAGCTGATTTTCCTCGCTTTGTGTTGTGACCCACAGCTCGCTGGGACAGCTGTGGCATAACAAAGACATGTAATTATCACCATTTGACAATTAGCCTGCTATCCAAATTTGCTCCTTAATTACCTAGCCATTTTACTGCTGGAAGGCTTCCGCTGCCGTTCTGTGCCGCTACAGTTTCTCACAAGAACGGAAAAGATTGCAGCTCATGACGCTGCCAGAAGTTTGTTCTGAAATACAGGGAAGCGTCTCTGGTGACTGGGTGGAGTAAATGTTTAGCATTAATAAACGGTCTTCAAAGTGCTTTTCAGTGCGTTTCCCATTCACACACTCACACACAAATGACAGCAGTGTGTTCACCTGCAACTGGAAACAACTCAGGGTTTAGATTTTTGTAAATGTGGAGGAGCTGGAGACTGAACCAAAACACCACTCTTTCAATTTCAGAGCTGAATACTTTACAAGATGCATGTTTATCTTACATTTAAAGACAAAATCATCCATTTCAATTGGATCATTTAATAATACTTTTGTACATTATTTCTTATATTTGAGTAAAGCAGAACTGCTTCTTATCATTGATCAATCTCTTAATTTATTATCACAGACGACTGACAAATTCCATACCGTCCACACATATCCCTGGCTTTCATATGCAGAAAAACCTGTAAATTAGTTGGCTTGCCCTTCTGCTCATATTTCACTCTTCTTGATTTTTCTTTTTTGGTTATGCCTGTCACTCTTCTGGAATCTAATGAAGCACTGCTTTAAATTTACATTACATTTGAGCAACATCTTGGCGCTTCTTCATCCAACATACAGACTGACGTACGCTTGGGGAAAACGTCCATTTTCTGCTGAAAAGTGGAGAAGATTAATACAACATTGCATGATAATGAACAAACCAGGACTGACTTTTCTAAAAGTTCGTAAGGAAAATGAACACTTTTTACAAAAAAATCTTAGAAGTCTCCAAAGCTACATCTTGATGAGTCCTTCCCTGAATGGTGATGGAGGTTATAGAGATTTGACTGCTCACACAATCATGCCATGCACATGCAGCTTTTGTAAAATCTCCTTTAATGATGAATGCATGCTTGAGTAACTCCTGCAAAGATGTGGATTCACCAGGAGCCTGGCAGTGCTATCTGCAGCATTCAGTCTTGCTGTCTCTTTTTTGTATTCCCTCACCCTCTTTTGGAACCAGGTCCTTTCTGTCTCTGCCTCCCTGTCTGTTTCTCACCCTCGGTCTCTTTCTCACTCGGTGCCATTAGCAGCTTCTGGCTGTCTCACTGCTGTTCCTTTGCCAATGTGCCAGGGTGCTCGCTCATCTGATAACACAAACCTAATGTATGTGTGTGCCTGTTTCTAATGGGTGTGCATGTGTGTGAGGGTTTGTACTAGTTTTGTGCTTGTTTCATATACATATATGTGTGTGTGTGTGTGTGTGTGTGTGTGTGTGTGTGTGTGTGTGTGTGTGTGTGTGTGTGTGTGTGAGTGTGTATGTGGGTGGGTGGGTGTGTGACTGAGTAGGTTACATGTTACAAATGCCTGTCCTGTCCCTTTTTATGTGCTCACTCACCCAAACATCCTCTGCTTCATTTGCAGTCAGGGCCACAAGCCACTATTCTGACTGCTGAGGCAGGGAGAGAAGGGCAGCTGAAACATCACACACACACACACACGCGCACGCACGCATACAGGCTCCCTCTCTAATACTCTTTCTCGCTCCTGCTCACACACTCACAGAATGTACACATAAGCTGGGAGGAGCGACCAGGAGAATTTGACCATTAACGCAGTGACATTTTAAAGCAGCGCGAGAGATGCATGGCTCTTCCTGGACCTCCACAGACATGTTTTAAATGAAATGTTACAGATGAGTTGCTCCATGCCTTGGTTGTAAACACCCTCACGCTGATATTTACCCTACTCGGGTAAACACAGAAGAACAACATTTCATGCTAGCTCATACTCAAATATACACACATGCACACACATATTCCGCGCAGAGCCAGAGGACACACATGATCGCGGTAATGAGAAATGGCTTGGTTCAGTATTGTTGCTCAATCGTAGCAATAATTGTTCCATTACACCAACATTAAGAAAGTAACAACTAAAAAGCCCCAAAACCAGATTTTTTGCTAAAATGGCTATTTGATCTTCAGAATATGGCGCCTGGTTTTCATTGTGATTGTTATTCTCTGCAGAGTGACCAGATAAACTGTAGACTGATGCGAGCCAAGCAGGATTTCAATACATGTGTTTGATTGTAGGAGCTTCATTCTTTAGAGGCAGAACAATAGAGCTGTAGTTTTGAAATGAGAAATCAAATAAGTGGGCGGAAAGAGAGTCAAAGGGGAAAAGGAGACGAGAGAGATTTTTATACAATTGTGCAGCACGGTTTCAGCATCCTTTAAAGGCAGTATTATGGTATTTTACACCATGGGTTAGAATTTTTGTTATTATTAATATGACCTTGTTCATTCTAACTGCCTATTTGCCATATACAAAGAGACATGCAGTTTTTGTTTCTTTAGAAATACACAATACTTAATGGACATGAAAAGAAAATACTGAATGATAAAAGGTCACTATGCTGCTTCGGTGTGTTAAATCTAAGCCTAAAAATTCTTATATAAAATGAATTTGTCCTGTCGTACGCTTCTTGCCTGTTGTGGGGCTTGAAGAGTTCTTCCCATAGACAGCAGATGCGATTTTTTAATTATAAGTTTGATCCAAACTCTTGTAAGGTTGTGCTCCCGCGACATTTAACCAGGGCCTCGCCTCCGCCACCTGGTTTCTCTGTGAAGCGAGTCAGTCACGCCAGCTGCGTAGGAATTGTCAACTCTGCGGTTCACATTATCACTCTTGTTCTGCTTCAAGTGTGTGCGTGTGCCTAATTGGGGCATCCCTAGCAAGCTTACAGGTGTTTGGCATTTTCTCTCCAAACCCCCTCATGACCCAGAGGTCAGGGTCACTCCACCAGGGGTCAACGAGAGCACTCACAATGCAGAAAATGCTCTCTGATTTTGGAGGATGTGAAAATTCCACAGATGAGAGGGCTGTGCGTTGGGCAGCAGAGACGGCGGTGAGATTGTGTGTATGTTAGTGCTAGCCTGTGACAGTGTGTGGCCTTTTGATGAATCTCCCTGTATGTATTGAAGCCCTCTGACCCTGCGTGGCCTGTTCTAGATCATTGCTGCTGTAAAAATGCCTCACTGCACAGCCCTCAGAGACAGCCTGGCCCTGTATTTTTCCAATCACTGACATTTACTGGCTGAACCACCCTGCCATCCTATATCTCTGTGACCATTTCTACTCTTTTTTTTTTTTTTTTTTTTTTTTACTGTACAAAAATCCTAAAGCAGATGCATTTTTTGTCCCAAAAGACCTGAAAACTGTGTTCCTGTAAACATCTTTTTTCAAAGTTGGATACTTCATTTTGCTACCATTCAGAAGGCATATGCACAAGTAAATATTTGTTACAGAGAGAGATTTATAGATAAACCAACCCACTCAGATTTATTGATGCTAGAGGATGAGAGTGTTGGTGCATGCAAATTTTCACCAAATACTGGAAGAGTGCTGCGAGATGCAGCGTGTTCACATAAATCATTCAAAACTAGGTTTGCACTGAAAATAATTTTGAAGGTTAACCTTTTGCTGCCTCCTCTTTTTTTTCCCAACCAGGTTCCACCGTGGGGATTACCACATCGATGTGTGCATAAACGACTACCTTGACGTCTACTGTCCTCACTATGAAGACACAGTGCCTGAGGAACGGACAGAGCGCTACGTCCTCTACATGGTCAACTATGATGGCTATAGCACGTGTGACCACACCGCCAAAGGCTTTAAACGCTGGGAATGCAACAGGCCGCACTCTCCGAACGGGCCACTTAAGTTTTCAGAGAAGTTCCAGCTCTTCACTCCCTTCTCCTTGGGCTTTGAGTTCAGACCGGGCAGAGAATACTACTACATCTGTGAGTAACTGCTCTGAATGAGTATATGCTGTGCATCACATCTACAATACACTGTAGAAGAAACAGCAGTGAAATAACAAGAAATGGCACTACTAATACAAGATTTAGGCTGTTTTACATATTAATGTCGCATTAATATTAATACTGTGCTGTCGTGTGATACTTCCAAGAGCTGTTATTTTCAAAAAACAAAAAAAAACAACCCAAGCATCCACAGAAAAAATATGAATCCAAAAAAATGTAATTCAACAGGAATAACATACCTGGAAGGCCCTTTCCTGACCCACTGTTTATCTACTACTACAACAGCACGAGAGAGCCGCTATTTCCCAACTATGTTTTCTCAACTTTGCTGCAGAGCTTTGAGGGTGGCATTACAGTGATCCGAGTAGATGCTTTCATGCTCTGCTTTCAGCCAAGCTTTTCACACTGCTCTCGTCAACCACAGAAAACTCTTCCCTAAAATGGCAATGGAATTCATAGGGGAGTTAAATTGAGACAGTCTGAAAGTTATAGCTCACTTCTCCTGCTTCACAATACTGTATCTTTCAAAAAGGAGTGCCCTGCTCTCTGTGTTATATTCTTCTTCTGTGTAGCTTGTGTTAGATGTTAAGTTGTCTGCTTCTTGGCATAAGAACTGAGCCGAACTGACTTCATCTGAAGTTGAGGCCCCTGGGAAATGAGCCTTTATCAAAGTAAGGTAATAGGGGAACTGAATGGCACGAGTCCTTCCTCTACAGTAATATATGCACATGGACAGAACACGAGTTATACACTTGTATAGTCACTTTTCTTGGTTAAAGAAAGGTTAAAAAAGAGGTTTTCCGTAATTGTCGGCCTGTGGCTTAAATGGAGCTCGGCGCAGCTGTCACAATCCCATGTCCTTTTGTTTTCATCTCCCAAAGATGACTTAGGAGCACAGCTGAACTCTACCTATACACCGCGATCTGTTTTCTAAATTGGCAAGCTTTTATGAAGCGGTTAACCCGACAGCTAACCGACACTTGTGTGCTTTATTCCTTTCACGTGTTTCGCTCTTAGGGATGGGAGTAAAAAGAAAAGAAGAAAGGGAGGGAGGGGAAAAAAAACAACATAACTGTATCTCACTAATGTTTGCTATTGTTTCCGTGCTAAATAGGTGCTGTCAGTCTCAAGCTTGTCTATGAAATAAATAGCCTCCATCTTTCCCCGAAGCCTTTCAACAATCAGGTTTTTGGCCATTTATCTGTTAAATGTAACCAGATTTTCCTTTTCTTTTATAGCCAGTTCACACTGACACTCATACTAAATCAGGAGGGAGGGGGGGTCTCCAAACTTGGGAGAGTTGATAGGGGTTAGTGTAGGGTTATAAAATTCATCCACTCCCTCAAGTCTCTTTTTGCAAATTTTTTTTTCCATTTCTGTTGAGAGATGCTTGTCCTAAGGGCTGGATTAAATTACACTGCGACCGACAGGGCTTCCATGGAACACATCCATTCTGCTATAGCACGCCATATTGGTTTAGTGGCCCGCGGCTTCATTGGCTATTGAATGATTTCAGCGTATATACTCACTGGCTAGTGTGGCGGATATTAAAGTCATCTACCATGAAGTCATCTGACATGTGATTTCCCACTGTCATTGTGTCCAGCCTGAATGTCCACAGGAAGCAGGGGAGATGGCCGCTAATGGATTGGACAGTCTCTTTAGGAGACGGGATGTAAAGCTGAAGAAGGGATATGGAGAGAGGGAGAGCTAGTCACATTTTTACATCTTTACAATTCATCTGTGGCAGCTTCTGTCACTGTCATTATCATCATCATCAGTGTGATCACCGTGCGGGGAATCTTCTTAATACCCCAGCGCACAAAAATACGCAACCTTTTCCTTTCAGATATATATATATATAGTTGTGATAAATACAAATTTCTAACTCAGGAAAAACTAAAAAAGTAACAAAATTAAATTGTAACTATATAACTTAATCACTGCAATGTTCTCAGGGATTGCATTTTACCTTAACATACAGTTTTCCCCCTCAAATACTGAATAAAATACTAAATGCTGCAGTAACTGGGAGTCTCTTTTCTTGTTTGCACATCAGCACCAGGGCATCGACTGCAATATTTTACAGGCACCTTGAAGTGAGGTCAGCTTTTCAGGCATATTTCCCTCATGTGCTCTATGCTTGCAAGCCTTGTCTATTCAAAAACACTGAACTTTGTCCAGATGCTGGCCGAGTTTTGCCTGCCGTGTGTTTTACAGATAATCCTCTAACTCCATTCAAACGTATGGGGAAAATATTTATTTTCCCTTTAACCCTCTGTGTCTAAAATTTGGCAAAGTGACACAAATAAGCAATAAAAATAATCAGTTTTTCATAGCTTGAATTCCCTGTGTTACAAACATACCTATCAGCTCAGGTTGTTTTGACTAATGTGTTTACAAAACCTTTTTGCAATATAAACAGGAAGAAACACATCCATCCTCCTTAAACCAATCTTGCTTGCAGATGGAGTGTTTGCTCACATTTCGGGGACTACATTACAAAAATATCCAGTGAATGTGCACTTAAATAAATAAACCTGGTTTTCTTGGGTTTGTAGTGTTTTAAGTAAACACCTGAAAACATGCATATTCTCAACCATCTTTCCTACTCACCTTTTCATGAATGGGAATCTGTGAGCACATTCGGTGTGCCTGCCATTTTCACATGAAATCACAAATACTCTTGTATGGTTTCATTGTTCCAGTGTGTTACTAAGCCTTCTGCAGGAATATTTTCAGTGTTACAGTTGCAGTACTTTGTCAATGTCTAATGCCATCATTCTTATTTAATGAAGTGAATACACAGTTTAGCTCTTTTTAATGATAACGATGATATTACGTCCTATAATTTCTGAGATGTGAATGCTTATTCAGCTATGAAACAATCTTGCTGATATTTAACTTGACTGTTATTATGACAGGATTTAGCCAGCTACCTTGTGACAATATCCAGTCTCATTATTGTTGCTAATGATGAAAAAGAGAGAAAAAGACTGCTGTCAAATTCTGTGCAACCGCGAGTAAACACTAATTAAACTCTGGCTCGTGCTGCATCTTCTTAGGAACACCTAAGTACTGGCTGTGCCAAAATTTTGTGATTTATTTTGAAGCATGAAAAAGTTGATTCATGTGGGATTCATGTGGAACGTGAACACGCAGTACATCTGGCTTTTTTAGCTAGTTGTTAGTTGTCACACTATGGGGAAAATTGGCACAGTTTAATTTCAAAAAGCAAAACAAACAAAACAAAACATCCAAAATTCAAACATGATTTCACTCATTTATTTATATATTTATTCCAATAAATATATAAATTTACCATTTAAAGTAAAAAAAACCTGCTATTCTCCATAGTTAGACTGCTGTGTAAATGTATAGCGTGGCATAGCCAACAGAGAAAATCTTAGGCATCATTACCCACTGAAGCTGGCTATGCTGCATAACCGCTCTCAACTGAAATGTCAGTGTGTCCCAAGGCAAAGGTCACTATCCATGAACACACAAGCTGAGGTAAGCAATACTGTGAAAGGGCTCATGTACTTGAGACGTAATAGTTTATCATGCACCCTAGATTAAAAAAAAATGCGTTCACAATCAATATTCTTCAGATTTGTACTCATTTTGAGTAAGCAGTGTCTGTCTCCATACACAACAGAGGCCTTATATGTAAACAGTGCTGACATACAGTATCAGAATATTAATCTTTTCCTTTCTCTATTAACTTTCTGTAGCCAAATGACCGGAGGGACTAGGGGATGAAAAATTTGCCCTCAGCGACGTGATTGATTTGCTATCTTGTTTGTAGATGAAAATTAAGATGTCAAATCATATTCCTGCAGAGAAAAGGCCCGTTAATGGTGTTTTCGCCCTGTGAGTTTGATGCAGGTCGAAGGTTGATTTGTTGCATCTCTGATAAAATTAGAGAGAGGAGACAGGGTTCTGCTGTCATCTGCTTCGAGAACAGAAAGCGCTTAATCAACGCTGGAAGGACAGAGGGAATTCACTAAAATAGAGGTCATAATTCTTCATTTTAGTTTGTGTCATCCTGTTTTTCTCCATTTGAGGCAGTTAATTAAAGACGTAAGAAAACAAGAGTTGGTCAGGAGCCTTATCTTAGTGTACAAGTCAATGCAAAACAGAATGAACAAATAATAATAAATGTTTAACAGGTTCAGTAAGATGCAGGATGGGTATTATCCCAATGTTGGTCACATAAGCAGTTCAGCAAAATGCAGTATTCTGCAAGTGTCTGCCTCCGTGAATGACAGCTGGGATAAGCCTGGACAGTGGGAGCCCTTCTTGGGTCACAGTTCACAGAGCAGTCTTGGTTTAAGTGGAACCCATCTCGCTGAATGCTGATGCAAGCACAATTTTCTAATATGGACACAATCCACAATCGTGTATCAGAGAGTTTTTAATCAAAAAGGGCAGATATCCAATATCGGTGGCACCTCACCGCAAGAAACGAGCGAGCAGAGTTATGATGTTTATTAGGCAAGATTTGTGAGAAAAAGGAAACTACTTGGAGTAACAATGCAGTGGCAGACTGGTGGTTAAAAAGAGATTTTCTTGCCATTTGACTTGCTTGCCTTCATAGACTGGAACTGCTTCTCACAGAACGCACAATCAATAATATCTTTGTGTCTTATCTTGTGGTTATTACAGAAACGAACAGTCCTTTGGAAAGTCTGTGCATGATATCAAATGAACACTTGTTTAATGCGTTATCAAAACCCAGACTGCGGTGGCGATTATATCCATGCTGTATTACAAAATGAAAAACATTTAGCAAAGTTTCAATCAGTCTCCAGATGCCTGGAGGCCGAAATGCTAATGCAACACAAAGCCAAGACTGATCATAAATAGCGAGCTTAAAAAAACAAGAGAAAACATTTGATATTTATAAGGCTTTTTCGCAAAATCTCATAAGACATATTTCAGCTTTTCTGGACTGCTACATGCACACAAAGCTTTAACAGATTCTTCAAGACGTGGACTGTAGCTGTCTCGCCATTGACCATAAATCCTGTGATGCGCCATGATCCTTCAAGCCACTCTGGAAAGGAGAGAGAAGCAGAGACAGAGCAGGAAATGGCAGCCACAGAAAAATGGCATTAATGGCAAAAATGAAATAAAGGCGGGGGTGGCGTATGTGCTCTGTGTTTTTCCGGGGCTATGGAAGAGTTGCTAATAATGATAAAGAGTCAACTCAGTTCCATTTGTGGTACAAGGAGGTATCCTGCATATGGACGGCATCATCAATTCAAATGAAAAATCAGGGCTGTCATTGGCATTCAGAAATAATCTGACAACACGGAGTAACACGGCACTTGCACAAATGTATACACACTCATCCACATTTTGCATAAATAAACATGGACAGATACACATAACAGGCACCCGGATCCACACTGTCTGGAATGCATTATTATAATCCTGATAGATGGACGTACATTCCACCACTATCTCCCCTGGTTACTATATCATTTATTGTCTCTCTTTTATATCTAATCCTCTCCTTTGGGTTTAATACAGTACTCCCCACTATAGACACAGACATATAAACGTGGACATGGGAAGGTGTGCTGTCACAAAGCTGTGTGCATTTCAGCCTGTTAGAAGCATAATAGAGTCATATGTTATTAGTTTGAAGCCAGGGCCTTCCACCAAGGGTCTTGTTAGAATACCTGCTCAAGTACAAACTCAGTGGGACTGCATGTTTGATGAAACTTTATGTGAGAACAGGAGGCAAATCATCTTTCAAATAACCTCAGTGAAAAAAAATAAATAAAAAAAAAAAGCCACAAATCACACAACATTTGTCCTATAATACTTTAAATCTTAATAACAGAGCCACGATTTCCACAATGACCACCAGCACATTTATTAGAAGTCCCAGATTTACAAAGAAGACAGAAGTCGACGGCTTTTCTGCAGGAGTCAGTTCAGATTCAGGGATTTTTTTTTTTTTTTTTTTTTTTTTTTTTTTTTGAGCTTGTACTTAGCAGCTGCCAATGGCACTGCTTTTTTAATTAAGTGTCCTCCCTGTGCCTCTTTGGCACTAGATAAGCTAAGTGTTTTTGCCTCCCAGAATGCACGCCACAGACACAAATGCATAGGTTTGTGTCAAAACAATTAATCTAATTTTTCCTAACAAATGCAAACATTTTTGAATCTAAGTGGTTAATACATATTTTGAGTATTCAAAAACTAAATGACTACTAATAAGAGACTGTGGAATGATTTGGTCTCCAAAACCATGGTTAAAAGTAAAGGGACTGATTCTTATATAGCACTTTAGCACTGGGAGCACTTTATAGAACATGCCTCATTCACACCAGCATTTCCTAAGCCCTTTCTACCCAATATTCACACTCTGATGAGAGCAAATAGGGTTCAGTGTCTTATACAAGATATTTCTTTCAAAGGAAGTGGCCAGGAATCGAACCACCAACATTCCAATAAGTAGATGACCTGCTCCACCTCCTGAGCTAGAGCCACACCAAAAACATACATAAATAAATGTTTTTTTCTGTCTTCTTGTCCACGACTGAAGTCATCCTAGGTGTTCTCTGTGTATCAAACACATTGGTAAACGTGTCAATTCAATGTGCTGGGTTCTATGGGAAAAAGAGTGCCAGGCAGAGCTAAGTTGAAGTTTTGGATGACTGTCTCAAAATCTTAACTCAGTCAAAAAATATTTTGAAACACCCAATTTAAATTTGTGACAGAATAATGAAAAATGGCTTTTCTTTTCGTGTTTTTTTTTCCAGTCGTGGAAACAAGCCTGCACATGTTTTGGATGAGATCCAATAACGCAAAAATAAACTGGTTTTGGTCATGACAAGCTCACTGGAACTTCAGGCATCCATTTTTGAAAAATAAATTGAAAACAGTCAGTCAGTTAGCTAGCCTGTTGGCCAGATTTGGTTAATAATAGACCATGAGTGAACTCATGGCATACTTGTTGACAGCCCAGAGAAAGCAAGGCGAGATAGAAAAGTCTCTAATCAAGTTATCCGAGTTTGACCGCCCCTAAAGTAGTCATCACAACGCCTGCCAGAAAACAGAGTGGCTGTGAAAAGCCAAGAGATCAGTGGAAAAATAGGGCAGGCGAGGGCTGTGAATCAAAGTGCACACGGCTCCTCTCAACCTATTATGATTCATGCACCTAACAGCCATCTTCAGGAACTGATTATGATTCACAATCCCAAAGTCAAGGACATTCTATCCCTGGCCATTAAACCATTAACAGATATAGTACTGTGCAAAAGTTTTGCTAAAAGCAAATTGGGTTTGCTTAACTCCCACTAAGGCTGCCTCCCTTGCTTCTGTTTCCTCACGTAATCCTAGACTGAAATGATAATGTTGAGCTGAGGGCTCTTTATCGCCACGGTATCTACTGCAGGACTCGTTGCTCTGCATGTTGCTCAGGATAGTTTTTAACTGCGTGATGCATAAAAACCTAAACATCTATAACCATTGTGTGGCACAGCACAGTATTAATCTGCAAGCCACTGAGTTTAATTGGTTAATTCTTGTTTATTTTTCTCCTTTATTCTTCCGTTGTTACAGCGCACACATTACTGTACACTCGCGCGCACACACAGAGCCTCACAATTTTGCTCGTTTATTCAGTGGGTGGGTACTTGGGCCATAACAATAATATTATGATTCTACGTGAGACACTAAGTGCAGTAATGAACCATTATTATGCACAGACTTATTATTCTGTAACTGCCTTAAAACGCCGAACTCCACCATAGATTAATAAATCATCAATTTTATTGTAATTTGAGTGCAAAGACATGAATTGGTTGATGAAATTGAAGGGTTTTCAGACTTTCAATCACTCGCTTTTCATTTTCAAGACGACAAGAGTAATTTGTAAGAGCGTCATTATGTGGTCTTCCACAAAATTATGATGCTGGATGCACTTTGACAAGGAAATAATTGTATCCTTACACAAGTGCTTTGACATTCAGTAGTATGAGGAAAGCGTCGCACTGTACAATTAGGCGTTATTGATTGCATCTAACTTCCCCTTCTCAACTTATATTTCTCTCAGTGTTTTCCTCATGGCTTGTGACCTTGTCCCAATTGCACAAGTGGCAAAAGGAATGACTTTGGTGCACTTTTGCCAACGATTGAAATATACAAGGAAGGAGCAAAAGGCCAGCTATCACCAGGGGGAGAAGTTTATGTTCCCTCTGATGCATGAATCCAAACCCTCCTCTTTTACTGCTCCTCAGCTCCCTCATTCCCTCCCATTGTGTGTTCGCTGTAGTAGCATCTGGTTAATGGGCCTCTTCAGTCGATAGTCTCTTCCATCTTCTTACACACACATACAGATTCTGTGTAAAATGGCAAACACACATACACATTCACAGCCTGTTTTTTTCTTTTAAGCCTGTAAATAGATACATTTTTGTCATTTTAAGTCTGCTGCTTTATAAGATGTGGGAGGATAATTTCTGAGGAACATTTAGCCATTATGTGTATGTCAGTGCATATGGACACTTTATTGAACAGGTGTTTCATACAGTCAAGTGTGCGCTGTTGTTTGCAACGAAGAGATTATTCTGAACAATGAAACAGTTCATATTTCTTATTAGAGGGGTCATGCAAGCATTCTCTCTAAAATAATAAATAAATAAAGCAAGTCTCTTGAATTAAAAGTTTTCTTTTGTTTATTTAGTCCAACATTGTTCTTTTTTCAGTGAAAGCTAATAGATGCCACAAGTAATTTCTGGTCTCGGAATAGAAGATTTCTGGGAAGGAGGTTGTATAAAAGAAACGTATAGATGCTGGCATATAGTTTTTAGAAAGTAAAGCTTTTCGTTTCTCACCGCTTCTTCTCCCCTGTACACAATTTTATGTAAATTCAGAATCCTGAACTTTTGGACATACACTCAAAGCTTGTATGGGGTAATTCACATGGGTAATCCTACTAAATGAAAGACAAAGCCAACGGGCTGTTTTTCTCTGAGCTTGAGGAATTAGCTAATGAGGAATGCTCGGAGCTGGACACAACATTACAGACTTTCCAGTTTAACCCCTCCCATCCAACAAATAAGCAGTGATCTAAGGAATGGAGCACCATTATTAAAACCAGCTGGAGACTTGACACAGGCTACAGGCACGCTAACATCATGCTATTCATGTTACACGTTCACATGATCCTGTACAAGTCTATGCAAGGTTTGACTTTTGTAACTGAAACCGAAGGAATGCCCTTCTGCGTAACGCTGTTCTATAAAATGCTGACAGTTTGTTGTGACAGCATGATTAGCTTTGGTGGACATCTGGGTTAAGTAGGTTCAGTGGATTTTTTTTTTGTGTGTGGAATTGACCACTACAAACACAGCAAACTTAAACATACGGGTGAAAAGAGGAAACTTTTTCAGTAAAAATTAGTTAAAGACTGCCCGACTGCATTAGGCTTTGTGGCTGTGCTGATACTGGCAAACACCCAAATGTTTAAAATGTTCAGTGGCTATGAGAAAAGCTCAGATGACACAGATTTGATGTTTACAAAATGACAAACAAAACTCCCCCTGCAGTGTTCCCCCCTCCCCCCATTTCACCTGCTAGATGATGGATAACCCATATGCTATGTCAATTTTAGCTTCTGTATTTAGACAACTTTGCTTTTAGCTTTCTTTCGAGATATTTATTGGTTATTCGTCATGTCTGGAATGTAATCTTCCAGTGAAAGACATAGGAAATGTGTTTTGTAGATAAAATTTCAGTTACAATAAAGCTTGGCTTGGGCTGTGATTGAAACAATACTGCTCCTAAGCCGCACTGAGCCCACCTGTTTGTTCTTCTGTAATTGGATTCTGCTTCATTCCATTTGCCTTAATGCTGATGCATAATGCAGTGTACTGAGGGAACCGGCCATTACCAGCTAGGGGACAGGGCACGGAGGAGTAACCCGACCTCCCTCTCACCAATCCCATCTTGGGACATCTAGGGCCTCTGTCCTTCAAAGCAGCCACTTGCTTAGGCTGGATGGATTGATAGTTGGATTGTGGGCCTGAAGGGAGCCAGAATAGCAGGTGTTGATGTTACAGCCTACAAGAACAATAAGCTGGCCCTCAGCAGCTTGTTAATCTAAAATAAGCAGGCACTGGTGTGGACAGTTTGTGCCCAGGTGGCAGAATCCTCATCAAATAGCGAGCATTACGAGCTGCTACTGAAAAGAGAATGCAAAGCCAAAGCTCAGTCTTTACGATGTAGACAAAAATGTACATTTCTGTGCAGTGCACAGATGATCGGAGCACTAATTTAACCAACTCTTGAAATAATCTAGGTGGTCATATTCTATATTCATAATATTAGTCAAAAAACCTACTTTAATTACTCATGCATTATTTCTATTGCGTAAGAGGCAGATATCATGTTCTAGCCAAGTCAATGAACATCCCAACAGCTTCGCAAAATGCCAGCATGACAGAGATGCCCACATGCTCTTTGCTGTTTTCATCAGGGCCATACTTCTCTCATGATCAGCTGCCTTTGTTAAGTGGCTAGTGTCGATGGCTGTGACTCAACTCTGCCCACAACAGTGATGAAGATAAAACATCTGGAGATGGTGTGCGGCTGTTTGGGCGCATATGTGCGCACACTGAGAATGAGAGGATAAAGAAGTGCAGCAATAAGAAGAGTGACATAAATTGCGTGGGTGCTGGTGTGTGTATGTGACTGAGTGGGTGAGCGACGTCGGCCAAGGTTCATTAGCGTTCATCGGCTGCCTCCACACCGAAATAATAAGGTCCTCGCTTTCTCTTTCTCTCTCTTCCCTCTTCCCTTCTGCATCTGCTGAATATGAACTGAGCTGTGAAAAATGGTGTCTGATCTCAGGTCACCTCTCCTGTACAGTGATATATGACGGAGATGCGGGTAACAGTTGATGAAGTGACAACATTAAATTGGTAACGCTGAGGTTAAAAATCAAAAGGGAGAGAGAAATCCTGATGAGCTGCACAGAAGGCGGATGAGTATGCGGCGTGTTTTTGATAAGAAGACTGTCGTCAGGATTTTAGGGTGACTCAGGAGACGAGAGCGTGCAAATGGAAGAAAAGAACGGGTCAGATCAGATGGAAAGTCATTAGAAATAATTCTCTTAATGAAAACATTTCCCGGCTTCAGGGACGGCTCACGGCTTTTTTTCCACCACCTTCAGAAAAAATGGATGCTAGCGCATTCATTGGAGCAATGTGTACAGAGACTTTTTTTAAATGAAAAATATTCTTCAGATACGGCGGTTTAAAGAATAATAAAAAAAAGTTATTTAAGAGGGTATGCAGAAAAGACAGTGATAGTGCTTGGAAAGGGGGGAAAGGAGGAAAGCGATTTTGAAATTGAATCCTGGCTTCACTGCATCAGACTGATCCACAGAAAACATAAAATAATGCGAAAAGACACCTTAGTGGACAATATGGTCTCACTGGAGCTGAAGGGGATAATAGAAAGAAGAACTAGTAAATAGCATAAATGTATCACAATAGTGGCAAAAGCCGACTTTTCTTTTTTCTGCTCTGACCCCAGACAATAAAATTTATTGCTGAACTATTACATGTTATCTTACCATGATGGATGCATGCAGTACTCACCCACTAGACTTCAGCTGACATGTGTTTGACCCCTATCCTCGTCTACAGGAGACAGCACCTGGTGCCTCAACACAACGCCATTAGTGGTCAACCACACACACACGCTTTTGCACACGCTCCCTTTGAGATATTTTTAGGGGATGTGATACAACCACCATGGTAGCTAATGCTGAGAGATTCACACCCCGTGGACTTGACAGGAAGGGATCCATTTCCTGACAGCAACCGCAAACCATCCACACATGTAGCACATACTGTACATCCTCGCTGTGTGAACTTTGCGCTCCTGAAAGAAGATTGATGTGTTTCTATAGGAATATGTATAAATGTGTACATTTAAAGTATCTGCTTGAGTCTTTAACCAGGTTAAATGATGGCAATTATGTTGATCCCACATTGAGCTAGTGCCAGCTTTTGAATCTCAAAATGGTACAATTAAACTGCGAGCAAAGCACTCCACTTTCCCTAGAGTGATTTCTCCAGCACATCTGTAAATACTTTCCAGCTGTAATCCCTCAAGAACCACAGCTAATGCCATAAAATCCACTTACGAGTCAAAACGAACTATTAAGGTTTGTTTTTTTCTTAATAAATTACCTCACTTCTAGTTGTTGTCTACGGGAAAATAAATATATTCATAACACAATCATTAATGGATGGCAAGGTGTTGCGGTGGTTAGTGCTGGAAATTGCATTCCCCCCCGTGTCTGCAGGGGTTCTCTCCAACTTTCTCCCACAGTCTAAAGACATGCAGGGGGCTAGGTTAATTGGTGATTTTAAATTGGCTGTGAGTGTGAATAGATAAAATACACAGTTGCATTGTATATATCTGATGCTATATAGTATTGAAAGCACCATCTTTTACCTGTGTCTATTTTTTCCAGCCTCCACTGTTGCTGAAAATGGGAAAAAAACCTGCTTGAAGCTCAAAGTTTTCGTCCGACCAGCAAGTAAGTGCAACACAAGGCTTTGTAACCGAGCTTCTTGAAGTAGCCGGTTGGAGTGAAAATCAAAGCACTTTATGTCCTCTGTCTGGTTACCTCACTACCTTAAGCTCACTGTTGAACATAGCTCTTTCACTTATCACAGCACTGCTTGATTTGCTAAAAAAAAAAAATTGAAAACATGAAAATGATGATAGACATTCACATCAAATGAAATAATCTGAATGTTGCCATGAGCTTTGTTGCTTGAGATGTTTATTTTGAGGGCTTGGGGGGGTTGGGGGCTACAAATGTCACTAACCTATTTGGCACATACCTCTAATGATTTCTCATTCTCCCTATTTTCTGTTATAGACAGCTGTGTGAAAACTATAGGTGTACATGACCGCGTTTTTGATGTAAACGACAAAGTAGACAATACATTAGAACCACGAGGTTAGTATGGCTTCCTGCTTTTTTGATTCACTTCTGTATGAGTTCCAGCTTTCTGTATATGTGTACCTTTTTCTGTGCCTCTTTCTTTTATGATGCTGATCTGCCCTGGCCTATCTCTGTGTAATGCTTCTTTTAAGCTGCTTCTTCTCCAGAATATCAAAGTGGTGTCACGTTACTGCTGCTACATACATTATGTAAAATGCTGCTCATGTAATATTCCCAATTGCATGTTGTGGTCAATGCCACAACATGCAATCTTTATGCTTACTAAACTTTTTCTGCCTGTATTTTAACTAAGAACGTCAGTATTAAAAACCATAAAAACCATTAAATAATATGAATGCAGTAGGCACAGCCGCACAGTAGCTATACATTTGGCAAATTTTAATCTTTTTCTTTACTCTTGACTGACTTGCTGTTGGCTCTGTAGCACAGCATTGATTATTTTCTGTGCTCAGAACGCACAGCAGTTTTATGTCTTCATATATCAGCCTAACCCAGTCTCTGAACTGAAACACTCCACATCACCCACATGCTGTTGTCTCATTCCCAGCACCAGCTCACCGCAAGGTCTGAAATAACAAAAAGACTACCCCACTGTCTATATTTTTTATTTATATAGATATATACAGTGATATGATCATTGATCACAAAAAATGGATTCTGTCATTTGAAAATAAGATCTGCTGCATTCTGAAATGTCTTCACCGTGAAGATAAGATATTATGATACCTAAATGGGACACAAAACACACAAGTCCAGGCAGAGCAATGCTACATCCTAGGGCATGTTTGATACCCATCTGCTTCTCCCCCCTTTGCCCGTCTTAAAACCCTGCCTGCATCCTCAATGACTGGCTCTCATCTTCCAAGCTTCTTTTGGCTCATTTCCCTGTTATGCCTTCCAAAGGAGAAGCATGAAAACATTCATCCGTCATCTGTTGTCGCCCTGTCCCTGCCCAATTTCTACCACACACACACAGACACACAAACACAACTTTGTATAGTTATGTAACTGTCCAGTCCTCTGTTCTGTCTATCTGTCCTTTGCTGTGCATGGTTCAGCTCCTTTCCCATGGTGCGGTGGGCACATGGCTGCTCACAGATACTGATGCCACTGCCAGAAAAACACAGGGGGCAGCTCACCTGGGAGATGAATTCAAAAATGTTTCTGACATTGAGAGTAGAAACATTATATAGCAACTGAAGTTCATATGGCAACTCAGACTTTATGGCACAAACCCAAACATCTATGCTTTTCACTAACTGCTGAAAAGTATTATTGGTAAATAAGAAATATTCTCACATTACAAATGTGAATGCACTGCCCAGGACACACACAAAAAAGTCACACACTCTTCATATTTTCTTGGACCACCTTTAGGCAGTGATGATTGTGACTTTTTTTGGCCCGGGAGTGTATTTGAGAATGCGCTCAATGAATAAGCTTTTGTGTGTATGATGCACTGTTAAGAGAAATCTGCATTTACCATAAAATTCACTTCTATTTCTTCTTCTTTTCTTTAAATCCTTTAGACGATACCAGCCATGAACCGGCTGAGCCTTCACGAAGTGAAACAAATGATGTGCCACGCCTCCAGAAAACAAGTCCGCTTCTGGCTTCGATGCTGATCTGCTTAGCAGCACTCTCCACTTTATAGCGCCTCCCTCTGTCCCGGAGGTCATTTACACCTAGCGTGGCCTGAACCTGCCCAAGGCTGCAGGGTAGGGGGTGGGATTTGGGTGGATTGCATTTGCTTGTTTGGGCATAAAAGCAGGCTTCTCAAGGAACCCTCTATTTTTTTCAGAAAAAAAAAATATTTAAGTGGTCTTTCTCCGTCTGTGAGTGAAAAAAAAAAAAAAAGTTGATGTTAGAAGCGGGAGAAACAGTTTCCCCCCTTAAACCTTCAACTAAGATGCCAAATCCTGTTTGACACATAGTGATTCTTACTTTCCCGTGACTTTTGACATCCCTTTACATTATGTTTCTGTCATGGCAACGCTGTTTAGACATACACATATACACACACTTTACATCACACACGACAGTACAGTACCGCAGAGTCAAATACAAAAAATATTCACATCAGCATTAAGCAGGAGTAGAGTTGATATACAGTAGCCAGTTTTACATAGTAGGACAGTGAAGATGCTAGGTCTTAGAAATGACTGTACATACGCAAACAAATAATCCTGAGACCTCTCAAGAAGCCTTTCAGAATATATTTTGATTGTTCTGCTGGGTCATTAAAAGAAAAAAAAAAGATTTTTGCATCTCTGTTCGTCTAGAGTTATTTTCAATTAAGTAAGAAAAGAAGTGTGAAGTTTCAAGCAGAAGCAAGACGATAAACCTGAGCACTGAAAATTAAATGCCTGGTATGCACCTTAACCCAACAGGTCTTCAGACAATCTTGGTTCAAAGATGGTCTGAAGATTATTTGTCATTCAATCTCCGATTTCCCTTGAAAATAGAGTGTTTGTATACTTTGGATAAGCTACTTAAAAGGTTTAGCGAATCTTTGAGTTAATACAGGTAAAAACCATGAAAGTCTGCTCAATAAAGCATCGCTCTGGCTAACAAAGCGACTAAATTGAAACTTTCTCACCAGACATTTTTTTGTTTCGGCGGATATCGGGATCAAAAATCAATACCTTCTCAAAGTTGATCACACAATTTCACAGCAGCGGTCACAGTCATTTTATACAATGTTTACTGAGCTAGGCAGCAATTTCTTCTCTCTATTCAGTTTGAGAATTAGTCAATATTAACACTCCCATAAACATTTGCATCCACAGCTGCCCCCCCTCTATTGACTGTTAAAAAATTGTTTGAAAATGATTTGCAGCTTTATTTTTTACATCTCTATAATAATACAGATTCTAAAACTTTAGGACTTTTGTACTGTGTGACATCAAGCTAAATAAGAACTATGAAAGAAATCGTGGGAAACTGTTTGAAAAGACATTTCCATTAATAGTGCCATACTTTTCCTTGGATCCCTGTCCCATAAGTGTAACCGTAGCTTTGACTCATACAGTAGATTTACGTAAAAGTGAGATGTTTTTTAGAGCCAGCTCGTTGCATTAGCTAATGCATAGCTTGTGTTTGCCGTGTGAATAACAACAACAAAATCCATTAAATTCTAGGCGACGCACCGCTCTATTTAGTCTGGCCAGGTTTGTGTTAGCACTTAAATTTAAAGGAATTCGCTGTGACATAATGATATTCCGCTTCCTTCAACTCCCACAGATGCACATGGTGAGTTAGCATAAAAAAGCTTTTATGTCTTTTTTTTCTTTTTCTTTTAAGATTGACTTATTTCTTACTTTTAAAAGAAGTCTGAACACACAGAAAACGTGCTGCAACTGACTTCCCTTCAGAGCCGGGTTATTGCACGAGAAACGGCACCAATTGGTCTTGAAATATGGATTCAGAAATGTAGAAAAATAGTAAGAAAAGGAGCACAGGAGCAATTGCATGTCCACCTTCGGCTTCTTGTGTTACTGGCTTAAGTGACTCTTTAATGAGGTTCAAAATGACAGGCATGTGGACCCCATGTTGTGGCAAGGGGAGTTATTTCTGGTATTAAAAATAGATGCTGGAAGGCCTGGGGGGTCTCGGGGGGAGGTAGATTTCCGCCGTGGGGGGTTTTAAAGCACCAATGACCTTGCAGTTTGAGAGAATTGGTGAGTGAAGGAGACAGAAAGAATTAAAGTGAGAGAAACACACACACACACACACACACAGAGATGGAAAGACATGAGAAGTAGCTGAAGGTAGTGTGACTAGAGTGCCTAAAAAGTAAAAATCCAAACAAAGTGACAAAAAATAAAAGAATCCATTCAACACTACTGGAACAAACACCTTCTCTGACAAACGTATGTTCAGTAACATTCAGTCTCAAAGGCACATGGTAATGGTTTTGCTTTGTGGCTGCCTTTTTCTGTCTTTATTCCTAAAAAGACTGCCTTTGCCTTTTGCCATTAGTTTTTTTGGGGGGTTATGGTAACAATGCTATTACAGTGGAATAGCAGCTCGGCTATGAGGGGTGACAGGAGACACGCCATTTAATGAGGTACTAATTTTCAGGATAACACCACAGGGAATGAGCACTGCATATGATTCAAAATGGATGCTTGCGAGCAGATTAACAATAGACTTTTATCGGAAACCAGCTTCAATTGTACTCTTATTAATTACTTAATTACCAATGGTATTTGTCATTATTGCTATCATTGTCATGATTTATTCTGTACACACCTTAACCTGGGAAATGAGGATCAACTTATATACTGGATACTGTGTATCCTGAGGTAGTCAACCATAAAACATGTAGTGTTAGGTTAGTATCCGTTTTGTACCTTTCTGGAGGACAAAAGAAAAAAATGAGATACATCATTGTTAAATCTGTATAATTATTATTGTTATGATGATGATGATGATGATTATGACTATTATTATTAGGAAAACTTCTTGATGTAAATAGTGTTTGATATTAAAGTATTAATTTGGTTCTTATGTCTTTTCTAAAAAACAAACAAACAAATACCATATTATCTCGGGGTTTTGCGGAGTGTGTACTGTCCTCAAACGATGCATTGTGTGTTTTGATACTCAATGCCTAATGAAACTTTGAGCTAATACACAGTGGAAACCTGTGGGCGCTGAACACGTATCGGTGAACAGCAGGCTGGACTTTAGCCAACAGGAGGCTCATCTCTTACATGTTTCAAACCAGTCACCAACCACCACGTCTTCATGTCAGGATCCTGCCTTGATAAGAAACATTTGGGACTTAATGGGTGGCCTATTTGTACTTTTTTTTGCCTTCAGTGTTTGAAAGCATGTTGGTCAGCTCAAAGATCAGCCATAACTGGACTGTTGGCTTTTTAAAAAGAAGGATCTCACCAGTTTCATTATGTGGCATGCGCATGAACTTGATGACATGTTTAAAAAAAATCATTTGGAAAAAAAAAAAAGTTTTCTTCTGCTGTTATTTTCTTTTCCTTTACGATGTATTAGATTTTCATGTTCATGTTGTGCGATTTCTTTTTTGGTTTTTTTTGCATCCCCATTTGAGTGCTGTCATTAAACTGTGTAGTTACGCAAATGTACATAACAAATATCATTTTTGTGAGGTTACAGTGGGGTCAGTCATTTTGTAGTTCAAAAGCAACTTTAAGTTTTTTTTAATAAGAATGACTCTCTGTATCCATCTACTGAAGTCATCCCATGTAGCTGCACTCTGTCTTCTCTGACTAGTCATTCACTTTCTGCTCTCCCAAGAGGAGGTGTTTGGGAGTGTATACATCGGTGTGGATGTTTTTCAGTAAAAAAAAAAAAAAAAAGAAAAAGAAAAGAAAAAAAAATGTGTGCGACCTGTAAGTTTGGTGTGTGCATGTCTCATTTGCTGTTGCTGCAGTGAATGGGAAGCGGCAACCCTCTTTGGCAGCAAAGAGTGTTTCCCATGCCTTAGCCCTTCAGCCTCTGCCCTGGCAGCCCGGTCTGTGTACAAGACGCTTTCTGCCATTGTGCTTTTACACGGAACAGCTGCTGGCGTCGAAGAGACTACAACGGGGCCCTTCACTTTCTCTCCCTTTTTAACAACCCTAAATCACTTGTCACTACGGTAGACATTGGTCCCGGGCACAGTTCAAGGATTAGCCCACCCCCTTCTACCAATCCAAAACCAGATTGTTAGCGGGGTAAAGCCCATCATCGATCCAGGTTCCGTGGGTTCTCAGCTCGCCTCTTGCTGATGAGCCACTTCTTCATTTTATGTCTCATTCTTCTTGTACTTGTATAACCCCCCCCCACACCACCGCACCACCTGCTATCTTTCTTCCTTCACCTCTGAACTCAGCTCCCACTTTGCCATCAGTGGGGAAAGTTTCCAACCTGCTCTTTTACATTATATAAACAAAAATTAAAAATGGACAAAAAATGATCTGTATTTGTATATACACATGTCTGAGCTACTATGAGTACTACAATAAAACAGAAATCCATTGCTTTGCTGACTGTGCTACTGTTTTTCTATTTTTTTTTAAAACTCCTTTTACAAAGGTATGAAAACTTAATTTAAATGTACGCGATCATGGTGTATTAAGAAGTACTGTATTAGGGTTGTTTACTGCAGTAAACATTCCTACTGTAACTAATAGAGAAAATGAACATACTCCTCTGACACTCGGGCAAAATCATGTCTCATTATGTGCCAAATTGAATGTCATCAGCGCGCACACACACACTTCTCTTTAGGTTTCTCCCTATCTGTGCCCCTGCCTAGCTGTCTGTGCAGTAAAATCACACTCTGTAAAGACAGGCAAAGAGGAACACTATCCATCAGGATCAGAATAAGACCTTAAACCTCCTTTCACTGCAGTCGGGCACTAATGAGGACACCTAATAACCTTCTGCTGGACCCCATCAGCGCCATTTAGCTTCACCTTCCATTATCTCTGTTAATTAGACTGAGAGTCGGCAAGCCCTGAGGACCAAACGAGGGGAAAGGCCCTCTAATATGCCAGTTGGATTTCAGCAATGTTATGAAGTTCAGTGAAATCTGACTTTATAGACTATAAATATAGGCTAAACAGCAGCATTGAACTAGATAAAAAAAAATAAAATTAAATAATAACAGGATGAAAAGTTGCGCTGCCAGTTTGTCGTCAGTATTTAAAAGCACCATAGCATAAAATGCATTGCTACAAAAGATCGGATGCAGTTCTATGGAAGATAATCTTCTCACAATTTTGGTACTTTTTTTTTTTTTAAAGCATCAGTAGAAAAAAAAATGCGTTATGCATGAACACACTTGACATGATGAGCCAATTAGTGTCAAGTTGTTCTTCCTGCTGTTATTACCAAAGAAGGCTCTAGAGATGCAGGTGTGTGTCTCTAGGAAGACCAATAAAGGCAAATCACTGAGCCTGATCATTAAATTTGGGAAAATGATTGCTTTATGTGAAGATGCATCCCACATGTACTATTAAGCTGTGAACATACTCAACATCTGTGACCAGCAGTGAATGAGTGGCGAGCAGTGGGAAGAGACGGTCTTCAATAGAAACCATGCCACCCTTGAGATAGCCACGTGAATGCAAGAAGGCACACTGATCTACCTGCACCTTTGATCTCATTTTTCTTTTCACCAGTGTAGCTTTCTGATACAAGTTTTAGCTTAACACAATAACAGCTCGACTGACAGTCCTGAAGAGGCCACTTCAATGAAAGGCTTTTGAAGGCATCATTCTCAAGTCAGCTGGCTCACTTATTGGCTGCATGGTGTTTCGTTTCCATGTGAACAATCCGTTTGACTGACAGCTCTGAATGATGTCTTCAGTTAATCGCTTCAGTGGTGTGAAAAGGTCATAAATCACCCAATTACGTCGCCCCGCTTTATGAATAGATATTTTTTGGGGGGAATATTTAAAATGCCTCCAAGGCATATCAACTTAGTCAACCCCATATTTATTGAGAGGGAGTTGGGGGGGGTGGCTGCTTGTGCCAAAAATAACTGATAAGCAGAATACATTTCAGAGTCTCAGTCACACTGTGGAATGTCACAGTGTTATTTAGAAAGTTGGAGAAGAATTCAAGGTCAGAAGTTATGACTTATGACAGCTTTGACATGTTTTAAGAATATATTTAGGAAGAAAATATAAAAACAGCAAGAGAAATCAAAAATAAAGTAGAAAGAAATATCTTTCAGTAGGTTGTTTTGCAGAAGATCAATCATAACAGCACAAAATGTTTCCAAAAGGGCTGAAAAATCTTATCTGTGTTTGATCATACCCATCAAATTGTGTTTTTTATGTACTTAAAGAGTCAGTTCCTCAAAGAAATATGAATTTCTCACACTTCTTTTATTTAAGAAATATTTTTTTAGCTTAAGATTGATTTCTTCTTCTCTCAGGATAAATACTAGAAAAGAACATCCTGTTAACAATCAGGTAAAATTGCTTTGTTACAAAGAGCATGTAGCTTCTAAAGATGGCCTATCTGCCTATCTTTCTACAGGGGTATCCCCCACCTCAGATAGGAGCCACTACATTGTGTTTGATGCAGGTCATTTTCTTTTGCTTATGCCCCTCACATGTTGACCTTCAGGGCTAAGAGATGAGGGGCTACAGCCTATCCAGAGGAGGATTATGGGAAGATGTGATGCTAGCAGAAAATGTCAACTTAAAGGGAGATAAAACAGAGAAAAAGGTAATGTTAGAAGGTGAGTACTTGCATCAGGGATCACATGTTTGACTGGCTATATGTTTAAGGGATCAGGTTTCTATCTATGCACGTATCTGCATTTTCAAATGTTGGAAGCAAAATGTTATTCCTCTGTGAAACTCAGATTGTTTTCAATGCTGTCTTTAGACAGCCAGATGCTATGAAGAGCTATGAAAACAGCAAGTGTTCACACAGTCTTTCACACCATGTCTAATGTGTTACAGTAAGTGATCGCACATGTAGATATTAAGATTTTTTCTCTTTTGAAATGACAGCTAATTTCACACAGGGCTGTGAGAAAAAATAATGCAACCCAGATGTATGAACAGTGTGCAGTAACTAACGAAACACTTGAAGTAGCATGACCAGTGGGCGGCTTTAATTGCTGTGAAACAAACGGATGCACTAAACTTGTCACAGCAAAACAAATTAGTTTGTCAAGTGTCAAACGGTTTCACTAAAGAAAAAAAAAAAAACCACGCATATTCTGTCGTCACAAAGTGCAGATTTTTCAGTGACATCTATTAAAAGTGTTGTTTTTCAGTAGTGACAGTGGGGTTTAAAAGTACTGTTAACTCAATAGACTTTAGTGATTATTTTGTTATTTTCCCAGTTGCAGAATTTAACCATCACAGCCAATTTGGATTGTAGATATCAAAAAGAAAAATATCTTCTGTTCATATATTGCCTAGTATATTTGTAGGAATCTGCTATGAGATTTCCCAAAGAGGATAAGGTTTTTGTCTTCTGATCAGCCCTTTCCACTCAGTGTGAGAGTATGAAATGAGAGTATTTCCTGTGTGCAGACTGAATGAATGAGGCAAAAGTGACAGGGATATTACACTGACAAGTCAATACTAGAATCATAGAAGTCTTTGCCCCAGGGTCATAAATTTGATTCTAATGATTTTGTCATCCTGTTAAAACAATAACTTTCAAACCCAATCTCCTTTTTTTTGGCTCTATAACCTTTGATTTATGCTTTTAATTTTTTGATGGCTAGAAAAAGTCTGACACTTGCACAATTATGATGTTGATGGGATGAAATATCGTCACAATTCATTTTCCTTTTCGGGTTTAATTAGTTTACTTTAAATTGCCATCCATCATTACTGATGTGGATGAAATGTAGAGAGTACAGAGAGCAGAGAGACTTGGCAAGAAGACTATGTTTTACAGTTGACTTCCTGGGAAATAAATGCTGGCTGCATTATTCATAAAGCTTGCCATAACTTTAATCTGATTCTTAATTCAAGTCTTTCCCTCTTGGACAATATATCACGTTACGCATTCAAAATGTCTTTGAGGCCTCTATTTCAGCAAATGCGACTTGAGGTGGATTATCACTCCTGCTGTTGATAGCATCATATTGTTTTTCAAAGAAGAATGCAGTATGTGTGAGATCAGATTACTACTCTGTACGCTGTAATGGTCCAGATTTTCATTAATCCAAGCATAAAATGAAGGTTCAAGTTTGAAACAATATATCAATCTCATATCTAAGAAATAACCAGCTTTAAAATTTGTATTTAACGTGCTCAGTATTTTAGTCAAAAGTCATGTTTGTCCATATTTATAAGTGCTAACCTTTTTTTTTTTAACTTGAGAGCTTATAGTACAAAGGTCTTGAGCCATCCCTCATTTTTTTATATTCTGCTCATGAAACACAAAGCATGTGCACAGATTTACTGAAACGAGTACATGGAAGTACAGCATTTAAGGCAAAAACAGTTTGTGCAATTCTATTTAGCTTGAAAGTCAATATGACCTCCTTTTTTCTCCAACATAGCCTGAAGGCCTTCCTGAAGGCCATTCAAAGCTCAACTTTTGTTGTGTTTTCTGTCAAGATGACGCCACACTTCTATAATGTTGAGGTTCAGGCTCTCTGAAGGCCAATCTATGACCGATTGTGTTCCATTGTCTTTGTCTATCCATTGGTAGTATGGTTGCCATGCTAAAACATTATGTAGCTACCAATCAGATACTTTCCAGGTGGATGAAAATCTGACAATAAAGTGCATAATTCCACCAATTTTAGCATGGTCCCCAACACTGGGTAAAATACAACATCAAACCATGGTAGAGCCTCCATGTGAAGATGGCTGTGGACCCTCACTGTTACCAGATCCACCTCTCAGGTCCTGTATCTGAGCTTTGGTGGATTTTTCTTGTTTGTTTGAGGACATGAATTTCCGATACTGTTCATCTGTTACAGATTGTTTTTTGGCCAGCCATTTCTTCTTTTGTGGTCCTCTTCTCCAGTTTCCTCAGATTTCTTAGGACCCACTGGACACCATGCTGAGATATACCAGGTTTTTAGCTAATAGCTCTTTGAGATTGACATTTTGATGAGTTACCCTGTTTATTTTTCATAGAGTCAGCTAAAGAAATTGTAACAAATTATGTGTTTTCACAGTAGGCTACTAGTAACAAAATGCCTAAACATACAATTTTAAAATTCATTATTCTGTAAGTTGTCCGTTATGTGTAGACACAAAAATGTTTCCATCCCTTGAGTTAGGAACCTTTCTATGCTTGAATGATTCAAATTCAGCACTGACTTAACTGACTCATACCTTCTGCTTCTCCGACTTGATTAGCAATAATAGGCACAATCCAAGGTTCATGTTTAATATTATCAAAAGACTCCTGAATGCCTTTCGGTGTGCTTTTCCTGCCATGTCATCAGCTGAATGTGAAATATTTCCTACATGCTAGTACATTACATTACATTTGCTGGTAAGATGAATGGTATGAGGTCACAGTTCGAGCCTGGATTGTATCAACCTGTCCAAGCTTCCGGTGAAATTCAGAATTCATTTAAAAATTGTATTAATCAGATATAAAACCTTACTTTGGCAGGCTAGCAGTCAGCCCCTCTGACCACCCATTCAGAGTCTTTTAATGGTTATTTTAAAACCAGAGCCAACCACACTTCTGAGGTTGTAGCTCCTACATTTTGGAAAAGTTTAGTCTTTCTGATTGAACTGAATTATTTCTGATTGCTGTTCTTCTACTGTGGATATAAAGTCCTGTGCTGATTGTCTGTTATATGTCATATGTAGCACCATGGTCTTCTCATTTCACTGTGTACTGTACCACTGCACATGCTTGGAATGAGAATAAAGCCACGTGACTTGACTTGACTTGAAAGTATGTATGCAGGAATGAATGTAAGACAGCGTGTTTTTAAGTTTAGACATGTAGACTCATCAATCATGTATTCTTTTTTCCCCCAAACTTTCTCCCCTGCGTTTTATAACATGCTATGCAGATAAAGTCATTAATATTATTAACAAATAACATGACAGGACTCAAAATGAGTGAAAAAGAAAACCCTTCTGACAGCTTAGAGAACTTTTGTGCAAGACCACTTTGAAGAAAGTCCGGCTACTTTAAAGCTTTTGCATACATATTACATATCCATACATGGAAGAAGTAAACTGAGAGAAGACTGTTCGTCCTTATACTATGATGAATTCAAACTGTGCTTACACATAAGCCCTAGTCAAACAAGCAAATAAAATTAAATAATTAAAACTCATAAAGAAGACATCTAATGGAAACTTTCACAATACTAGAATTTCAAAATTGACACAGATACCCAAGAAAATACTCAATCATCATAATCATCATAGTGATTAGAGCAATCTAGACAATGACATTATTTTCACGCTGTCTGAAATTGTGCAAAAATACAGTAATAACATTATAATGTGCAAAAACAAACACTATATGCTGATCAAACAGAGCTGGTAAAGTTAACAGAAACATAACACATCTTATTAAATTAACACTGTGTGCTAAAGGTGCTACACACGTAGTCAGGATTGATCGTGGTTTCCTGCCTAACTTCTATATGATCATTTTCTTATATTAGCCATAGCTGCTAGCAGCTACTTAGCAATGATAATGTAACCAATGGCTAAGTGGCTATCAGGGAATTGCTAACCATTAAACAGCTTACATTAACATGTGCTGGCCAGGCCGGGCAGTGGTCTAACTTGGTTACATTACACTGCATCACTGCAAGGTAAGCAAATGCATAATGTTTTTACTTCATTAGACTGTAAAATGTCAACGCAAATCACATTTATTTAAAAGAAACATGGCAAAAGCACACTTGTCAATCATGAGGAAATTTGGCAGGTTAAGTGTATAATACATATTTACGAAAAAGAACCTGAATAGTCAGAAGTGGGCAGACTAAAGATCACAGTTACCATATTTCAATGTTTAGATGGTCATCTTTAGCTTTCAGGACTGCTTGATGATCGGTATCTGGGCATGGAGTCAACCAGGCACTTTACCACAAGAGTTGTGGTCAAAGTTTCCTTTCAGTTTCCACAGAAGAGTATAAAAAACTCATTTCTTTGTTCTCCATGCAATACTGTATGTGCTCTGGGAGATTTGGATCAGGGTTTTGAAAGAGCCACTGTAAAATGTTGATTTTGTCCTGGACAAAGTTGATATGCTTTGCAATATCAGTTCACTGTTTGGCTGATTTCTTTAAGCTTGCATCCAAAATACATCTGTACACTTCACCTGCACCATTTTTAGAAAAACAGTCCCACGCTTTGATGTTCCGACGTTCATGTAGAGTATATTCATTTACTGCAGACTGTCTGAATTCATCTGCCAGCGTTCGGCACAAGATTTTTACAATCAGAAAGAGATTCGCTGAATTTGAACTTTTTGTGTAATCCCAGTTGTCTTATTCTTTAAGCCTTTGACTGGTTTCAGCTGTATCAACCACAACCGTTACCCATACTTGTTGATTAGATCAAGAATAGTCAGACTTGCATCTGCTTGTTGAGCACCACATTGATTATTTATCCCATTTCTTGCCTGCTGTCTTAACTTTATTTAAAAATATGCAGTGAAGTTTGAAGCTGGTCATCTTTTGCAGCCTATGCTCCAAATAATCCCAAGTGCCCTTCATCCTTGCCTCAAGCTAACAGTTGTGGTTTATGATATTATAGAGACAAGTTTCACAGTCAGAACTTGTTCAAATACTTTTTTGGATGTACTTTGGTAAAAATTACACCTTTAGAGTTGTGTTAAATATGTTTTTCTATGGACATAATAACACCTTATTTCAAATATTTTAATAATGTTATGGACCTAAGGGAATAGTTCAACTGTCCACATACATATTAGGTCCACGGTAGGTCTGTAATAAAAATTTAGATGAATCAGTTATGGTAATATTATCCAAAATATGCATTAGGTAACTTATTAAATGTCATTAATCTAAAGTGTTACTGAATGACATTAATTAAGAGAAAGAGCAAAGCTAATTGTGAGAACACTATCTTATGTGGATGTTTCAGTGCACTGTGGAAAATGCATTTATTTATCTTGCAAAAGCAGAGCGAACAAACAGCGTGGTAAGTAACTTGGTTTTCTCTAAGCTAGGTCTTCTTAGCAATAGCCCGAGGTTATTGCAATATTTCTAAAGATCATGCAAATGACCCTTCCAACTTCAGCTTCTCTCTGTTCATCCTTGCTGTCCTCTCGTACTTTTTTTTTTTATCAGCCACACATACATACCCACACACACAAACCCACACTCATTTGTGCATATTCAGTCTTTGCACATATAGCACACATGCAGATGCAGATTTCCTGGTGATCATTTTTTTCTTGCAATAGTTTATTTTTAGATATTTAGTTTATTTTTTTAAATACTGTTGTAGAGATGTATGAAGCATCACATGCAAATGAAATGTTCAGATTAACACTGTTTTGTGTTTGTTTCTTTGTTTTATGTTTCAAGTGCAAATCTACATTTAAAGCATATTTTTACATGAGGATTGAGGATTTTTGTTTGGTTAGCTGGTAAGCGCTTCTGTATTAGCCCTAAGGGACACTGAAATGTCAGGGGTAAAAAGGTTCAACAGCGGTCACCATTCAAATATCACATTCATTGTTTTTTTTAAATTAACCACCAAAATACATGAGTTCTTGAAACTGATCTGCTTTAAAGAATAGGTCAGCATTCATTGGTTGTAGACTCAAAGTGTACAGAGTCACAAATACGTCATATATAATTTTAACAGCAATAGCTACAGGGAGGCCTCTGGAAGGTTATTCAGCAGCTTCAAAGTATGTTAAGTGTACAGTTATAGCAAAATCTCCCACTGCACGCACTGCAGGCATTGGTATCGCAGTGTATCAGAGGAGTGAGAGTGAAGTGGCACACTCGTGCAGTGGATATGTTAAGTGCAAAAGCTTTAAACATATATATTTTTTTACTACTAAATGTTGGATGTGTTTTTTCCTGCTTGGCTGTTTGAATGTTGCGTAAGATACCCCTCGTGGAGGAATATGATTTCTTACACAGAAGTTATAACTGATGAAACCAATTGCAAGGACAAGGCTACAATATTTATACATTTCTGGAAAACAAGAGATTTCAGATGAATCCTTATAGAAAAAAATATACATTTTTATTTCTAAATGTAATTATAAAAATTATGCATGTCTCCACATAGATTGCAGAGACAGAGCAATTATGCCAGATCCCACTGCATTATTTCGTTTACTGAAAGCTGTTGTCGAGTGGCATGTGTACAACCGAATGTAGTGCGTTTAACAAACATTTTAATTGCCTGTTTTGTGTTTACTGTGTGGTTTACATTGCATTATGTATATAAATGCCTGCAAGTTCATATATACATATAGATATATGAAGAGAGAAAGAAAGAGAAAGCACAGACCACAGAGCAGAAACAGAGGACAGCTAAACAGATGTTATCTGACAGCTGCAGTATGCCCAGCTTGGTGTATGGGCAGGAGATATGACAGCGATTTTGCATATCCTGTGTGAGCTAAAACTTCAGTACCTGTCATGACTATAACCTTATGGTCAGATAAAAAAGTCTGGGATGGGATGTAGGATGATTAGTCATGTCGATGTTTCACAATGTTGACACAATGCAGTCACATCAACAAGCGTGAAATGGGCCTAAACAACAGAAACTGACCAAACTCATCTGACTAAAATCAGTTCAAAATCAGATGATTAAACATTGAATGTGCAAACATCAATTAAATAGCTTTTCATCTAAAGCAAGATTTTAGTCTGTCTCACCTGTAGAACTCATTCACCGTTAGCCTATCTTTGCTTTTAGCTGCCATCTTTGCTTTTATGGGCTTATTTGGTGTAATTTAGAGCTTACCATCTATTACATTTAGCACTTAATATGAGTGCTTTGCCTCTCTCCTTCCTGGTTATAAATAGGACAGCCAGGCGGATCCCCCTGAATCGGTTTTGACCAACAGCAACAAGGTCAAGGACAAAAGGGACCCAAAGCTACTAGATGCGGAAAATTAAATTAGTTAGCCCTACTGGAATATAGCTGTTGAGTGAAGTGTGTGCATGTTTGTGTTTTTGATTCTGTGCACTTAAAACGTGTGCGTTTAGTCTTTGAATGAGTGACCATGAATGTGTTTGAATAGTTGTGGGTTTAGTGGGTAGGTGGATGATGACAGATCAAAGGTCTACAGTGTGATATGCTGAAAGCAAGCAGGTGGGCACCTCTTGGGTAGGCTTAGCTACTAATACTAGATAAAAGCACAGTGAATTGAGTTAATGTGAACATTAAAACACAAACCCATGCTAGAATCTGATGGCGTGATACAATATGCAAAATAAAATATACATAGAGTAAAGATGCAAATGGTGCAAATACATGGCATGTATTAAAGAAACCTCGCCATGTTTATCAGATGAATAGTATAATGATCATTTAGTAAATTTGGCCTATCACTGGCAGCCCTGCTCTTACATTCCTACTTGAATGCCTGCATTTGTGCTTTCTGTGTCACACTGAAAAAGAATTCATGTTAAAGACAATGCTGATTATGAGATGTGGATTTCTATCTAGAGACCAAATGTAAAATATTGGTGGAAATCAAAGTGAGTGAGCCCCCGTTTGTTCCCCATGTTCAGACTGTAAACTCAGAGATGTAGTGTAGCATACTAAGGGGTCTTAGGGGGAACATTTGGTGGAAACAACCTAAACTGTGGTGTGTTTATCATTAGCTATTGTCTGCTGGCACAAAGCTCATTTTCTTCTGGCCACACCAGAAAAATCTCCTCTCACCACTGGCTCTGCTAGCCAGATTTGGCACCCTGCAACTTCTTCCTTTTTCATAAAATGAAATTGAAATTCAAGATGAAAGGTAGCCATCACCAGGACTAAAAAAAGCAGAACTTCTGCCTAAGAAAATGTTAAATTTAAATAATGTATTTCTCTGTCTTTTAAAGTTATGCTGTTTTTGTTCTTGGCTGTTTAATGAAACTTTATGACAGCGTTTTACATCATTCAAGACATGTTAGGGGGGAAATCTGGGATTCTTTCACAGGTGAAAAAAATATTTCCTCATAATTTATTAAAGTAAATTTGATTTTAATAAATGATATTTTATGAAAATATAATAAATCCGGTAATTATTAATGGATCAGTGATGACTATAGTCAAAGTTGGAAAAAGTAAGACTCCTCAGCCACCACTGGTCCACATCAGGGTGTCCCTCACATCGCATTAGCACATCTGTGTATACCAACAACCTGAAGTGTTTGCTTGTAAATGTAACATTTATCTTTTCGGCTGAATCGATGTGCTGATTTCGCTTTTTTAAAGTTTCCCACAATTAGCAAAACTGCATTAACTAACCATGTAAACACAATTTCTGCTATAATATAGATATTAGCTACATTACCAGTCAAAAGTTTGGACACACCTTCTCATTTTTCTTTATTTTCATGACTATTTACATTGTAGATTCTCACTGAAGGCATCAAAACTATGAATAAACACATATGGAATTATGTAGTAAACAAAAAAAATGTTAATAACTCAAAACACGTTGTATATTTTAGATTCTTCAAAATAGCCACCCTTTGCTTTGATCACTGCTTTGCACACTCTTGGCATTCTCTTGGCTTTATGAGGTCGTCATCTGAAATGGTTTTCCAACAGTCTTGAAGGAGTTCCCAGAGAGTCTGAGCACTTGTTCGCTGTTTTGCCTTCACTCTGCGGTCCACCTCATCCCAAACCATCTCAATTGGGTTTAGGTCAGGTCACTGTGGAGGCCAGACCATCTGGCACAGCACTCCATCACTCTCCTTCTTGGTCATATAGCCCTTACACAGCCTGGAGGTGTGTTTGGGGTCATTGTCCTGTTGAAAGATAGATGATGGTCCAACTAAATGCAAACCGGATGGGATGGCATGTCACTGCAGGATGCTGGGGTAGCCACACTGGTTAAGTGTGCCTTCAGTTTTGAAGAAATCCTCAACAGTGTCACCAGTAAAGCACCCCCATACCATCACACCTCCTCCTCCATGCTTCACGGTGGGAACCATGCATGTAGAGACCATCCGTTCGCCTTTTCTGCGTCGCACAAAGACACGGTGGGTGGAACCACAGACCTCAAATTTGGACTCATCAGACCAAATCACAGATTTCCACTGGTCTAATGTCCATTCCTTGTGTTTCTTGGCCCAAGCAGATCTCTTCTGCTTGTTGCTTTTCCTTAGTAGTGGTTTCTTAGCAGCTATTTGACCATAAAGGCCTGATTCACGCAGTCTCCTCTGAACAGTTGCTGTAGAGATGTGTCTGCTACTGGAACTCTGTGTGGCCTTTATCTGAGCTCTAATCTGAGGTGGTGTTAACTTGCAATTTTTGAGGCTGGTGACTTGGATGAATTTATCCTCAGCAGCAGAGGTGACTCTTGGTCTTCCTTTCCTGGGGCGGTCCTCATGTGAGCCAGCTTCTTTGTAGCGCTTGATGGTTTTTGCGACTTGGGAACACACTGAAAGTTTTAGCAATTTTCCAGACTGACTGACCTTCAGTTCCTAAAGTAATGATGGACTGTCATTTCTCTTTACTTAGCTGATTGGTTCTCGCCGTAATATGAATTCTAACAGTTGTCAAATAGAGTTTTCAGGTGTGTACCAACCTGACGGTCTCAACCCCATTAAGAAGGGACGAAATTCCACAAATGAACCCTGACAAGGCCCACCTGTGAAGTAAAAGCCATTTCAGGTGACTACATCATGAAGCTCATTGAGAGAAGGAGGAAGGTTTGCAGCGCTGTTAACAAAGCAAAGGGTGGCTACTTTGAGGAATCTAAAATATGAAACATACTGAGAGTTATTTATCAAATTTTCTTTACTACATAATTCTCTATATCTTGCTTCATATATTTGATGTCTTCATTATGTATCTACAATGTGGAAAGTAGTGAAAATAAAGAAAAAACATTGAATGAGAAAGTGTGACTAAACTTTTGACTAGTAGAGAATACTGGAAATTTCACACAAAGTGGTAAACTTGGAAAATAAAGTGCTACAAATTAGTGAAGAAAGTAGAATTTATGCATAGACCTGTATAATATTGTGAATGCTCCACAAAGCAGAATGGCATTTTCCCCTCTGTGTCCTTTCTGCTCTACAGCATTTGTTACAGATTTTTATATGATTGGACAACAGCTGTGCTGGGTTATTGTGCATCATCCATCTTTCTAAATCTTGTGGTAACAGGACTAACTTTTTTAACGCCACTCTTTGGCCTACATCAAATCACTGAGTAGTTATATATAGAAAGCAAAATCCCAGTAACGACACCGGCATGCTGGCTTCTTTTACACAGTAATTCATAGATCACATCTATTGCTGAAACCAAATAAAAACAATACAATAACCCCTCTTCTGGGTTTCTGTCCCCACAGATCTCCACCATGTTCTGCTGTAGTTCAATTGAATCAGTTTCACCCTCCATGTTCAGTGAAATTTAACTGGCTTTTTGTCATTGCATGAGCTTTGTGCTCTCCTGTGAGCTGTTGTTATGTAAAAGATGAGACATTATGGCTTTGCTCTGGTCAAACTTAATCAGGATCCATGCTGATATTTGCTCTTTATATCCAAGGAGAACTTTTCAGTGATTAAATCTATTCACCAATTGTGCAGTTTTATGCAACAGGTACCATACTAATGATGATAATCTGGCAAAATGGAAAAAAAAAATTGTTTTTGTGAGAAAGACCAATACTGAAATGTACGTTATATTCCCTCATTAAATAAATGAAAATACACTATTTAAATGAACAGTGGCAGTTCCTCCTACTAAACTTGCTTTTATATTGCTGAAGCCAATACTTGATGTCAACAGGCTCTTAATGATATCATCTGGCTTTGGTCCCTGAGGGTAGATGATTTATATTCATCTCTTCCTCTAAATAATACTCATTCCTTGAATTATAATGGTCCTATTGATTTCTCCTTATTTTACCCCCACACAGTGATACTCATTTACCCTATTATATATTGCTCATGTGACAAAGGAAAAAAAATACATAGAGTGTCAGTTTAATTGCAAGTTCTTTTTACTTATGACTACAATACCCTACCTGTAACACTCCAGTGAAGCAGAACAGAAAAGGACTTCTGATTCGTAATGTACTGTGTGTCAAGTTTAATCAGTGCATTAAAATGTCTGGATGAACAGTGTATTAATGGTGAATCAAACCCACATGTGGAAGGCAAAGTGCCTTCAGATGTTATTTATCCCAAAATACCATTAAAGCTGTTGACTTTTAGGGGTTCTATGTGATCCCACTGTCTCGACAGTATTGATCAGACTTGTATCACTGGGCTGTTTTTATTAGATAGCTTTGATTTTTCTATTACACACATCATGTTAATATTGCCAAATCAATGAACATGAATATGGTGATGCAGAGTACATGAGCGCAAGAAGACAGTAAAAGCAGAACAGAGAGAAAGATGTGCATGTGTGCCCCCCACCTTATATTATAGGGTAGGTTTTCCCTTGGTGGGTATTAGCAAAAAAATTCACTGAGTTCTAGGTCACCTGGGAGGGATTGAAAGGGAAGTTTAATGTCAAAGACCCAAAAAAAAAAGAAGAAAAAAAAAGCTCTCTTTGGATCTTACCACAGTGCTGTGGCACACATCACATACACCAGCATTTGATATATATGCACTACTGTGAATTTTTATTGGGGGACATTAAAAAACCAGAATCGCAGTTCATCTTGGAAGCCAGAGCGAGCATGGAAATGCTCAATGAAGTGTTTAAACACATGTTCTGGGCTGAGCAAGGCAGAGCCAACTGCGTGGGGTATAATCACAAACAGTCAAGTCTTAAAAGAGCCTTAATCCTGAAAGGATTACAGAAAAATAATCAGTTTATGTGCACCATTACTAAATCCTTAAAAAAGAAATAATGTCACATCATGTGCTTTTTTCCCTGCTTTATTTTGGGCCTAAAAGTTAAGGATAAGGATTTTAATCTCTTCCTCTTGATAATGGCATTTTCAGCTCATTTATTTCTATCTATTGTAGCTACTTACAGCAATGTACCCTTCAGTCTTCGAATAATGCCCATTATCCATGCAACATTTCCAATAAAACAAGTGGAGAATCTCCTAATGAAAACTGATGACTCAACTAAACTGAACAAGCCAGAGACAACCAAAGACAAAAAAAAGGGTTGTAACGGAGACAGAGGAAGAATAAAAAGTGAGTAATATAGTCACAAATTGTGTTCATGCTTGGCATTCTACGTGCAGCGAAATTAATTATTCAATCATCCATTTTTTACACCCACTTATTGAGGTTCACAAGTGGCATGGAGTGGTTCCACCATGCACTGGGCTAAAGGCTGGGAAATACAGTAATAACAGATTTCCAGTCCAGCACATGGAAGAAATCCAGGTAGAGAATGGAGACCATGCAAACTGCACAGTGAGATTTGGACACTGTGTGACACTGACTAAAATGTGGCTCTTTGTCACATAAAACAATTTATGTGAAGATCAGTCTCATCCAATGCCCCCCAAAACTCTATGGAAGCAGTTTGAAATTCAACTCAGATATTAAAAAGAAAAAAGGAACATGAAAGAGAAATAAAAACACACACACACACGCTCACAAAAATCACACCGCTGCCTCATTTCGATTCAGAGAGTGAGATTTTTAAAAAACGACAGCACTGTATATAGAATCGCACCTCTGCGCCGCACTAATCCTCACTTGTACTTTACATACCAGGGTGGCAAGTAAGCATTAAATATCAGATTCGAAACACAATCCAGATTCCCTTCACTTTAAATGATTACATGGCAACGTGAAAGCTGGGTTTACAGCATGTTGCTTTGATAAGCCGTGTGATTTAATGAAAACCATTCCTGCCCTCCTCTGATATTTAATTTTCTGAGAAGCATGCTCGCACCATTGTGTTGAGATTCCAGTTCAGGAGGATGTGGCTTCAGGGTTGTGTTTATATGTACAGCTGTTGATCATAATCTAGTTAAGGTCTTGTCTGAGTTCACCTTCATACAGAGTTTTTAATAACCAGCAAACACATCACTAGAATTATTCTTGTTGCCTAACTGAATATTCCTGTATACAGACTGAATGATTCAGCAGCCATAAAGAATGAAAAGATATGACCCTGATCTCTATTGAGCAGCAGTAGGCTACTTGCAAAATAAGTAACTACATAAATAAGGATACTGATCTACAAAATGTCATTGAGAGTGGCTATTAAAGTATAAACAACACCCAGTTTTTGATAAAAAACAAACACTGCCCTTCATCAACGTAAAGCCAGCCTTGTTCCCTATAGCGCTAAAAGTTTATTTAAGCCTGTCCAGCCAAACAGGCGTTCCCTTACACGTGATCAACATCTGGCTCAGTCCAGCGTCAGCCACTGGTCCATTTAAATACCTGTCAGTAAATCAGCAAAGAACAAAAAACATGACAAACTTCCCCCTTTACTGAGCAATTATTTACAGTGAGGAAACAGGCATGATTCATAAATACTTAGGAACTCACAGATGCATATGTGCCGGGATAAACAACCTCGTGCACATGCGTTTCCCCGCAGCAGAGAACCACCGACACTTCATCATCTTTAGTTAGTAGGGTGGTCAGACATGGTGGAAACCATCACTGTAGTATGCCTGCTTTAAAACCAGTCTTTATGTGTGTGTACATATCTCTGTGTGGGAGTGTGTGTGTAAGAGAGAGAGAGGGATCTGCTAAAGCTAGTCCCAATATTCTATGTCATTCAGAAGCAAAGTGACATGTCTATATGTGGATAATAAGCTCTTTAGGGGGAGAATGCTTTCCCTCTGTAGACCACAAACTAGTGCTTTACTTCAGATGATACACTTCACCAGGGGAACATTTTCATTTTTTCCCCTCTCCTGATCTCAATTATATTCATCTCGTATTGTTTTGTGATTTTATATTTGGTCTTTCTGTTGCCATGGCAGTAATGTTGGCCCCATTAGAACACACTCGTATGAAAGAATCTACTTTCCATGTCATCGTAAAAACCTTTCAGACAATTTCGGGGAATCAAGGTTTACTCCAAAGCATTACACGACCACCCCCCATAGCTAAAATTGTAAGGCTATGGCTATAAAAGCAGATATATGCTCCTCCTGCTTAAAAATGTCTTTGATTTTCCTCTAGCTCCTTCACGCTTGAACCACTTCAATTGCTTTCAGACTGGTTCTCTTAGAGCCCAGCTAAGTACCACTAATTGAGGTGTGGAGAGTATTTTTTTTTTCACAGTGTTACCACTAAAGCCCCACAACTCCCTCCATCCCCCACACTCCACACAGGCGCACAAACATGCACACGTTCGCAAATGCATTTACGTTTGACAATTTACAATTTTACTCTCATTTCTCCTGTGACCCTGGTATTCACATTGCCAGCAGCTCATCTCAAGGTCACACAGCACGGCTTTTGTTGTGGATTCACTCGCAGTATTGTCACTCTGTCCTGTTTTTTTTTCCTTACTATCACCTTGTTTTATTTGTCTTCTTTAAAAACAACGGCGATAAAATCCAAACAAAGGTAAAGTGTAAAATGCTGTAACGGGGAGCTTTCGTTTCTCAAAAAATATCCAGAGAGGTCAATGTCAAGCATTTTGCTTAATTTTCAGTTTTATGCTGCCACTCATTCAATCGCCTGCCATTTAAATCAAAAGGAAATATGTGTGGAATTCCACTGACATGAATGAAATTGTAGGTTTTCGCTTCCATTCCCGGAACGAGGCCACAAAATCCCCAGTTCAGAGTAAAATTGTGTTTTCTGGCTTTTCTGGGACATTCACCTGGTGGTGCGCTCAGGGCCATACAGTCACACATCAGTATTGCTGCCATCATACTCGCTTTTTATAGGGTCTGGAAGAACGAGATGGGATTTTGCAATCACATCACCGTGCTGAATACATCACCACAAAATGAGAGCACTACCAAGCAGGGGAAAAGAGTTTCTTTTTTGCTTCTTGTTCTCACAGTATATGTCCTCATTTATGAGTAGCAACTTATGTGTTTTTCTTGTTTTCCCCCAAATCTTCGATGTGTAACATGTGTAATAGTATAGCACGTGCATGGATTTTTCTCCTGTTTGTTCTTGGGATAGCCTGCCTTCAGCAAATCAATAAAAAATATGCCAATAATTTTTACATTTACTGTATGGTCTGCATGAGATAAGGTCCTTATCGTGGGTTGTCTGCCTTCTGATGTATAATCCCTGTGTTGTGGCTGGAAAATCTTTAATTGTGCTGTAGGCTTATCGATAACACGCACATTACTCTGGGCACTAACAAATTCACCCTCACACACTTTCAGTCATTGTGCCATTGGTGTTTCACATCCTAAATTGTTATGGTCCAAACGACATGCACAAAATTGGTCTATTAGAAGTAGAGTCCTCTCATTTGGCTAGCAAAAATTAAAGATAAACTCAGTGAATAAATGAGATTTGTGTATTTTCTATGAAATGAAAACAAGGCATTTAATTTCCAACTTTACTGTGTCATGTATGTTTTGAAAATAACACTGAAAATTGTCGTAGCCTAATCCAATGTTTTAAATGTTTCAAATTAGAAAGCATTTTTTGGCATTATGTTTTATAGAAGCAATACTTTGTCTTTTATACACCAACCTCAATACTGGTATTTTGGCACAGTTTCTCTCTGCAGCTGCAGTGCCTTAAGCCAGGTCAGGCAAACACTCTAACAGGGAGCATAGCCGGGTTTGCACATCATTAGCTCAATGATCACTTATTGTCAGTCCTGCCAACTATAATACACAATGCAGTGGTCTGGAAACTCAGCTGTGCCTCACCGCAAAAGGTAAAAAAAAAAAAAGGTAAGCTGAAGAGGTCCCCCTCATATTTTTATTAAATACAGTGCTGTACAAAAGTCTTAAGTCACCGCTTTACATTATGCTGGGAAAATGGGAAATTTTACAAATATACATTGAGTATATAAAGAAAAAACAGACTTTGTACGGTTGTAACAAGCTAGAAAGTCAATTGGTGTGACCACCTTACACATCAACACCGTCTGTACTCTTTGTACAGTGACCGATTGTGTTCCATCGTGTGTTTTTCTACCCAGGTATGCTTTTAGTGCATTGGCAGTGTTTGGGATCATTGTCATGCTAAATAAATATGCCATTGTCAAGCAGCTGCTTTGCAGATGGGATTGCAGGGTGGATCAAAATCAGCTGGTACTTTTCTGATTTAATAAATCCATTAATTTTGACAAAATCCCAAAGACCACTGCCTGAAATGCAGCCCCAACCCATGACAGAGCTACCACCATGTTTTACAGATGGCTATACATATTCACTGTTGTATCCCTCTCATGACCTCCTCTGTAAATACTGACAACAATTTAAACTAAAAGTTTCAAATTTAAATGTATTACTCACTCTTTATACCTGTTGAATTGATTTTCAGTTCAGTTCTTAGTTCTTGTGTAATTTGGTATACCAGCTTTTTCTCCCTGTTTCCCTCCCTTTAGAATGGCTTCTTGACAGCCAACCTTCCATGAAGTCCATGTCTGATGAGGCTTCAGTGAACAGTAGCAGAATTTAGAATTTGCTGTTCCTAGAACTGCTCTTATGGTGCCACTTGGTTATGGCCTTCCATGACTGTTAGCATCTTTCACCCTGCTATTATGTGCTAGATTGACTCAGGTGCATCTTTGGACAGCCTGCACTTGGAGTCTTCCCTGGTGTCGTAGACTCCAGCCTTTATTGATCTTGTGCCAGAGCTTGCTGCTGTGCTGCCATGATCAGTGCCTCTGTGCCATTTTTTAGTCCAGCTTTGTCCGGCCACTGGTAGGATTTGTCGATACCACTGACTTCGTGTATCTGCCGGTGGTACTTGTTCATGTGCATGTCCTTCCATAATGGCTCCTCTTCATTCTCATGTTTCTGCTGCCTGGGGTATTGACTAAGAAACCATCTTCTTGATGTATTCATGGATGTGGTTTTATCCTGGATGGTGAACCTGACACTCCTAAGTAGTCCTCAGCCACCTTCCTTCTGCAATCTCAGCATACTGGACTTGGAGTGAAACCCTCCCTTTATGGTAAGGAGCTTCCTTTTCTTGATGTCAGTGGCTTTTATCTCCTTCTTTGACCACTGGAATTCATAGCCAGTCTTGTTGATGATCTGGCAATAGGGATCCAAGCCTATGCAGGACAGCAGTGGGGACACGGCATCTCCTTGGTAAATCCTGCACTTGATGCTGATTTGTGCTATTGACTTGAAGTTGGCCATTAGTGTTGTTCTCTACATCCCAAATGAATTCCTGATGAAGGCTCCAGGGGTGCTGTTGATCTTGCAGAGTTCCAGAATCCATGTGTGGAGCACTGAGTCATTGGCTTTCTTGTAGTCAATTCAGGCATGCACGGGTTGGTCAGTCTGGTCCTACACTCTTGAATGACTGCCCTATCTACCAATAGCTGATGTTTTGCCCCTCTGGTGTTTCTGGCAATTCCGTTCTGTAGTCATGTGCCTGTTCATCTTAGGCACTGTGATGCTTGAGAGAAGTTTCCACGTGGTAATCAAGTACTGGCCAGTAGTTGGATGGGACCTGTCCCTTCTGGGAATCCTCGGGGATCAGAACTATCCGGTCTTGAGTTAGCCATTCTGGGTGTGTCTTGTCCATTAGCAGCTGGTTCATTTTTGGTGCCAGATGCTCATGGAGTGCAGTCATGTCTTCTTTAACCAGTAGGTGTGAATCATGTTAGGGCCTGGTGTTGTCCACCTCTTCATACTGGACTCCAGTATGAAAGCAAGAAAGAGTTTCCAGCAAGAAAGAGTTTCCAGTAACTGGAAACTCTTTCTTGGATGTCTATCACTGCGATGGTTACTTGATCTTGTTCAGAGAGGTTACTACGGTCTGCTCTTAGATCCATTACCCACTGAGCATTGTTGTCATGGGCTCTCTCTCTCTCTGTTATACTTAGCTTGGCCGTTTTCAAGGCCTCAGGTATGGACAACTCGCTGTACTTCTTAGAGACCTTTTTCTTCATTTCACCTTTCTGCAGCTCCGATAGTTGGCTAACTTTCAGCCTCTAGTCTCTTTCTCTATGGAGGGTACTGCTCCTTGTGGCTGTTCATCTTATAGCCAAGCATCTCAGGGATCACTGCTGATGTGGTGTAGATCAGCTGGTTGGTTTTGATGATGGTTGCAGCAGGGTGCATTCACATCTTCTAGTAGACATTCAGAGGGTACTTGGTAATCGGGCACAGAGGGTCCAGGTTTCCAGCTTAGATCCTACCTGACTTGATCCTATCACTCAAGTCAGCTGCTCTCGCATTCAACGCTTTCAATGCACCAGTTGTTTGTGAGGCTTGGTATCCAATCTTGGATGGATGGAGATGATAAAGTTATATATTTAAACAAACACAAATGCTTTTGTCCTCCACTTGTGCAGTTTCCTCAGATGTTTTAAAAACTCGCTCCATGTCATGATGAAGAACAGCCAACAGAAATCCTGCCAACAGAAATGGGAACAAATGTATTTTGTTTTGTCTTTTGTTTGTTTTTTGACAAGCTGCTAGTAACAAAGTGCCTAAAGACACCATTTAAAACTGTTTCTTTGCTAAGGTATCTGCTATGTCTAGACAAAACACTGATTCATCCCTTGAGTTAGGTGATTCATAGGGCAATGTTAAGTGGCTTAACAAACCAAAAAAAGGAGTAACTGTCTAAAGAAAAACTTTGCTCAGGGCCACGTTAAAAATTGCAAAAGTCTGGCTCCTTGGAAGCAAAATATAAAGATATGAGGGGTAACTTAGGACTTCTGAATTGCACTGTAATTAATCAGTAATGAACGTGCACTTGTTGTGTTGGTTACTTGAAAACATTGAAAATGTTTTAAGAACTAGGCTTCTTCAATGGAAGAGTGCTAAGTTTTTCCTTGCACTGTATTTGGTTACAGACCTTTAAATTGTGCACTTAAAATGTCTCCTGTAACTAGTGCCCTGCTTCCATTATGGTGAACCCTGAATTGTGCTTGTCTGGAGCAGGGCACAGGTTAAGCCATTTTACCTCCCCATGCACAGGCAGCTAAAAAGAAGGCCTGTAAGATTTAATGAATACCATATTTTATCAATTAGACATCGCGGTGTGTATACGTCCGTGTGTGTGTGTGTGTGTGTGTGTGTGTGTATTAAAGAAGAAAGGTAGAACAAACTGCTCCATACAACCACAGGAAGCAATCATGCTTGTGAGTGGTAGTCAGGATGTGAAATCCAAGTTGCAGAAAATCTCTCATTTTCACTTGAATTGCAGTAGTTGGGGGTTATGGTCCACACCTCCCGCTCACCTCCTCTTTTGTTGTGTAATTTGTGAGTAAGTGCTCATTAGATAATGCGGTCCAGTGGTTCAGGGTTTGTGTAATTGGCTGTTGGACCCTCCTCCTCCAAGCATTAATTTAATCACTGGTCTAGTGTAAGCCTATACCAACCCTTATGGTTAAAGTAATTGTGTCAGTGTGCTCTCCCACAGACATTATCTGTCCTCAAACTGAAATTTCACCTTGAAATAGAGTTAGTCAAGGCCATTGAACTCAAGCAAACATTTGTGGCTAATGGGAAATTATTTGAGCAATTACCACAGAGGTCACTTAGAACATCCTAAGTAGTTTTAGGGGTAAAAAATAAACAGTGACTTTAAAACAGTATTATTCTACAGCTAAAAAGAACCTCACTGCATGTAGACCTGGCTGTGTGCACAATTAAATTTATTGCAAGATAATAAAACCATAAAACTACACAATTAAAATACAGCTCACCAGTTGAATTAAGTTGGTGACAGCACAGAACTTGAGTTTTGTGGTGTTTATCACCATCTGCTTAACCCAAGGCCCCTCCTCTGTATGCCCTACCGTCCTTCATAGTGTCACAGACCACTGGCAAGGAACTAAATAATAACATTTCACAGTTTCACTATAGGGCGCCATCTAAGGCCTGTAGCTCTGTCACATGATATCACTCATGCCGAGCAGAGGGCTGTTGTGCTCTGCAAGACAGTGTGTGAGTGAGAATACATATATATATATATATATATATGTGTGTGTGTGTGACAGAGAGAGAGAGCTTGTGCATATAAGATTGCATTCTTGTCTGCCTGAATGTCACAAAGTACAATATTACAATGACTGAGAAGCTATAACCTTCGCCAGGTTTGCTAAGGTAAAACGTGTTTCTAGGGGAATCTAACATTCCACTTAGATTTACTGAGGGAAATGACATATCCCGTTTCTGACAAGGAGAGTTAAAAAGTGAAATGGGGATAGATGCTGAGACAAAACATACCTCTAGGGTACAACAGCTACAATCATAAACCTCAGTCTAGAGGCTGGAGACAAGTATCTAGAGTCATATAACACTGAACCTAGTAAAATAAGGGAAGCTGGAGTTTAAATAACATTATTAATATAGTTATAGCTTTGCACCTCAATCTAGTGCAGACTTACACAGAAATCTGAATTCTTTTGCTGCTAATTAAATAACTTGTTACTATGTAGTAGTTCTACTGTTAAACTTTCCCCTACACTGTTACCTCTCATTACTATATCATAAAATTGTCACTTATTTGGAAATATATTTCACATTGAATATAACTGGTCTCTGGCTGTTTTACAGTTTCCTTTACTGCAGCATTCCAGTGCATTGTTCATTGTCACCAAACAATGTTGCTCTTCATTAACAGAACAGGATAGTTATTTAGAAAGAAAACATGCTGCCAATCTCATTTCCATTTTTTCAAGAAAGGCAAGCATGATCCTGTAAAGTTTGACAGCTCAAACCCTGAAATGTTGTTCCTAATCCATGCTTACACATCTTGAGTCCTCAAGGCATAAACATTTTCCCTGTCAAAGTATTTCCTTCCTAAAGCAGTCAGACGTCCTTTTGCAGTGCCTGAAAGATTGAGATGCTTGTCGTACTCAGTCTGGGCCGAATCTCGCCTGTCTGAAATGGCTGCTGAGTACCAGTGAAGGATGTCTTTCAACAGACAGGGGGATTTCCAGGAGCTCGAGGTGGAATAGTCCCTGAGAGGGATAGCAGAGGGGATAGATGAGGGGAAAGAAAAGGCATGAAGAGAAAGAGCAGAGCCCACAATGGCCCAGTTGCTCAACAACCATGGGGAATCTGGTCTGTGCTGTGGCTCTCAACACATTCATCTTGACCCGAGGCAGGCAAGAGATTGGTTTCCATGAATAGTACTCCAACGTCAAAACATCATAAGGCACGTAATATGACCACCACCAACAAACGTCTTAAAATTCATAAACTGACATTTCATCAGACAAAATTGATTATCCGTTCCCGACATGCAGACATTGTGACATTGATTACTGAAACCTCTCTCTTTTCATGTGGGATGATCAAATGTGTCCAAAAACAACTGTACAGACTCAGCTTAAGTGTTTTCTGATGACCAGTAGATTTGAGGAAATATACAGAGACTGTTGGAAGAACCCAAACTGTCCACTATCAAAATCTTCCACAAAAATGCAAACCACAGCAGCGTGAACGAGAGCCAAATTTAGCTGCAAGCTGGGAAACAGCCTGAGACGGGTTCACTTTGGTTCAGTCCAGTTGATTAGTAATAGCAAATATCTTTCAGTGAGAACCTTTGACACTGTATCACCAATAAATAGTTGTTTTTTTTTTAATGTGCACACTGGTTTAAATGTGCACGTACCAATATCCACACTTTGCAAAATTGTACTAGGCTTTTACTACACTCAGGGATAATTCAGATTATATGCAGTATGAAGACTACACTATGTTGCTATTGTTATTTAACACTATGATGCGGCAAATACAGCACTCACTGTTTGTCATGTTGTTTTTTTCTTTCCTTTAGTAAAACTCTTTATTTTAATAGAAACATCACCCCATACAAAAAAAAGACACCCCCCCTTCCTATTCTCACTTTTTTTCCATTAATTTTCAAACAGACCTGGATGCAAACCAGCTTCAGGGCCTGGAAATAAAAGTATTTTTACTGGCTCAGACACTGCCCAGAAGATATTAGCCATGTAGGAAATGTGCTGAATATTACAGGGCCCACTATCCGGGGCCAAGAAAGACAGTTGGTGTAAACCCCAGACTGCTGTGCGGCTGCTATCTCTCAAAATGTCAAAGCTTTGGTCTCTAAGTCTGCTCTGTTCTAGTGTGACTCTAGGTTGGACCAGGCAGGCAACCGATTGGACTAGCTGGCTGTCCAGCTCACTGAGTCATGGTGGTAATTAAATGTGACTTCGGACTGTAGGGTCATCTCTGATACCTAGCCCAGTCTAAAAGGAAGGGTTTACGGATGGGGCTCATTAGAGTGGGGCTGAACACTTTTGCCAGAGTCAATCACCAGCACTGCTTCCAATTGCACCTTATTAAAAAGACCTGGCTGGTGGAGATAGTTTCCAAGATACCTATTCAAATGCTAAAACAATGGCTATTGTTTGAACAATATCAACATTATGAGCTTGAGTATGTGTGTGTGTGTGTGTGTGTAGTCTTGCATCTGCACCTCTCTAGTGAATATGTAATTCCAGATGTGTAATAACATTTGCATGTCACAAAAATGGTAGGTTGTAAGACGAATGAATTCAGAGTCCAGATATTTATGATCCCATAAATGGGATTATTTTGAGGTAATCCATTTTCACGAAGAATTAAAATGGAGCCAGGCGTTAATGACTAGACTTGTAAGCTCTTAGCCTCACATTCCTCACATGCTGTGCAAATGAGCCCTAAAATGTACTTGACGGTTATATGTAGTTTCCTGATCTGTGGCGTCATGTATGACTGCTGCTAATGATCCAAAGGGGAGAACACAAAGGCAATTTGCAGCATCTCATTATGCCCCTGATTCATTATTATAGTCCAGCTAATTTGTACTTTTGGCAATTTATGATCTATTTTTTGATGAAGAGACATGGAACAAACTGCATGATTATAGACAAAGACTGTGTAACCACTGGCCTCAACCACAACAGGAAGTGGTAGAGGGGTTTAAACTCCTCCATGAGCAAGGATATGAATAATATAATTATTATGAACAACCACAATAAAATCATTCAGCTTGGGCTTCTAAGGTCATCTAAGGGAATTTTCTCACTCTTCTTGTAATCCTAGACAGAAGGGAAAAAATAACATTAAGTGCTTTTGGCTACAAGTGCTGTGCTGAAATGTTAACACCTCACAGCCATGTCTTCAGTTGTTGGGCTATGAACACTTGAAAACTCTGGAGATCATGGTAAGTTCAAAGTTCAGCTTCCACTGATGCCAAAAATAGTAAACAACATGCCAGAACGTGTGTGGAGAGATCCCAAACATCAATTCTAGATCTATTTTGTTTATGAGATAACCTCAACATGACGGGTATGATACACCATACTGCCAAAAGTATTCACTCATCGATCCCAATCACTGAATTCAGGCGTTCCAATCAATACCATGGGAGCAGGTGTATAAAATCAAGCACCTATGCAGACTGCACCAAAAAAATTTGTGAAAGAATGAATTCCATAATGTTACAGTGATATGATGCCACCTGTGTAACAAGTCCAGTCGTGAAATGTCATTGCTACTAAATATTCTACAGTCAACTGTTAGTGGTACTATAACAAAGTGAAAGCAATTGGGAACGACAGAAACTCAGACACCGAGTGGTAGGCCAAATAAAATAACAGAGCAGGCTCAGCGATGCTGAGGTGCATAATGTGCAGAGGTTGCCAACTTTCTGCAGAGTCAGTGGCAGCTTTGTGTGGCTTTAAAATTAGCTCAAGAACAGTGCATACAGAACTTAATGGAATGGGTTTCTTTGGCGAGCAGTGGTATAAAGTTACCAGACATGTTCTCTGGAGAACATTTCCCATTTGACAATCCAATGGACAAGTCTGGGTTTGGCGATTGCCAGGAGAACGGTACTTATCTCACTGCATTGTGCCAACATTAAAGTTTGATTGAGGGGGATTATGATGTGTGGTTGTTTTTCAGGAGCTGAGCGTGGTCCCTTAGTTCCTGTGAAAGGAATTCTGGAACAATTCTGGAACAGTTTGGGGATGTCCCCAAACTGTTCCGACATGACTGCACATCAGTGCACAAAGCAAGGTCAACAAAGACATGGATGAGCGAGACTGATATGGAAGAACTTGACTGGCCTGCACAGAGTCCTGACCAAAGGTTCAGTGATCCCAATTTATGTTATTACAGAGACTTTGTAAGACAGAAACCTTGCAGCCTAAGAACAAACAATACAAGTAACAGTTTATGAAGTTCAAAAAGAAAAAGGACAATCACAGCTTACCATTCATAGCTTGTCTCTTGTCCTGTCTCCCTCCCCTCACCCCCAACTAGTCGTGGCAGATGGCTGCAACCCCCTGACCCTGGTTCTGCCAGAGGGGTTTTTCTTGTTAAAAGGGAGTTTATCCTCTCCACTGTCACCAAGTGCTTGCTCAGAGGGGTCGTCTTATTGTATCTCTCTTTATCTCTCTTATTGTAGGGTCTTTACCTTACAATATAAAGCAGTGGTCCCCAACCTTTTTTGCGCCACGGACCGGTTTATGCCCGACAATATTTTAACGGACCGGCCTTTAAAGTGTCGCGGATAAATACAACAAAATAAAACTAGTACCGGTACCGAAAAAAAGAAGATTTATTCATAACACACATGAAAAGACCCAGGAAAACCGAGTTAACGATAAAAACGATAACAAAATAACGCTAAAAACCGATAAAAACCCTGAAAACCATACATTTCACACCCGAGCCTCAACTCTCGCGGCCTGGTACCAAACGACTCACGGACCGGTACCGGTCCATGGCCCGGGGGTTGGGGACCGCTGATATAAAGCACCTTATATAACTGTTGTAGTGATTTTACGCTATGCAAAATGGCATGAAAAAACAAAGTTGATTACAGAAACTTAACAGAGAGATCTATAGCCTTGAAAGCAACCATAATTTCATCTTATTCCCAAAGTTTTATTCTTTCATTATTGTGCTGTACAATATAAAGCGCCTTGAGGCGACTTTTGTTGTGATTTGGCGCTATATAAATAAAATTGAATTGAATTGAATTGAAGTTTGCTATAGTGGAAAGTTTTTAGGCTTTCTTATCTGTATCCTTATGTTGTATCCTTATGTTATGGACAGTAAAAAGCTGCACTGTAATAAAAAAAGTTAATCTTTTGTGGAAGTCAATACAACCAAGATGCTGACCTTTTACATGCATGCATAATGGTAAGAGACATTTAACCAAACAAGCATTTATAATCGTATTCTCACAGTAATTGCTTTGATCACAAGACACATTAACTATTCTGAACTGATCACAGTTATGTAATATTGCACCAGCCTTGTGCAGATATTGAGGTTTTGTTCTACGAGGTTTTATTTTGCTCTTGCTTGACAACAGTTATAAATATATATTAGTTCATTTCTAAAGTACTACCACTTGTTTTCTGCTCTCTAAAAGTAGGTGAAACTTTTGAGATCAGAAGCAAAGTGTCTGGTATTTATGGTTTATGTTTTTAAAATTCAGAAATGACTGAAGAAATAAAATGCTTCCCGCCATTGTGTAATATGTGACATCTCTTGCCAGATCTTCAGACAGAACATGGCTCGGCAAGTGCCTTTTGCTACAACGGAACATGTTCTTGGCCTCTATTTGAGAGGCAGCTCTCCTCTGAATGTTCTCTGCATGCTTCAAAAATATGAGATTAGACAGCTGCATGTCAGACTCATTGTCCTTCGTTAACAAGTCTAATTTGTGCCTCATTCTGTCTTCTAGCTTTTTCCAAGATCTCAGACAATCATTCTGGCCCCCACTGGGGTTGGAAGACTCATCATGCTGGCATCCATATTTGCACCATCTGTGACGGAGAGAGCTGTGTGGTTATGGATCAGTCATACACACACAAACATGCACACACACATATACACACAGATCATATACATATGCAACACACAGACAAATGTCACTTGTTTTTCTCTTACTCTCTGATCAACTTATAAACAAAAAACATATTATTTAATCTCCTGAGTCATGACAAAATCTATCCATATACGCACTTCTGCATCCCTGCATTGTAATCAGTGTAATTCCAGTTCTCACCTAATCCCAGATTGCTAATATAGGCTAAAAACCACCAAGACTTTTCTGATATAGCCTCAGTGAGTGACAAATCAGCTTCAACCACTGATTTGAAATACATTTTAAAAATTCACACAAAATATGAATACCATTTCTAATTTCTCATTGGAAGGGCAGCCAACAGCCTGCTTCCAACTTTGGTGGCTCCCCACCCCCTGTCTTATCATGTTCAAGAAATACACAGAACTCTGAAATAGGCAGGACGCACCACTGCACAGAATGAATTCTGATGGCTGAGATTGTGCACACACTGCTAGTGAATGATCTCACCCTCAGACACACATTCGGGTCTAGCTCGTGGATAGAAAGGAACAAATCAGAGTTCTGAATGTCGTGTTTAAAAATGTATTAAAATTGTGTGCATTAATGATATGGTGGCGTTTAAAAAAAAGGAATTCTAAGAAAGAAACAAAAAGAGGTGCTATTACTTGGCCTCAAACCAACAAACCACTTCTTCAACCTCTGGGGTTTAAGGAGTGGACTAAAGTTCCTCAGCTATTATTTCTACAAGTATACCCCAAATTAGCAGTAGGATAGTTAACCCCTGGGTTAATGCTACATACTCTTATTGCACAACTACCACCTCACAGATCTCTCTCAATTGCACTCTTACTAAACTTCTAAAAGAAAAACACTGAGACAGATGTCTGAATTTTGACATTCTCCACTGTACTGTAATAAAAATCTATGAGTGCTTATAATCAGGGGAAGTCGAAGGGAGTTAGTGTTGATTCCTTTTCAGCCACGAGTGACATGGCCCACTTGCAGTTATAGCTACAGCTCGAATTTAACCGAGGGTACTTCAGTAAAACAAATCAAATGAAGTCCTACTGTTTGGATGGATAAATCCAGTCACTGGCCATTGGCCAATTGGATGCTTTTGATTAGTCACTCTATTGTCCACTTATTTGAAGTCTGATTCCGAAACAGACAAAAACCATATAGTGCATACTGACTAGAGTTATAATGCATCAGCCAGTTTAGCTGTGTTACAACTATCTCTAGCTGGTCTTTGGTAAAAAACCAACAAAACAAAACAAAAACCTCACTACAGCTGCCTAGGTTTTGTTTCTGTCCGTGTACTGGGGCGTTTCCCATGTTGTGGGATATTAGTCTGTGCTCTTTGCAGGATGCTGGCTATCACTGCCAACCTATGTGAGCAAATCCCTGCACAGTTTATTATACTCTCCCACAACAGTCAACACAGACAGCCACCTTACAATAGAAGGCTAGAAGCTCTAAAGAATCCGCAGATGAACAGACCCTGCTCCTTGTAAAATTTCTGAACACATTTCAGTTTTGGCAGGTCTTAGCTGTCTGTCCCGCCCTCTCTCTCACACCAATTCTTCTTTTTTTTTTTGTTTGCACAGATTTTTTTTCCTAGTGTGATATTATTCCTGCAGTAGTCATTTTTGTAGCCCCTGCTGAGCAGGCTTCTAACAGGAACACTGCTATAATGCTACTCTGGGATGCTGTAACTTTTACTCTCTGCCTTCTCTAGTCTAGGTAGAAATCTGGGATACATGCACAAAAGCTAAAACAGTTATTAAACAGGGAATTAAACAAGCTCCTCTCTGTGGTTATTTTATAATAACTGACTCAGATTCACCTCTGTACCTCTGCTAGTTTCAATGTGACTGAAACAGACTGATAACTTTACAACACACACACACACACACACACACACACACACACACACACACACACACACACAAATCTCCATGAGAATGTGACTTTCGCTGTGTGTGCGCCTCTCTGTGTTGTCCATCTGAATCTGATAGACATCGCCCTGAGGGAAACAGTAACAAGTCAGCCACCTGAATATGCAACCGGGGACACAGTATGTGCGGCGGATGATAAAACTCCTCAGAAAGAGGGGAGCACCACCAAAGCCATGAAGATCGCAATCACACAGAACAGGCAGCTGAGGCGTAGAGAAAAGGGCCTCTTGAGACAAGAGGAAGAGAACCTGCATTTTTATAAGTAGGAGTGGTAGAAGACAAACTGAGAGCTAGGACACAACTGTGAGCTAGAAGTGCTGGGGTTGTGACTCTGCTCTAATGCAGCAGCTGAGATGGAGAGATGAGACAGCTGAGATGAGGCCATCACATAACTAGGCTTATAAACATCACTAAACACTACAGGTCTGCAGTTCATACATAGAAAAGGGAAGCAGACAGTGCAAAGAAATGCTCCTATATATACATATATATATGTATATGAATTGTCTTGTAGTATGAAGAAGTAATTTCCTCACATTTCTATTGTGCCTTTTTAGTCATACTGCCCATTCAAAGAGATGTGAGACTCTACACTTAAAGCACCTTATCTACATCACATACGTGGCCAATTTAGAAAAAAGCAATTAATCTAACATGCATGGTTTTTTTTCACTGTGGGAGGAAGCCAGAGACTTGCACAGGAAGAACAAGCAAACTCCACACAGAGAGGCCTGCACAAAGGAGATTTGAACTATACACTCCTGTGAGGCGCTCCTGTGCTAACTATTCCAGCAGCCCTGCTAGGATCTCTGCTAGGATCTGAGTGTTATATCAGATCCTGCTGTTCACTAATTACAGCTGTCTCTTACATTGCTCTCCCTCTGAATGTGTTTGTATTTATCTCATCTACTTTACACTTAGTAGGTGTGCTACTTGAGACCCAACAAAGATGAACAGGCAGGATAGCCAACTGCATGGGGCCCCAAATTATTAGGGGGCCCCAATGGCTGACAAATTTTACTCAGCAACACAAAACGTAGCAGCAGCAGAGACCCTGCAACCCTTCTCCCTTATAAAATAAATGGCAATTTGCAAAGACATCTAATTTTGAAACCACCTTAAAAGTGTCTGAAATCTGTTACAAGTACACTGTGCTCAGTGAACTGCAGGCTGAGCCCATCTTTGTGTGTGCGTACGTGTGTTCAGCAGCTCATCGACTGCTGATCAAATCAAAACTGTGTGCAAACATATTACTGCCCAATGTAAATTTGTTTTGAAAGCTAAATTTTGGACATAACCTGTGGTTATGTCAAAGCAAGCGATGGATAAAAGTCAAGTTTCTGATGGAATATTTAGCAGTGGCTCGCTCAGTAAACATCAGCTCTTCTTCTCAGGCTGACTTGTCGTTTATTAGCAGTGACACACACACACACACACACACCGATTCAGTGGATGCAACAGCAATGCGTTAGTAGTAGTTTGTAGTGTGTCGTCCATCACCTCAGCATTTAAGGAACACATAAGCACAAGAAAAACTATGTGAAGTAACGTTAAAAGTTATCATCTGCATTTAACATAAATCTAGATAAATGTGCAGTTCAAGACCAATGGTGAATCACTGCAGCCAAGTTTACAGTCAGCTGTGTATTTCACTGACACAGCCCATTTCTTAAGTGAAAAATCATGCATACTTCAATCACGAACTCTTGGTTTAAGATGCACTTGGCCCATTCTTTAGGTTTTGAAAGGACACTCAACTAGAATTTAAAAACAAGCCAAGAAACACAAAAAGCAAAGTGTATTTAAGGCTTAATTCAGACCTTAATTGTGGGTTATCATAGCAAGAGTGTATTTTTAGAAAATTTGTTTCATGTTTCACGTTATATGCTAAATTTTGTGTGTGTATTAGCATCCTGACCTTGCCATTCCTGTGTACTCTGTGGGAGCAATCACAGCTCAATTAAACTCCAGTCCTGAAGATACAAAATGTCCCAAACAGCCACCAACCAATGGATCCTGTCAGTGTAAGAGGCAGCTTTTTGAAACTGTCATGTAAGTTACAGAGTACAAGCAAGAAGCCTTAATGAAATATGCAAATTCCTATTATAAATCTAATGATGTTGCACTACAATTAACCCTAATTTTTCAAAAATGTTTAGAGGCTGACAAAGTCCATTTGTAACAGTGCCCTTTTTTCTGCATTTGTTTGTTTGTGTGTGTGCATACTGTGTATCAGAATTTATGAGTGTGGTGTAAAGACCTTTAAGGATCATTGAATCTTTCCTTTCGGCGAATTCTTGTAATGTAGAACCATTTTTCATTAGGTTGTCAATAAAGTCCCATGTCTGACTGACATATCAGTAAACAAATAAATCAAAAATAGACAAATAAATAAAGTCCCTATGCTGGCATATGTGGAATCTGCAAATATTAAATTTTCATGTTCAGGTATAATTAAACGTATTTGATCACTACACTTTCACAGTTGCTCAGGCATAAATTTAATCCTTACAACCTTGGGATCAGAACAAATGATCGTGTATGTATGTATAATATGATTTTCAAATCTTAGAACCTCACAAAGAACATATAAAATGCATTAAAGGATTTAAATGACATTTTACTATTCCATTCAAAATAAAATATCATGATTTCATTTGCAGCAGCACGTCTCAAAACAGTTAAGACAAGGTTAGCAAATGCCGGGAATCTAAGCGATACTGAAACACAACAGCTGGAGAAACATTTGGGGTTAACTGCAACAGGCAGTAACACATATATGTGTAAAAAATGCACAGCTTAGAGAGGCAAAGTTTCACCAGCAAAAAAAACGTATTTACAAATTATGGAATACTTTCAAAGTAATGTTTCTCAGTGTAAAATTGTGACTTTGAATACCTTATCATTTACAGTACATAACGTCATCACAAAAAGGAGAATCTGGAGAAATCTGTGTGTGCATGGGACAAGGTCAAAAATCAGTATCGGATGCCTGTGATCTTCGGTCCCTCGGGCAGTATTGCAATAAGTACAGGTATGATTCTGTCCTGGAAATCACTGTACGGGATCAGAAACACTTCCAGAAGTCTCTGAACACACTTTATTTTACCATCCACAAATACAGGTTTCTGATATGAAAAAAAAGCTATATGTGAACATTGTTCTGCCTTTTAGCTTCATAGGAGAAGAGTGTGGATGCTGAACAACAAAGAAGATCCAGGGCTGCTGGGCAGCTAGAATCCTACATTAGGCATGAACAATACTCATCTCTCTAAAAGTCCGTGAACTTGTCTCCTGAGTTCTTAGATGTTCTTTGACTATAGTTAAAGGAAGAGGAGAAACTACACAGTAGTAAACATGGCCTTGTCCCAACTTTTTTGACATGTGTTGCTCCCATCAAATTCAAAATGACCTAATATTTTTCTTAAAATGATACAATTTCTCAGTTTAAACATTTGATATTTTCTCTGTTCTGCTGTGAATAAAATATGGGTTTATGAGATTTGCAAAATCATTCCATTCAGCTTACATTTACATTTTACACTGTGTCCCAACATTTTTGGAATTGGGTTTATACGGTATTACATATTTTTCATTTGGCTCACTTTTTTACACATCTTTGAAAACAAAAATTAAATTGCAACAGTTTGAATACGTTTATTTTGGAAGGAGAATTGAGGCACCCCTTTTGTTGCCAGCTGTAGCCCTCTGTAATGTTTCCTCCCTTTTTTCATCTTCGTCTCTTTCTTCTTCACCCACCCGCTCAGTATATATGACCATCTGTTGGAATTAAGCTATTAATGTGTTTTTCTGTTTCTCAAATGTGCCTGTGGTTACAGCTTGTGTGTTTCCTAATGTTACTAATGTTACTTTACCGGGAATTTGAGTAAAATATTGTGCTGACGTGGCAGCTTGGAGAGACTCACTGGATGTAACCGCAGCATAGTTCGAGCCTATGACATGAGAAGAAATCCAAACTGAAACCCTAAGTTGTTGCTGAATTTTACTCCAACTACAGTAAATCCCCGCTCCCACCCACATTCTACTTTTAAAGCATGTTTCTGAAATGCTAAACCAAACTGAAATGTAGCTTAATCAAATACAACACACACCTCCATTAAAGCATGCTGTTTCCAGAGGTCCACCCTGTCTCAGAAAGAAATTACATTCACTTTACTAAACTGTTTTCCATATGTGTTGTGGTGGCAAAACATCATCACAGACGGAATCATTTCAAAAATAGGACAATTGCACAAATATAAGCTCGACAAATTCAAACTTTCAAAAATAATAAAATGAAATCAACAAAATAAATTATTTTGTTCATTTATTTGTTACATATTTGATGCATATGTAACAAATAAAATACAAATAAAATATCTCTATTTTATTTGTTACATACGTAATGCTGTTTGGGTTGTTATTTCATTTCTCTATTATTTACTTTATTCCCAATTAGCTGTTCTTTATTTTCTATAATTAATTTTTCTCATAAAGCATTCTTGATATATATATATTTTTAGCTACATAACTAAATGACTTTACAGACAAATACAAAATTAAATACAGTCCGAATCAAAGGTTTAAGACAACTTGAAAAATGGCAAAAAATCATATGTTGTATGGTTGGATCTTAGCAAGGTTCCAAGTAGAGCTTCACCATGCAACAAGAAGAAATGGGAGTGAGCCGAAAAATTTTTTTGAGCATGCAATTTATTGAAAACAACACTTAAACTGAAACAGGCTGTTTTACAGTTGATCAAAAGTTTAGGACCACATGCCTTTAAAAGGCCAAATCTGTGCAAAAATGTGGATTCAGTGTCATTTTCTGTCAGGTAGTCACACTGTTATGACGTTCTGATGGCAAAGGAAAAAAAAAAAGTTCCCTTTTTGAACGTGGTCGGGTTGTTGAAGGTCAAGTTGTCTTAAACTTTTGATTGGGACTATATATATTTAGCATGTCCAACCTTTGCTTTATTTTCACACATTTTTTTAAAGTAAATGCCAGCCATTTTTCACAAATTTTAGATGCTTCACAGGTTGTTCCACCAACAAAATTTCTAGGGACAGGGGTCCAAATGATAAGGTTACAATATACTGAATTTACATTTTGCCAGACAGGGACCAGCCATCAAATCAAGACTTTACGTACTGACTCATCCATCCATCCTGGCCTATTTCCTCTTATAACCTTTATATGACTCTTCCTGTCATTGTGTGCATTTTTTCCTTCTTTGTACATTTGAGCAATTCAACTGCCATTTAGGCCATAGAAATATGATGTCTGGTGCTCTAATGATTTGCAGACCATAAGTGGAAATGCCCACCATGAATCATGAAAATGCATTTTCCTATTTCCATTCTGGAGGAGAATACATGCTCAGCAGAGAGATTTACACTGTCATTGCTTTCTCATTCACTTTTTTCTTTCTCCTTCTCTGTCTTGCATCCGCCATCTCTTCTTTGTTGACCGTCTTCCTCTTTCCAATGCATTTTCATGCTAGACCCATTTATATTCTCAATGGTTTTGTATTTTATGTGTACCAGTAAAAGTCAACTAAAGCCCTGTAGTGCATATGTTATGGACAGAAGTGAATATCTAAGACACCTTAATGAGTTCTCTTGAGTTTTCCCGATGTTTCAAACTGATTAGTTTACAAATCCATCACAGAATCCTTTTTTTTTCAGTTCTTAAGGGATCTACATGCAACACAGAGACGTCTGTGACTAATTATGCTATACTATAAAAATTATGGCAGTGCAGTTTCAATACAAGGCCCGAGCTATTGCAGCACAACACAAGGTTTCTATTTCAGAGTCTAGTGATCCTGGTCCAACATGAGGACATTTACATGCTTATTAGCACCAAAAGCACGATGGCTCTGCAACTGATTCAAAAAAACAAAAACAAAAAAACCCCAACATATCTCAGGCTAAAGCACAGTGATTATAAGAAATAAGGTAATCTTGAGTTTGTGTTAAGTTCTACACTAGAAATGTATTTAGAGTGAAGATGCACAGCATACTGTTGCCCTTACAGTTCCCATATCTCAAAATAAACCTTGTTTTCTGCCATTACAAAAAACATAAATAGATCTCATAGGTGAACATGGCTCAATGTACTTTAATCTAATGGTGTTAGATAAGGAGTTGTCACTGACTTGACAGTATGCAAGTCATTATGTAGGAGGTTTCACCAGAGAAAAAAAATGGCTAAACTCTTAAAGATAGCCTGTGGCATATAAACCATTAACTGCAGCTATTTCAAATCATGATGTCTCTTAATATTCTTAATCTCACACATTTAATCAGAGTCATTCAGGGGAATTGCACATGTAAGAGTTTTAAAATATTCATTGCAGCGCATTGCGTCATTCTTGTATTGCATGTGACTGTGCACTCAGATTTTTCTTTTTTTCCCCTCTCGCTTTCTTCTCTGGATGTGTCATTCCTTTGTCTTTTTACTTTCTCTTCCCCTGTCTGATTCTTTTCAGAGGCAATTATTTGGGACAGATCATGTACTTTCAGGCAGGATGTAAGTGGAAATGCTTCTTACGCAGCTAACCAGAGTTCTGATTGGTCTCAAAGTAGACCTGTCAGAGATACAGCTCCAACAAAATGACTGGTTACCTAGCAACCGACGACCAACATTCCTAATTCTGGAGATAATTCTATAGGTTCAGGTTTCCCTAAGGTAAACAAGTTTCATAGAAACTGAATGCTTGACCAGGTGATTAATCTTGTTTGCTTACTCTTTTATCAGATATTCTTTTATTAGTAATAACTAATCATAATTAATATTAACTTTTAACAAAAACACTGGTGGATGAAATGTGAAATACTAACAAAAAAACAGTCTATGTTTTTGTGTTGATGGACACAAATGTCAATTGTTGCCCTTTTACAACTCTAAAAGTGTATTTCAGTGGAAAGTAGACATCTGCAGAGACACATTACTCTGGCAACCAATAAAACAGAGACTGAAAAGAAGTGGCAACTGTTGTATTTTAACCTAAAGGTTGATCCTTTTCTCAGTGTAATCAAGAGGTTTTTCTTGTCTGAACTTAACTGGGTTGTTTTTACAGTACATCCTAGCCCTAACCAAGTCATTTTAATGTTAATACAACTTCCTTTAAATTAATAATAATAATAAAAAATCTTTCACGTGTGTGACTCAAACTGTGGAGTGAGTATTGAATTGATGTACTCCACTAACCACTCATGTGCCAAAATGTGGCGCTGGAGCCCTTTAAAAGTGGAAAAGATTAAGTTTAACTAAGTACATTATAAACTCAGGGACAATAAAATAACATGGAACCTGGAAAATACTGTAAAAATTCATGTAAAAAAACAAAAAAAATGAAAACCCCAATCAACAGATTAGAGGTGACTGTTTGACAAACTTGCATGAGACTACTGAAAATTTTAAGACCCCCTGGGTTTTGAGCCTTAATTTTGTAAAACAAAAAAAAATGTTGTCATAATTATAATATTTGAAGGGTAGCTTTATTCATAGTCCTTATCTAATTTCTGAAACTAAACACTAAAAACATTTAAATAATGCCAAGTACCAACACAGAAGTAGCATGATTATTACTATCTTCTTACTATATTGGATGTCGGCCGATAAAGACTCCATATTTTGCATTGAATAATTATAGTAGAGTCTTCAACATTCTTACCCTTTTTTAAACGTGCACATTTAAAATGAAATTAAAATTTAATTGAAATTAAAATAAAATATTGTGCTAACCCTTCTTAATAAGGGGTTTTAGTAACAAACACTATGCAGTATGTCAGTGATGGGCTTCTTTCATAATTTTTGTTGACTCAAAACCATTTTTCTAAACACTGAAAGGAATATAAAAGAAGGTTTTTTGTTAGCATCTAATACAATTTACAACAATATCTTCTGTATTAAATATTGTGATATGATCTTATAAAAAACACGACATATTTTCAGTTTCACAAAAGTGAAAGCAATAATATGCAAAAATAGACTGTGACTACACACGAAGTAATATAATAGGTCTTGATCGCCGCTGTCACAGGGAATTAATTTAAATCTTTGCTAAACCTGTACTTTGTGGATGTAGTGGATTGCGTTACACTGAAGTGCTTCTTATTTTCTGTCTAATGATACAAGTACAAGCAAAATGCTTAATAATAAAAAATAGCACAATCAAATCTGTTGCCAGAACAAACACTACAATTTAATATTGAAAGCAAGTCGATGCAGTTACTCATCTCAGCTTTCAATTTTGAAATACTATATTTCCTAAACAAGAAAAAAAAACTTATGCTTGACATATATTATATGCAGCACATTTGCTGAAAGGGCCAAAGCACTATAGATTATTTCAGAGTAAGTATATTTCTTCGACATATCAGTTTACTGTTTAAGTACCTGAAAAGAAACTTCAGCCACTGAACCCTTGAACTGAGCATTCCTTCTTTCTCTTGGGTCAGAGTGAACCTTTCACTTGCTGTTCTTCTTCAACTTTGGCAGGAAATGACTACAGTTCAAGTGAAAGCGCTTAACAGCTGGTAGCTGTGATCCATAAACGCAAGACGAAGGTCCTGATTGGAGAAGCACGCTGCACAACATCAAGCTAAAATTTCTGCCTCCCGCCTGAGACTTTAAAACACACAGCCCATGAAAACAGAATGCCAGATCACTATTCACCACCTCCCTCTCAATATGAGTGCATGAACATGAGAAAGTGTATACTGTAGGGTTACGCATATATCTAAGCATTTACTATTTAGTGTGTATTAATGTGCACTCTTCATGTATAAGCACCAGTTGTTTGATGCATTTGATATTATAATAAAAACAAATGAACCATTTTGGCAAAGGCTTGCCAGCCAATGTACAAATACAGTAGTGAGAAAAAAAGAGTGAACCTGTTGGAGTCTTTAATATACAACATGATCAGATTACCATCTTTATCATCTAACAGTATTATAACTAACAGACCAATCAGCTACTTTTGAATGGGATTTGAATGTATCGGTTTTAAGGTATTTGTGCAGCCTGCAGAATTTCTGGTATTGTGACATCCCTACGCTTTTTATTTCATCTGGCAAATCAAGTGAAAGCCATCGATCATAACTGTAGTTTCATGTAACCATATTTCTGTGAAACACATGAAAGTGCTCTCATGGAAAATCTATGGAAACATGAAAGTGAAAACAATCACAGTGCTGATGAAGCAAGATTGGGCCAAAATCATTTCTCCCCCACTACACAATTGCCGCTCTACACCAACCGAAAGAAAAAGAGCTCCACTTTCTGTCATCATTTGTTAGAGGTTCATAGCTAAAAGTATTGTTTTAGAATAAAATGTATGGCATTAATGTTATGTCAGAGATAAGCATTTGCTTTGGGAATGCAGTCCTCTTCCACCTTTGATCCCAGTCAATTTTAAGTGTAAACATGGTTCACAAGTACTGGCTCATGCACATCTGTCGGCTGCATCCTTACTTGGAAACACTCACAGATTTTTGAGCTGACTAAAATGGCATGTGATCAGGGTTGTGGATGTTGGTTCACTTTCAGAAGCAGCATCTACTGTAGGACATGGTTTACAGCCCAGCAGGAGAGCATCTAATATTTCCTGTCTTTCATGTTTTTTAAAGGGAATTTCAGTCACTATCCATTGGTGTTTCAACTCCTTCTGGAAGAAAATTATAGGCCCGGCATTTGGTTTTAGTTGTCGCTTTTAACCTTGGCCATTTGTGAGCTCTTTTACTGCAAGTATCACAAAAAGGAAATGCTAAAAGAAGAAATGAATGTAACAGCCTGTACACACAGCAGGCACGTGCATATTATTAGTCTATGGAGGATCTCACATGACCTGAGTCTTTTACACCAGGCACCGCAAGAACAGAGCTAAGCGAAATCAGTTATAAAAGGTGGAATAACCTAAATCCTATTTGCTTTCCAAAATAGTAACTAATTGCCTTTGCAAAAAAAAGAACGCCTTTCTTATCTGGCACTTCTGTGATTTAGGTTAATTCAAAAACAATTTTCTCTTTGTTCAGGTTAAAGGACTTCAATTGTTAATGTTGGAAAAATAATCTATTTAGGGTCTGGGTAAAGGCTTTGTGTCTTCACTGTCTAATCTCCTAATCATGTTATTGTATTTAAAATTATAATAATTAGGTGATAGTATAATAATTACTATGGCTTTGTCACTTGAATGTAAACAAATGCAAAACATATCACTTACTATAAAGTGTGATCAAAAAGTTTGGGGAAGAATCCCATGAATAATCAAAATGTCTCGATCTTGGCAAGTCTCGATTTCATGGCCATCTTCATGTGCCTGTGCAGATCATATTCAGCAAAACTATAATACTTAGCCTGCTCCCTGGAAGTCCTGTTATGAGCGCTTGTACTGTGAGTTTTAAAATTTCACCATGGATCTCAAACTTGCACAAATAGCAAACAGAAACGTCTTTTTCAAATTTTGTGTGAAGGATCATCACTGGTAATGAGAGCTGGGTCTACAGTGCTGTCTGAGCACTTTTCAGTTGAAAAGTCCACTGTTTCCAAGCCCAAAGGCAGCACGTCAGGTGGACAGCGAGACTAGGACCGTGGTTGTCAATTATTTTGACATTTACAGGGTTTTACATTACAAATTCCTCCCAGACGGTGAAACTGGCAATGCAGAGGTCTACTACAAAGTCCTGAGGCATCTGAGATACACTCAACTGAACTGTGGCAAATGCAAGCATGCCACCATATCCCATCACACACAGCAGTTTTGTGGCCACACCTCCACTCATCACCTACCCTACATGCCAGTTTTACATCATACTAAAGAAACTTCTTTGGCTGAGCTTCAAAGAGATAACTCTGATTTGATAAACTCTCTAGGTCTGCCTGCTCGAACAAAAATTCTATCATACTCTAATTGGTTGGGACAGCCACTGTACTGGCCATTAACCAGAAATCCCATCCTGTTTGGTATTATGGGGTGTGAAAGGTAGAAATGAATAGTGAAGGGGAGAGGCAAAGATAATTCTGGTGACAAAGGTTGTGTAAAAGCTGACAGGACAACCCAATGGAGGGGAAACAGACAGCTGACAAGATTCCAGCCATCTGAGCAGAGAGAGGGTATAGATCTAGAAGCGAGATCAATCAGCATTAGTCAAAAAAAAGATCAATAGAAAGGCTGTTATGTGGCTGAAGAAGCAAACTACAGCAGCCCAGTCTCTGATACACAGCTGAAATTGTTCAAACTAAAATACTTCTATTAGCTTTTGTTAAACAGAATAATTTGATATTTGGAACGTAACTAAAGCTTAACATAAAAAAATAAAGTAATGCTAATCTGGAGTAATAGAAATTGTCATAATTAGACATATGATAACTGAAAAGCGGGGTTTTTTTTTTGCAGTCGTCTCTTTGCCAAAAATGCTGCATTTGAAGGATTTCTATGCCAGCCGAGTGTAGGTGCTGTGTTTGTGCTCTCCTAAACCTGGAAATGGAAATTGCTGTCAGTAAAATCTAGTTCACTGCTACCCAAAGCTGAAGCTACAAATGCATTTTTTACACATTTCTACCAACCTCTGACGCTTTGTCTGGAAGCCTCCGGCTGGCGTGAATTTACCCATGGGCAATCTTTCCACTCTGGTGCTCTTATCTGTCTCTCTTTCTGCCCCTTTGTCTACAGTTTCTTTCCTTACTCAGTCTCCCTCTCTTCATCTCACTCTCTCATTTCCCTCCAGCTACTCCATCCATCTCAGAGGAGATCGTCAAGCCAATCTTCTCCGGTGACACTTTTACAGGATGTCCAGGTTGAACTATGACCCAAGATCTACTGTTGCCCCCGACTGCCACATGATATAAAGCAGCAAATAAATTAGCAGCAAATTACCTGTCAAACACCTGCTGCTGAGGATGCTGGAAGTCTCTGACTACCACTGAGCAGCTGGTAAAAGAGACTACATGGGGCATTTCCATTTGACCAGAAACCACTACTTAAAGAAAACGCCTCTTTGCACCATCCGGAGAATGTATCAATATTATAACGTATCATCTGCGGCTGGATGTGAGGCAAATTCTAAGTGACATGTGAGCTGTCAAAAGCACTGTTCTCACTGGGACAAATAAGTTTAATGTTCAGCTGAATTAATCAATGTTGACAGGGGAAGAACTCCCTTGGCTGTTTCCTGTCACGATGCATTGTTTGCCTCACCTCCTAATTGCTCTTGCTTGTTTAATTAACTAATTGTAGCCCGTTATGATTCTAGAAATGATTGTTTAATTTAGTGCAATGAAAGTGTTGAAATCTATGGGCGAGGCTCATGAAGGTGGCATGGCAAATTGGGACACATTAGCCGAAATAAGTAAGGGTGACAAAAATTATTTAGACTTAACATAATCACTTTAGGACAGCATCAGCAGGAATTACCACTGATGAGATCTGTGGCTTGGGGCAAACCAAAGACAGCCTGAAGACTTCTAAATACAACAAAAACTCAATTTGTAATCATTAGTTGTATGATTTGCAATTAAAGGAATATTAAAATCTTGAAGATGTAGCTGTAATATTCAAATGTAGCTCCCTTTCCCATTTGTGTTTTAGTCATTTTATTTTAGTTTTTCTTAATGATACCAGTGAAACTAACTTGCCGCCTGTAACTGTGAGAGATTCTACATCTCTTTATTCGGTTCTACCTGAGTGATTCTGGAGAAGCCTGCTGACTGTACATTGTTTGCAATAGATACCACCTGTTTGGAGAAAACACATTAAAGCTCAAAATGAAAGGTAATATCCAATGACCTTTTCGATGAGACCTATCTGCATTATTCAAGCTGAGCCCAACAAGATTTGATGTGGAATCGGCTAAACGATGCACCCAAGTCATGTTTTATTCATGTGGCTCATGAGCCGCAACCACCCGGAGACAAATGTTGGGAAGTTTTTGTAGAAACAGTGAGATAAAACTGCGGTTCAAAATAAAGTAATAAGAGAAAAAGAAGAAGAAAGAAGAAATTGTCCTTGTCAGCAAGGAATTGCTTACCAGTTTCTAAACCAGATCTCTTCAAATTTGGTTATTTTGACATGGATGAAACAATCTCTTAGACTAATCCTTACATATATTTAAAAAAAAGAAAGAAAGATATGTTACAAGAAAATCAAGCATGATAAGTAGAGACCAAACATATTTATGGCAGGTTATACATATTACATACTGTATATACTGTCACACTGTAGATTTTTAGGTACTCATGGTTTTCCTAGATTGTATCATAAATCTAACTTCATCCCCCTAAAAACTGGCACAGATCAGCATCACAGAAGTTCACCAGATGTATCTTAGATTTGCGTTGTCCATTAAAGCCAATCGACACTTATGGAAAAGCAGCCAAAAAGGATGAAAAGTCACATCACAACAATTCTACAAGATTCTACAATAAGCAAAAACACCTTATTGCTATCTGGGTTCCTATCAGTATATCAGGCACACTTAACATCATCAGGTTTCTAGGTGTATGCAGATATATTATTCTAAGCAATGATATAGTCTAAAGGCTTCAAAGAGCAAGTTTTCATAGATAATTTGCTAGAGCTTCAGTGGGGAAACAAAGCCGGCACCCATTTTTTAAATCTTTTTTTTTCAACATATTTTTAATTTTTCTTTTTATCCTCAATTGGAGTCAATGGAAGCTACTGTAGTGAAACATTTTTAAATGTGACATAACGCCTCGAGACAGTATCCTGATTTTTCTTACAAAGCTTTATGTTTGTACCTAGAGCACGTTGGTGCCATCAGTGGATCATTAATAGTTTGCTTATTAATGTAGGTTTTTAACCATATGCCTTCTTATTTTATTTATTTACATGATGAGGTGCTGTTGGATTACTTCATCTGATTCAGAGTATCCTGGCATCAATTTTAAACTCATTGACTTTTTGGGATTTTATGAAATAATTTTGGACTCAGGAACTTAGCCAACTTAACAATGTTGGAGCCTTTGATCACGAGTGCTGCAATCAGCAAAACTGCATTTTGGCTCATAAATGCTGATTTTCTTGTTATGAAAACATACTTGTCACAACTTAGTTTGTTGCACACTTGATCATGTCACCTTGGGAGTTAGAACGTTATGCTTATCAGTTGATTAGCTAAATACACATAATATTTCCCAAACTTTTTTGAACAATCACTCAGTCAACGCATGTTTGGGCAGATTAATCTAACTGATTGCACCAAACTTGGAAGTATAGCAATAATATTTTTTTTAACCATTAATCAGTTATTGGCAAAAAGTCTATAAAAATAAGGTTGGTCTGTTCAGCTGGGGGTCAACACAAGAGCAGTTACAGAATACACTGCAGGACTTACATATCTCCTCTAACCTGGGAACACCTCAAGATCTCAGAAACCTGCTTTAGAAAAGTAAATGTGGATCACCCAAGCTTAGCATGATGTCACCATACCACAAAATCAGATGAGAAGGAGAAAACTAATGAATGACTAAGTGAGACAATAATTTTGATAAAATAACTATCTGATTACAAAGGTTTTTTTCCCAACATTTAGTAAACGTCTCAGTCGAAACAGGTGAAAAATAAGCAATTGCTCTAAAAAGAATCACAAAAATAAATTCAGCTCAGAAGGCCAAAGTTAAGAATGACTAAACACTGTCCTAGAAGTTAATATGAAAGAGTGTCTGCTTTAAAAAAAAGGTCTCTAGAGGTACTTTTTTGCCAAAAATCGCTTTTCACTAGCTTTTAAAAGACTAGAACACAAAATAGGTTTTTTATTGCATACTATGAAATGTATTACAGTACAAGTAACTTATATAACACACTGTGCTATGAGGATGCACAACACGTTATCTCTATCAGTGACTCAGTCAGGGAACTGATATGCATTCTAGTGCAACTAGCAGCTTATTGTTCTACAATGAAACTCCCTCTGGGGCCCACACTGTCTCGGTTTGCTCCATGTCATCTCAGACAGTCTGTAGAAGATCTATTAATTTTCATCTCAGTTGCCTGGTTCTGTACGACTTTAAGCTGGTCTCCACGGGGCCGAGCAATGCAGCTTTAGTCCATATCCGTCCTGTCAGTCACTGGCTATGACCCATCCATCATCTGGTATATAATTACTCTGTACAGTTACCTCTCCGCCTGTCACTGTAACTTTCACAGGCTGTATTCAAAAGAAGGGTGAGTCAAGCAGATGTCTATTCTCAGCCTGTCTGCAGAAGTGATTAGAGCTGCAGGCACGCAGGCCAAATTCATCAGCGACAGAATTAAGACCTCAGAAACAGTTTAAAGTATAACAGTATCAAACCTCAAGACTATATGCCTTTGCAACTAGGCTGATGCAGTATAATTTCTACATATTATATCACAGGAAAATCCGTTTTAGTGAGAGAAAAAAAAAGTAAGATATCAATAGGAAGGTAGAAAGAAACACAGGAGGAGGGAGGGAACGATAGACAGAGGAAAAGACTGTTTTGGCTGAGCAGTTGTCTCACATGAAGAGCAGCATGCTGTGACCATATGCTAGTCCAGGTGGACTTGGTATCCAGGCAACTGTATCAAAGCAGTGGGGGCATTTGTGACTGAATCCAGAGGACTTTTCAAACAGAGGAGTCAGGGAGAACAATGCAGCTATCATCTGTCAGCAGGTAAGATCACCTGGCCTTGCCGAGCTCAACTCTCCTTGTGGCAACTCCACAGGGAGTTCATTCAGACTCTAACCTGCCCAAGAAAGAAGCTCAAACAAGGTGTCTGGCAGGAACACTGGCATGTTTGTTTCATTTTGATTTCAGCAAGAGCGAGTGTCAGCACATTCAAAGTACTGACCAGGTGCTTATCACAAATTAGCAAAAATTAAAATGGTAAGAAAGATGTAAGAACATTCAACTTAAGTTTGCAGTTTTGGGGTCACACATTTTTATCCAGTTGTAAAATTATTACTAATGTTGAAAATAGACTAGTTGAAATGCTTCTGATTATACCACAGCTATAATAGTCATTAAATTGAGTAAAATAAATCAAGGAGCAGAGGTTTTCCTACACATAGAGACTACGTTTTAACATTTAAAAAATACAAGATCTCTCCAAATGTGTTTAATTAAACACACACTGGTTAAACAAGCAGCATAAAATCTTAAATACATCTTTGACTTCCAGCACTCATGTCTCCTCTCATCCACAACTGATTTTAAACAGACGCAGGATCAGTCAGCTAAGCTGCAGTGTTTTGGTTTCGACTGGGTTCGGCTTTTACACTATCTGTGGTGTCAGTTCTCCACAGGAAATGCTCTCAGTTAGAGCCCAGACTCTCCCAGTGGTTTTATTGGTAGTATTTTAAACACTTGTCAACATTAAGTCGTGTGCGACACATGCCTTTGCTTTGTGTCAAGTTTCGCATTTCACCACCAGCGCCAGTCCATATCCAAGAAACTGAGAACCCATCGGAATAACTTTAATTTTCCATTTTCGAACCTGCTTCTCTTCAATGCTAAAGCCTCGATCAACACTTAAAATTACTATTCGGAGACAAAGTTTGAAGCCACACTTGGTGGTTAGAGCGATGCTTCACAGCACATAACCAGCCTTATACGAGGCCTTGCCTGCCTCGTGTAAGACAGGCTGCACTAGATCAGCAAAACAAAGTGAGATGGCAACATAAGATGCTAATTGAGAAGGATGTAAAGCCAAAGAGAACTACAGCTGTCAAAGAATCAGTCCCAGTGAAAAGTATTTTTGCTCAAAATGTCCATCTGTCTGTAAGCTTTGCTCTGAACTGGCTCCATCTGAAATAGCTCCACTTTGTAGCTATAAATGATTAAGCACAAAAAAATGCATGTTGTATCAATGCATACACTGCAAGGATGTTTGCCTACCAAAGCATGTCCTGTATATGTTTCGGTCAAGCATGAGTCATCTCACAGAGGGCTCCTGTGTGCAGCAGGGGTGTGCCAACAGGAAATGAGCCCAAGGTCAGAAAGCCACATGGAAACCTTCCTGTAGGTAACCACACTCCTGCATCTGACCACCTGCCATCACTACTGTGCAAACACAGCAAATAATATGTATTTACATTTACAAATAACATGTATAAGTCCTTGTTTTACACCTCTGGTGGGAAATGTCACTGATATGCATTTCTTTGTAAAATTGTGTTTTGTTGTTTTTATTGTATTGAGACATTGTAGAGCTACATAGCTCTTAATCATTTTTATCTTTAACCATAAGCACGAGTTAACACGTAATGAAACGTGCAATATAAATAAAACTGGCATTGATGTGTTTGATTTATAATGCTTATTCATTTACATTTAAATCCAGTGACTCTCAAAAAAAGAGCCTTAAAATAAGACAGAAGTCAGGCTAAAGTAAAAGTAGATAATAAAGCAAGACTCTAAGTAAACTATGTAATGCTCTTTAAAAACATCTAAGAGTATCTCAAGGAGTCGGTAGATTATTTTATAAATTTTATTTAACTCATTAACTTTTGTTAAATAGTAAGTTCCTCAATAAGGGACTTGCAAAAAAAACTACCTTCTTAGATTTTTTTTTAATGTTTCTGACTTCATGTTGTATCACTTTAAGTTATTTAAGGCTGGAAAAGAGGAAAAAAGGATTTTCTTGTGGGTTTGTTTTTTTAATAATGTGGACAATGTTTACAACTGTGATAAGAATACATTATGGGATCAATGACTTTGCATTTACTAATGTAAAATATGAATGCTTATGTACAACAATAAAATGCGCCTCTGTGGCTTAGGAGAGCATTGTTTGTTAAATTGTTATGTAATGATCTTTCCAGAGAAGGGATTGTATTACTAAATTGGTTTGTACCCTGAGTACTTATTAAACCTGAATAAATTGAATACTTATACTGAGATAGAAGTAGCCTTCCAAAGGAAAATGTCTAGCTAGCAAAAGATGCAATAAATGACTAACTGTGCTGATGAGGGAAACAAAAACGCACAAGACAAGCAAGATTTTAATGGAAAATTGTCTATTGATGCATAGAACAATTTTCAACTAAGACACAAAAGGTAATTTGGCTTACAGTATGGAATATGCTGAACGCTAATCATATCTGACTCTTGTATACCAGCATTCAGCAAAGCATTATTAGCACCCCCATTAAATGCTTTACATAATAATGATACTAGTACAGCTCATTTTATTTAACTCAGTCCATCTGACTCAAGCAAGCAGCTCGCTTGTTAATGTTAATGTTACGGTTCAAATCGACTTTGAAAATTTTGGAGCATTTTGGGGCTTTCTGGAATCGAGCCCAGTCAGCACCAATGCCAAGGTTTGAGCATTATATTTATCAGACAGGAAAAGCCAAACCTGAAACCTCTGCCGTGGGGGCTCCATACATTTGTAAAATGCAACCATTCCACAGAGAGTAAATATGCTGGAAAATATGAAATGAGAGTTAAGAAGGATATTTAATCTTTCAATTTGCTTGTTAACTCCTTGCCATGAATTAAATAGTGAATGACACATTCCCCTGTTCATAACAGAAACAAATCTTTAGTTTTAGACACACAGTAAAAGTGTGTGTATCTCCAGTTATATGTATGTGTGTGTGTGTGTGTGTGTGTGTGTGTGTTTGTGTGTGTGTGTGTGTGTGTGTACAGGTACGATTATTGCAACTGCAGCCCAACTTAGCAATATATTTTGATCCTCCTGAAAAACGCAAACCAAAAACATGCTGCTGAATTATGGTCTCAATCCTTTTCTTTAGCTGGAAAATAAACAGTCATAAAAAAAATCAGAAGACTAGAGACGATGATTGTTCCTTGTCATTTTCTCAATACAGTGAGGCTGGAGTCCCAAGCTGCAATCTGTCTCTAATCTTCCCCAGTCAGGGGCTAGCTAATAGGGGGGAAAGGAAGTCAGTGTAGGCAGCTGCGTCGGCTGGTGAGCCGTACACACTAACACCCTGAATCTGTTGCTCTTTTTCATGGAACTTATTTCAGATGAAATGGAGAAAGATCAAAATGTGGATGGTGCATATAGTGCTGGGCCTTGGTATAATGAGTTACAGGTGGGGTTTGAATTCCCCACCGCTGTGGCCCACAGCTCCAGATGAGCCTGAGTGCTTTCACAGGCAGCTAGCTAGAGCCACTTTGTGATTTCAGAATACTTTTCCATTTCAATTGAGCTGCTGCTGCTGCTGCCGGCATTGACACTGAACATTTCAAGATGCAAAAATATCTATGTACATGCTGAATAGCAAAACTCACAAGGTCTGTTGTAGGTGCAGACAACTTTAAAAAAAAAAAAAAAACCTTCATATTTCTGGGTTTTTTCCCCTTTTATAAATTTTTCTCCCCCTATCCAACATTGGCATGAATTGATAAATGTATAATAAAGGTACAGAATAAGGGAATGGGCTCAAGTACTATAGTTTGGAAATATGTCATGTTGTATGTGGTTAGTCGTTAATCTGAAAGTTATGAGTGAGGCTGCCACCTTTAGTTTCAAAGGTCTCAAAATATAAGTACTTCCATGGCCCTGCAAGGTCACTATATTCCTGAGAGAGTACAGAGTAATACAAGAAAGAAGAAACAAGCACTGGCAGAGGAGAGCGGGCAGGCATAACGAGAGCATACAAGAAGGCACTGACCACAGGTTATGGACGCTTGAACTTTGTGGTAAACTTGGGAAATGAGGTTGCCATCCCTCTCAATTTTCCCCTCAACAAAAACCCCAGCTCATATGGTAGAGATTGATCGTAGATCAAAGAGAATTCCCAGTTAGACACAGTCATCCATTTCATTTGTGATCTCCCTCTGATCACCGAATGTGTACAGGAAACACTTAAGTGACATCTGCAGGTGCAAATTTTAAATGTTTCCTTCAGGACTTTTAAATATAAGATATGGTCCTAATGAAGATTTCACTGCACAGACACACACCCCTTTTTAATGGCTGGTATTGCCATGTAGTGCATTTTAAAAGAGTCTAGACATCGTAGGGTATAATTTTAAAGTCGTTTCAAGTAATTTAGGCCAAAAAAAGCCTAGCCTTTCACTCTGGTTTGTCCCCCAGGACACCCAAGAACTTTGAACTCTCGTAGACCCCGGTGTGTATATGTTAGTTCATGACAGGGAAACCCTATATGGGTGTGCTTCTGTTACACTGATACACTTAGAGGACAGCCAGGTTCAACTTGGATGTAAAGAAGAAGTCACACTGAGGAGATAATGGGCAAGGCATATTGTCAGTTTAGGGCATCTAGGGAAGACCATCTGTGTGTTGATTACTTCATTTAATTAGAAATTTTATGTAAGACATTTAATAAAAATATATATATTTTTTTTTAAATTGTGCTAAAATTAAAAAAACTAATTTACAAAATACAATACTCATACTACAATCTATACTTTTTGTGTTTTTATGCTATAGCTATAGAGAGAGATTTTTTTTTTCCACCAGCTGTTACATGTTTGCTTCTTTAGTTGTAACCATATTTTCCTGTGTCTCTTTGTCCGCTGGAAAAATCCAGTCTTCAAACTCCTGCGTCTGGCACACAGACCAATAAACTTGGAGATTATTGGGTTGTCCCTTTAGAACATCGCATGTCACCACACGCATAAAGGATATTTAGGATATCAAAAAGTGAAATTAGAGGCGTCATTCTTGGAACACTGGAGAAACTAATACAGATACAGCATGTAAACCACATGACGTATGTATTCATTTTGGGTTTACGCGCTGGATGAAATTACCATGCGAACGGAGCAGACTGGAAGCTATTATTGCAGGAACAGAAGATTCAGAACTGCGATTCATTATATGGGACTTTTGTGAGATGAAAAATTCAAAACAGTGCTACACTTATCTTTTATACATGCAGAGTATTCATATTTATTTTTGGCAGTCATGTAAGTGCCCCTGATTCAACACATATTAGTCACAGCATACCACAGTGTTAAAGTAGAACATCAAATTTCTGTAACAGAGCTTGTTTTCTTTGATTTTGTTCTCCTAGACTACATGTAAGTAGTAATAAACCGTGTTCTCCCACTGCTGTAGAACACTGAAGCATTTAAGGCAAATTCCTGCTCTCGGGCAAAGTGACTGGCTTGTGTCGTATTCTTAAGAAGATTTTTGATATACTGCACTGCTACTGATGATATCCCCACAGAGGACAATGCTGTGCTGACATGCTCACTGGGCCAGAAACAAACTGACAGCCTATGCCAAGTATACAGTTTCTAACATCAGAGCACATATCTCACAATACAAGTTTCCCCTCATCCTTGTTTCGCCACTACACCCTTTACTCGTCCTCTCGTTTTTTTCTCTCTCTCTTGTCTTAAGGAAAAGGACTCTTGTAACCCAACAGAGAGACACTGATCCCTAAGCACAGCATCTGCTGACAAGCCAGCCTCCAATTCAGCCTTGGCTGGAAGCATGGGCTGCCGAGAAACCCGATCCAGCTTGGCAGGGTCTCAACAATCGCTTCCTGCCCCATCCGGGCCCACACAGCTAAGTACTCTTAATTAAAGAGGTTAACTTGTCTAAGATGTGACTGAAGAAAAAAAAGAAAAAAGAAAAACCCTGAACAATCACATCACTGTTTCCTCTTTTCCAACAAAAGAAGTTTCCTCTCTGACATGGTATGATGTGAGCTCTGATACTTAAATAATTACATTAAGGGAGAAGTCGGTAAGATATCCTCTTAAACGTCTCTTAATAAGAGCCGACCACCCCACTTGGTTCAGAAGGATCGAGAAGAAGACACGAGGAGATGATAGGAGAGGAGAATTCATGATCTACACTTGGAAAGCTTTTTGCGCTCCCTGGTGCTCCGGGAGCCCAGAGAAACTGTAACTGGAGAGGGGCAATTTTATTATTCTTTTTGGTTGGTTGTCAGCATACATATTAATGAAGAGTTAGGTCATTGCCAGAGACATCTGTATTGGCCTGTGGGGCTGCCTGCTAAACGCCAGAGAAATTAGAAATGTAAATTTATACCCAGAGATACAATATGAGAGATTCTTCTCTGTTGTTTTAGGCTTTAGAACTGTATGAGCTTCCATTCTCTGGAGGCAGCCCTGCGGAACAGGCTATTCATTGCAGATCGACCAGATTGCAAATGACAGACTGTGTACAACAGGCCTGTTGTGTCTCCACAGCAAAACATGCAAATCTCATTTCATTCAGCGGCTCTGCCTTACCGCGATCCATGTTACTGTCAATGTATACGACACACACCAAAAAAAGCGCAACCTCTGGTGTCTCGGTTGACAGTTGGAATTTCAGCAAAAAGAGAATTTCTGTGTGTACATTTTATATTTAAATAACAGAAGGCAAGACTTTTTAAAATTTGATTACAGTAAACCACATTCTGCCAAAACCCTATTTTTTTTTCTTTCCACAAATAGAAATTTATCATACAGCAATTGTACTAGGTTGTCTACACTCCATTTAAGCAAATTTCTATTTTATTTTCATGTGCTATTTTCTCCCATGCATGCATCCTAGGTCTCCTTGTTGCTTCAATGATTTCTCCACAGAGATGATTTCAGTCTTATCTTTTCATATTTTATCTTAAATGCGTCTCCATAATTACATCAGATATCATTTGGGAGCCTTCTAATCCCTTGAAGTCATGCTTGTTGCATTTGAGCAGTGGCACACCAAAACACAAGTACACACAACATGATGAAGACAAACCTTTCTTCAAGTGTCTATTGAGAGCTTTCCTGCCTATTCATCAATAAAAATGATGCCGTTTCTCACTTGTGTATTGGGATATCGATTATGAGATGAAGTGCGTTCACTTTAATGGAGCCTCTGTGGATTCAGACCTACACTACAGGTTCAGGCATCAAGTCAAACATATAAAATTGCCTGGCAAATTTTTATTAGCTCAGTCAAAACACATCTGGCTGTAGAGTGGGTCCTGAGGGGGCAAGGGGTACTTGGCTTTGTTATCATTAGCTGTCAGGACATAACCCATCTTTAGCATTCCACTTAGCAACAAGAGCCAAAACCTGTGGAACAAAAAACAGCTGTGAATAATTCCCATTTCCATGCTGGGATTTACATTCATCTAATGGAAAAAAAAAAAAAAAAAGCTGGTGTAATTCAACTTAATTACCACATGAGGCTCCATAGCTTGAGAGAAGTGCACATGTGATGATGATGTGATGCCAGGGTAGAGTGCCATGCTGTTTTTCTGCTGCTGCTGCTGTTGTTGGTCACCTTCCTCTTTCCTTCCTGCTCTTACCCTGATAGGATCAATCTCCAGAGGAGATGGTAATCACCACGACAACATGCAGCAGCACAGCTCATTAGTGTACATACATAGCACACACCAGGATTCATGTCTGCAATTTTAGAGGAGCACATTAGTCTTTGCCACCCTTTGATAAAGCACTATCATTGATCCAGCTGTAGGGAAAGGCTACAGAGTAGCTTGAGGCAAAAGTCCCCAGCTGCAACAAAGACTCGCCACTACACCACCCACTACCTCCTTTCTCTGTCTACCATCCAGCATCAGCCACCTTTACTCTCTAGTCCTTCGGTGTAGTCACATAATAAGCCATGATTGCTGCTCAATCTTTGTCTTTTTTTAGAGACAGCCCATTTGAAATGCCTATGGCCTAAACAGAGTCTGCATGTAAAAACTCATTACTGGTGGGTGATGGATGAGTCTTTTTTTTTTTCCTCATAGTATGCAGCTGTAATAAACAATCAATGAGGAAGCATGTGCAGTACAAATCATCCTGTACACTGCCTTACTGGCATCAATATTCTGTGAGGGGTCTTGTTTTCCACTCTCAGTGTCAATACTAATAGACCAGTGCAAAGATTGGAGATCCTTAGTGCACAATCCATACCAAAGAAGTGTGGTGATGTTTGCACAAGCCTAGCTCATGTCCTTGAATTGTGCAGTTATATTATACCTGCAAAATTCAATATTTTTAACTAGAGGTTAAAACACCTCTGACACAGCAGGCTTTCAAGATTTTAAATATCCAACAAAAGTGTACTTGTGTACAACCTTCACTTTAAAAAGCTAATAATATCCAAAGATTTCAAAGTAAAACAGGTGGAATTTTGATATAGTAAGATTAGAGTTTGTCTCATTCAAACACTGTATCCGTGATTATCAGCCAATACATTTAAGCATTTCGATTGTCCAAAAGACTGCACTGGTGTCCATCGGAGATAAGCCAGGGAAATGACTCAAGACAGCAAAAGCCTTCTGGTTTCATATGCAAGTAATGCTGAGACAAAAAGGCTTAAATCCCCTGTTAGCTACAGTAAGAAATTCTGGTGGGTCAAAGTTAATGAGAAAGGGTACATTGTGCAAGTCACATGCTTAAACCTGCAGGGAGGTGTGCTTCACTTCACCAGACATCCTGAACATTAGGCACCAATTAAGTATAATAACTTAAAAGAAGCAGAAGAATGATGAAGGACCAGCACAGATTCTTCTTTATGTATCTCATAAGAAGGAAAAGCATCTAATTGCTACTACTTTGAGTAAGGCAGGGGAAATGCTTCATAGGTCTCAGTACAAAACAGCTAGTGAAACAGTCATATGCACACACAACCTGTGATCAGATAGCTGTTAATGAAACTGCTAATTAGAATATTAATGAACTGCAGCACCTATTAATTTAATAACTGTTGGATAATGTCAAATTGGCATGGAATATCCTGCTTCTACATTAGTTAATTAAAAAAAACTCGTTAATGAAATAAGGTAATGCAATGACTTTAAAAGTTATTAGGTGTTACTCATTCTAAGTCTTTGTATGGTGAAGTATGGTGCACGGTGGGTGCACAGTGCACAGCATCACAGCATCAATATATTTTCGAGAATATTAAATCCACCTTACGAAGCAACTCATGAAAAGGATCTTTCAGATTTGAACTGACCCGAACGTTGCTGTATTTTGACCGTTGTGGCTCTGCCTGTGTGTAAAATGAAGGGTACAGGAAACACAGTATCAGTATATTTTCACAAATATTAAATCCACCTTCTAAAGCAAATCATGTAAAAGATTAACAAACTCAAAGGTCGATGCTGTATTTTGCCAGTTGTAGTTGTGGACCACACATCATTGATATGGGACAGCCCAAAGTCTGTAAGCTGTAACAGTCAAACCAGATCAATTTCTGTCTTTAACATTAGAACTGCCAAGAGAGCCATGCCAGTGGCCTTAACACAGCACTTTGAGTCAAAAGGGCTTGTGCTGAGCAGAAATGAACAATCAGTGCTTTTGTACTGATTGCATTTGGGGCTTGGTACATCTGCAGGGTTGTGCTGTACCTTCAGTAAATACAGTCTGTTACCCTATGATAGGAAAACTCATCTTCCCCCAGCATACCTAGGGTGTCTGTATAAACAATGTTAGAGATGGAAACTGCAACGAGCATTCTGAACTTTATCTGGAGTTTTGTTTAGTAGTGTGGATGATAGCCCATTTCAGAGTTTACAGTATCTGTACCAACTCTAAGCCCCGAGTCACCGAGATAACCCAAGAAACAAAAGGCCTGACAAACAGTGACTGGTGTGTTGCACTGCATATAACGCAGCTGTGTTTAAAATCTTTGCTGGGATCACATTTAAATTGAACTTAATTTTGATGTTTAGGAACTATGTAAATAATTATTTACTTCTGTATTTATTTGCATTTTATAGAGTGGCTTAACTTTTTGGGGGGAATGAAATAGTGATGAATTTTAAACTAAACATCCTGCCTGCATAATGTTAAAAATGTAACAAATAAATTTTGCAGTCATGTCATTTCTTAAAAGAGAAAATGGCACTTTCTGGCCAAACTGTGGAAATACTTTTGTTTGGGAGTGAGACACCGGTACTATAATTGTACAGAAGATTACTTAAAAAGGAAAAGAGGGAAAATTCAAAATAATGCTATCAGTAAAAATGAGATCATTACAATGATCCCATTGTTTTTCCATTCAGGTTACCTGTAACAGAAGGCAAACTAAGCAATAAACTTTAGCATTCAAATATCATGCTCTCTTGAAGCCTAAACAAAAGTTAATTCTGTTTACAGCTGATCAAACCTAATGTGTACAAAGGAAGGAAATGGGGTAAACATAATTTGACATATAAGAGAACACATGGCAACACAGACTGCAGACAAGAGACTGTAATAGGTACCACAGATCCGCAGGTTACAACTGTGTATGCAGCGCTCTTCTGCTGTTATTTTCTCAGGAGTCTCATAATAAACAGCTGGCTCTAAACGGGTTTCATCTGGCTTCTTTCAAATAATGCTTGTAATAAAAGGAAAATTTCAGTAAAACACTTTCAGTCTACACAACAATGTGCTCTACATCCATTTACTGTTCTTCTACACTTTTCCTCAGTGTTGTATTCCCAGAACTGTTTGCTAAGCCTTTTGTCAAATTCTGTCTTTTAGAGGTAAATCTGATCCGTTATCAAACAGACAGCCCATTGTGACGCCTTGAGCGCAGTCAGCGCCAAGCTGGTCACTACCTCTCTCACGCTTACTCTGCTAAATCACTGCATTTTTGTGGTCAAGATACATTTTTGTAGTCATAACTTTTCATGAACACTGTCACAAATGCAAAAAAAAAAACGACCCATTGCTTTCATTTTCTACTTAATATTTTGAAGATATGTAATAATAACACTGTATAACACGAACATACAATCTTAGCTACCAGTCAGCCAAAACTCCTAGGAGGTCAAAGTAAAGAAAACAGTCACTATTTTTTGCTGAAGACAAGGCACTCATGTAATTACGATGCATCCTTGGAGATGCACAAGAGCTATACTGTTGGCCCAGCGCAACTTGCATGCTTACATACTGTCCTGTCTAATTTTTCTTTAAATACTAATTATTATAATTTTTTGGCCCTGAAAGATTTAGAATAGAATCGTGCCTTTCTATTAAAAACCTTCTGTATATTTGCATTTTTAAACTTGTTCACTTTTTTGTTTATTCATTCTATTTTTAATATAAAATAGGCTTTAGTCCAGTTATACATTTCACTGTCTCCATGCACAAATAGAAAAAAAAACTCAGGAGGGAATCTTTGTTTAAACACGATAAACCATAAAATTTCACTGCAAATATTTTCTCTGCCAGTAATGTGAAATGCATCACATCCCATGTGCCTGAGCGTTCTTGATTTACAGTGGAAAAATAGACACTTTTTTATAATTATTACTTGAAAAACATATTTGACACTGGGTCCCACTGAAACTATTGAAGCATATGATATGACTCATTACAGGGTATAACAGTTCATTGCCTTGTTTACTTTAAAAAAAACAGTTGAGAGCATTTTTCTCCGAAAGTTCCCAGTGCACCTTGCTGTTTGCCAAATCAAAGCCACAAAATTGTTTGTTCCTATGAATAAATTTAGATCAAAATTGTGAGAACAAAATCTCAGAAGTAAGAAACTTCTCATAAGATTAATGGCACGAAAAAGGGAGACTTTTCCTGGGCTAAAGCAAACAGCTAAAGCTCCCTTACCCCTGGCCTGGTTTTACAGTCTCTCTCTCTGTGTGTGTGTGTGTGTGTGTGTGTGTGTGTGTGTGTGTGTGTGTGTGTGTGTGTGTGTGTGTGTGGGTGTGTGAGATTACTCTATACAAGCAGGCATGCACCATCCACACAGAATTGTGTAAATGCATGTAAATTGAATATAGAGCTTTCTGTGTATTTTAATGAAATATTTGTTGCTTACATGTCCTAATAAATAAGCATGAATGTCTTTTAATGGCTTTCAAAGAGAGATTTCCCCAGTGTCAGCTCGTCCTCGTAAACACTTATTATTATTATTCAAACACCGTCTCCTTCCCTGCAGCCAAAAGGCTATTTTTCCCCTCTCTCTATCTCAGATAGTTGATGGATATTTATTTGGAAGCAATTACAACACATGTGTTTATATATACACTACAGAGGTGTTTATATGTACATATTTATTTGGTTTTCACACGAATAGGTTTTACCATGCTCATAGTTATGTCTGAAAACATTTTGAGAATGCAATATGTCTCATTTGTATTTCCACAGTTTTGGTGCTGAACATAAGCACAAACAGTAAAACCTCTCTAGCTACAAGAGTTTATGACATAAATATTTAAGATGGAATATCTATGAATTTCAACAATAAAACTCCGTATTTCTGTGCTTAGGAAGATTTCAACTAGTTGCTGTATTAGAGAAGGATTCACGTGTTTCTGTGATAGTCACCAATATCAAGAAAAAGGAATGTGTCCTGGCCTAAAACTGTAACATCATTTTTCAGTTTAATGGCATTCTCCTTTAATTGAAATAAAAGAAAATGAATTTAAAACAGCATCTAAATGAGTCCACTGTGCTTCTGTGGGCTGAACTGCAGTAAATGACTTGTCTGTAGGAAATTATGCTCACAGTAAAAGTAAGAACCACTTTTTACTGTTTTCTCTGTAATGACTTGCACCCAGTCCTTCTTATTTCAGTTATGATTTGTTGGTAGCTGCAGAAATGGTGATGCTAAATTAAACGTCACCATTTTTCAAGCTACAGTTGACGCAAAAGTATATCCTTCATTATATTGTTTTTTTCTTTTATTTTTAACATATGTGGCAAAATGACATTGAATATACATTCAAATGCATGTACGCACACAAATGAAATTCCTTTCTGCAGAGAAAACACTTCAGACAAGTGAATTTTTATGAATGCCTCAAATCCGTGTTGTTGTGTGAACAACAGTCATTGTGTTTCCAAAACACGAGTGACCTACTGTGCCTGAAGGTCTGCTGTTGCGGCTTTGTTAGTGTGCTGCTCATGTGTTGCGCCTTCTGTGCAGTCACAGTGTAACTTACAAACACTCTCTCGCTCAGCCTTCTTTCAGAATTGTCCAAAGTTTGAATAAGCCTGTTATTTGCTCCACTACAAGAGAGTGTGCGTGCCTTTGTTTGCAGATGTTTGTGAAAGTGCTGGGTTGTTTTTTTTCCCCCAGAAGGGAATAAAATCTGTTACCTGCCTGTTCTCTATTTGGTCATCTGAATATCTAGGCTAGATAAATTTAGAGACTGTTGTTCAAAGAACAAAAAGCCATATGCGGTGAAGTGTTGCTACAATTTATTTATGAATGTATGCCCCATAAACTTTTGTAAATATATGACAAATTAAAGTTTTGATCTATAAATTTAGCTTGTCTAATCATAGCCAACTATGCTGATTTACTAAAATGGTTCACATCAATTACTCTAAATCGAAAACAGATCTACCCCTGCTTCAAACCTCTGTACGTACGGCAGTAATATTTATATTGTAATATATGATCTAGTACACACAGCCTGAAAATTACATTGACACCCCGGGCAGGTTTCTTGTGAATAATCTTTTAATGCACATGGGACAACCTGCTCGCTCTAACTGTTTTCCTGTGGGCAGCTTTTACAGAAATGTTAACGAATGCTACAGTCATTGTTTGGCTCAGTCAGAAAAGGCTAAAATCGTGTTGTTCTCCTAGTTTTACATACATAAATAAAAGTCCCTGTGGCAACACATTTTATTGGTCATTGTGGAATACGATTACTGAAGCTAAAGAAGACAACTGAAACCATATGAGAGGGCGGGGGAGATTTGAACGTGTGCGCACTCTCGTTTGTATGTCTGCATGTGTGAAAACACACGTAAGAGTGCATGCATGCATATGTGTGTGCATTTGTGCGTGGGTGTGGGTGTGTATGCGTGATGAATGTGTGCCGTGGCAGACCTGGCTTTGATTAGAGCCTGCATGATAAAATGGGAGGCAGCTGAAGGCAGAGCTGGAGGTGGTTAGCGGCTGCCGACAAATGGAGAGAGACCAGGAAGATTTTTATCAAACACACATGAGCGTTGGGGGGTTGCCATTTATGTTTCCCTGGATGGCAACTCCAACACAGGCAGAAAAATGCAAACCAATAGGAGAGCCCATAAGCGTGCTCATTTCAAAGTAATCATACAAACAAAAGGAACCTACAGGGAAAGGCGAAATAAACACAGAATAGGGAGAACTGTGCAAAAGCCCTGAGAGAGGTTGTGAAATATAAACAAGTGTAAGCAATAAAACAGCAGTAAAACTCTTGCAAAATGTTATCTCTGACTTTTCCCATTGTGCTGTTTAGCCACCAATAAGATGTCGTGGTTTCATTGGGGCTCTAATCCGATAAAGCTTTATGGTCCTTCTTGCTATTAGCGTCATCTATTATCATTTTAGGTGGCAGGCTGGCAGCCTGTGGCACCGACCTCGCGCGGAGACCACATTCTCCCGTGGACAGTCGATTGAGTTAGGAGTCACGCCTCTTTCTGACATCAGAATTGGTCTAAGAGGGTGGGGGCAGGTGCAGCGGAAGCGAGTGATAGTTGAATTTTGCTGCTTACTGGAAAGAGAGAGGAACTGATGAAGTTACATCACGTTTTGTCTCCCCCGTGAGGCGGGAGAATTTTATGCTTTGGTTTACATTCAGAGGACCTCCCTCTGTGTGTCTTCCTCTCTTCTGCCTCCCTCCATTTCATCCCACATCTCAAAACCAAAACAGACACCACATGTGGTGCTGACGACCTTTCCTGTGTTTAATGTACATCATCCCTTGTATGAAGCTTAGTTAAGTTTTTCTGAACATGCTCTATTTGGCTTTATAGGCCATAGTTGTAAGGTTAATTTAAATCTACAATGTATGTTTATTTCACAGCACATTCTCCAGATGAATTCTAACTACAATAATGTAGCACTCATAGTTTCTCTTAAACTCAACCCATATGGTAATGATTTATGTCTGGTCTGCTTTTTTTGTCTGCTATAGTACTGCCATGAAATTTTTAAATAGACATATTTCCAGAGTAAATGACTTCTCGTGACCAAATCTTTTTAATCAATGATAAGCTGAACAAAGGAGGTTAATGTATCACAACAAGACAGAGAACAACATCTGTTAAGCTGCAGTAATGTGGCTTTTATTAAGCTCCAAAGAAATGTGTATACTCTCCCTATACTCGAGCGGATAAATGGGCAGGGCACAGGGCAGCATGTTCGGTTCCCTAATGTACTTCCTAGCAGAAATTAAAATGCATATGGATTATGTTTCAATTCCTCTGTCTGGTATTAATGCATGGAAATTGGGGCGCCCCCACTCATCTCACTATCCACCACCTCCCCGATCCACCTTTTGCTGGTCTGCATTAACTAAAAACGTGTTTCCACCACTAATAAATATCATAGATGACAGACCACAAGATTACTTAGGATCTTAGAACTGCATCTTTTGTACTTTGCATTTTGGGCAGAAGATAAGAGGCACAAAAACCACTACCAGCAGACTGCCGAAGGAAGGTCGCATACCTCTGTTATTCCACCGAGGGGGCTCCCACAGAAAGAAAAACAAAATTAATTTGATACCACTTAACTCGATCGCTGCAGAAAAGAGGTTAGGGGTTTGACGTTAAACTTCATATGTTTGTATGAAACCCAAATGGATCCGGCGAGCTCTGATTAATATTGAAGCAATGGAATTCTATATTCCGGTGATGGATGTCAAGGATGCATTATAATGATTACTGAGATACAAGCATGCAAAACACATTTACTAATGCTCTAACTGCTAAAAGCTTTGAACTTTTCTGCCCAGTGCACCATATCTAATGGTCCTTAATGAAATATTACACGGCCCTAGATGGACCACTACAGTATACTTTTCAGACCCTAATTGAAAACCCTACTGAAAAATTGGAATACACTGTAAACATTACGGAGTAATGACATGCGCATTTGTGTTTGTGAGAAGTATTTAAATTTCATGACTATATTATTGTGGATATTAAGACTATTTGGATTTTGATTGATTCAGACTAGGCTGTAGAAATTGATTAATCAGGCAGTGATTTTTCAGATGAAATGAAATGAGTGAAAAAATAATAGTTGATTATCTTTTGATAATTATTTAAAAAATAGACTGATTTTAATTAACCAATTCATTTTGATAAACACTTTTATGGGTAATTCGGATTAATTCACATTTTGTTTTTACAATATTTAACAGTATTGAATTTGCCTATTGTAATAAAAAAAAATGACAAAAATGGCAGTTTCAAAATGATCAGATATGATATATTTGCTTGTTTTACTTGCCAGTCCCTACAGTGGACCTAACCAACACATAAGTTTTTACAGATAATTCCAATGAGGTTAAAAACTTAAAGTTTGAGCAACTAAATATAAGGGAGCTGTTAGAATACCTCTCAAACACGTTATCACCTAGCATTGTATTATAGGCTTTAATGGGTCATCTGCCATGTTGATCCCTCAGGTGAGAAGGTCTTGGGTCTTCAGCTGTTTTGCATCACAAATAATGAGATGCTCTCCTGACCCGGGCAGTCACTTCTAGTCTGGAACTGATCGATGAGAGTCCCCTTTTGACCCTTATCTGGTGTTGGGCTTTGCATTACGGCTTTACATCTGGAAGAGACATCAGGGCTTTTGCGTGGAGTTCTGGATAAGGACGTGACCAGACTCTATTGGTGTGTTACTGCCAAGCCACCAAAGTTGCTCACTTCCTCCACAAGTTTCCATCTGGGGAAAAACAGCCTCTGATGTCTGACATGCCATGGTTTGCTGATGTATGAGCTATGAGACAGAGACCTTAAAAAGAAGAATGAACTTTTTCGTTTTTCTCTCTATCTTGTGTGATAACATCACAACTTACGTTAGGCTCGGATAATACACAAACTTTTTACCAACTTACGTCAGTTTATGCCACTCATGTGCGTGAGCCCACAGCTCACATTTACATCTGCCGTACTTAACGATATCAATTTTTCAAAGCGAGGGTTTTGGTAAGAAGACTATTAGCAGAATGTTACCGGAAGCCTTTTCTCTAAGTCCCCTCAGTGCTGCTCTTAAATGGTCCTCTGTATCACTGAAGAGTCCCATGGGTAGCATAATGACAATCAATGTTTTTCTTTCATAAGCACAGCCATCATGGACACCATCTCTGCCTGCTCCACAATGAAATAGAAGTTTATATTTCTCTCTTTCTCTTAAATGGCCAGCAATTACTGGGCTTTCATTTCACCAAAAATGTACTGGCAAAGTCCATTTCTTACCAAATAAAATATGTAGATGAAGAGAAAATTTAGCAGTAATACCATGCTGCTTTTTCTTAAGTGTTCCATTTAAGAAAAGCAGAACGTTTCCAATAAATAAACAGAGCAAAGGACTCCTCCAACTCCAGATAATGAGTATACATATGTTAATTACACATATACAGCAGGCCCAGCAGGAAGCCTCAGTGCTTATCCCACAACTCCAATCTTCTTTAGTGACTCTGTTAAGCGCAATGTGTTAAGGGCCATGAATATTAGTAATTAGGTTTCTTGGATTAACAGTACGTGTGATCACCAGAATAATCCTGCATCCAGTGTCTCTTGGCAAAACAAAAGGCTCCCCAGGCTGGATTTTCCAAACTTGTCTGGGTTCTGTTTCGGTAATAAAACCTAATTTGTTGTCGTGCCTTGTAAAAGTTCAAATAAAAGCCTGAATATTTTGTTCTTGGAAAAGTAAAAGTGCTTGTTGTGCAGCGCAGTGGATCTGGGTATAAGTCATAAAACAGAGTACTGGACGTGATTAAGGATTTATGTGGGAGTGGTTGGCCTTACTGATAATTCTGTGTGTTGTATGTGGATATAACGCTCTGAATGAGCCATGTCCAACATATGCATAAATGTGTGTGTGTCCTTCAATGTACTTTCTTCCTTCTAAGCAAAAGGGCCAACAATGTTCATTTTAACACCACTTGTCTAACCACTGACAGCCAACTCCCATTTTCAATTAGGGGTTCATATTAAATCCGCAGCAGGAGGTCTAATTGGTGCTGTTGTACATTAGAGACTTCTATAAACTCTGTTGAAATTCTAACATTTTTCTTGTTTTGTGTTTATGTCTAGACAAACGTCTCATGACATTTTAAGAACCACATTCATGATAATGCATGTAAATTACACATGCATATGTCATATTATGTTTTTTGAAGCATACCTACTATTTTAGAGCAACACTGACATACATGTGATCCATTACCTATGTCAGACAGACTTAAAAAGTTTATTTTTTATTGAAAATGAAAACTCATATATATTATCACAGCCATTTTCAGATATAATGTCAATTAACTGTGAAGTTTCTATTAATCTGAAGATTGTAGAATGCTTATAAAATAATAATATACTCCAGGAAGAGCGAAACATTTATTGACAAGATGGGGGTTTGTTTTTGTTTTTTTACACTTTAGTTTACGATGCGTTATTTTTCCACTTGGTTTTGCATTATTATTATTATCATTACTACATTTTTTGCTTTCAGTCACTACCTAGTTTAATTTCAATTAGCTCCTTGTGCAGGTTTGAATCTTAAAGTTACATTTAGGAAAAAGATTAATGTTCTGCATTAACATAGGCCATGGCCACTCCATTTTCATACCTATTACAACATTTTCTTTATCATTACTGTAAATACCACATTTTATGCTGTGGACAAACACAGTGATTACATATTTTGTTTTGACATTGTACAAATCTTGTATTAGTGGCGTTAGCAGGATAAAGTCTGTATTGTTTCTAGTCCAGCCGTTTCATACATTTGTGCTGTCAAACATCATATCACTCTTTCAGGTAATGTCTAGAAAAGTTCAGAGATACGTCTAAATGGCTTATGGTATTTGGTATGCTTTGGGAAACCAGCCAGATAATACTGCAATTTTATATTAATTGTTTTAATTACAGCCATTTTTACACACAGTATAGTCACAGTATGGTCTACCCACAGGTAGGCAATGACCACCTGAGGACTAGACGCTAACACCCAACACATCGCTAAATGCTGTTTCCTACCTTGGGATAATCTGCCAGGCCTTTACTTTGCTCGTCTGTAGGACTTTCTGCATTCACTTTTTTTAATAACTACAAAGCATACTTCACTGGGTTGAGATCGGGAGACTGATTTGGCCATTCTTTGCTATGAGAAACTCGTGGATTGCTTTGGCAGTATGGTTTGGGTCAGTATCCATTTACACTATGTGTGCCTTCTGAATTCATCCTGCTACTTTTATCAGCAGTCACATCATCAATAAACACTGCTGGTCTGGTTCCACTGGTAGCTATACATGCCCGTGTCATAACATTGCCTTCATCATGTTTGGCAGATAATGTATTATGCTTTGGATCGTGAGGCTTTTATCTCTTTTCCATACTTCCCCATACAGGTTAATATTGGGTTTTTTAGGATTTTTTTTCACTTTTTTTGTTTTTGTTTCAGAACTATGCAGACTCTTTTAGATATTTTCTGACAAAGTCTAATATGACTTTCTTGTTATTAAGTGTAACCAGTGGTTTTCATCTTATGGAAATAAAGGCATCCTCTGATTCTAAAGTTTGACAATGATTAAGGACACCTCCTCCAGGGTGCTCTTGACTTCTTTAGATATTGTTGAGGGGTTTTTCTCAACCATGGAAATAATTCTGTGAACATGCATTTTAGTCTTGTGTGGTCCTTCAGGCCCCTTCCTGTTGCTGAGCTGCCAAATGGATTGATTCTTTTAAAAAATGCACCAGATTGATAATGTGGCCACTCCTAAAGTTTTTGCTCTCTCTGATCGTTATTTAAAATGAGAGAATCAACACTTTCAATTAACTCCAGATATTATGTCTGCCTTGAATTAACAGGGGGACAGGCCTCACCTGTCCATGAAACTGCTTGGCAGTAAAACAGGTAGAAATAAAGCTCTAAGATCTCCACTTCAATTACAATTTGATTTAAAATCTTCCACAAATTACAATAACTGTCTCGAGAGTGACCTACACCCCACATACCGTTTAAAAATTGCATAATACAATGACAGAGTTAACATTCTCATCACAAACACTATTCACTTCATTAATTTTCTGTGATCAGGTTTTTACAGAATCTATTAAATATAATTACAGATAATTAGTGAGAGCAAAGAAATTATCCTATAAAGCATATGAAACCAATTACTGTTGAGATTTAGTCAAATATTCGCAGTGTTACGACTGTGAAAGCAAACAGTAGCATTATGGTGAGAAAAAATTACATTCTTACTGATCCATGGAAATTAGATCAAAACAAAAATAGTGGCGTCACCAAGTATGATTTATGATTGAGAATGTTTAGCACGTACAGTATTAGGTTTAAGAAACACCATTACTAAAGCAGTATGTGGCATCTCAGCTCTGACACTTTTAGTAAATCAATGGCTTTTGGGGGTTGAATAAAAAAAATGCCACCTGTGCCTCGGTAGACCCCCTGCAACATAATGAAGTATCCACAAGTTCGACTAATTTACTTTTATTACACTACCTAAATGGGCTTGAATTTTACTGTTGCGTGAAAAATAATAAACACTGAGATGAAATTGGAGACCACAGCAAACCAACTGCGATCACTTCTTCCCTCCAGTCACCCTCTTTCTCCCTAGTTTCTTCAGTCCTGGTCACATAGATGCTTTTCCAATTAGACCCATAGAGTAGATCAGTCTAATATATATTCATAGCTGGTATGAATGACAGAGGAGTGATGATAATGATCACGATATGAGCTGAGAAAAGCAATTACACTCACCACCACCATAAATAGTAATTGCAAAAATCTCTATCATTACATGAAAACCCACAAAACACTCATTTTACGGCCGACATTCAGCACAGAGGAGGAAAAGTGGAGAGAAGATATAGCCTTAGCTACTCTTTAAAAAAAAAAAATGAAAGCACTGCTCACCAACTTTTCCCAACAAGGCGTTCAATAAGCCCTTCAAACGAGAGACCATGCAGATGTGTTATTGACTCTAATCAGTGATCAGTCTTTTAGTGGTTTCTCTAAAATTGACTTTCCCTTCACTGTTTCAAATAGTGTGCAAATGGCAACAGGAAACCGAGTCAATTGCTTAAGTTACTGCAAGATAGTAATTACTTTATTCTGAGAACAATTTAGCCACAGTGGTTGAACCTTTCGCTACTTTTGCACACTAAGTTTCACAAAATATAGGCTAGCTTGTGTACATGTGTGAATGTAGCGTTGTTTGTGTCACAGTGCACATGCTCACCCATGTGCTCCAGAATTCACGGCTGCAGCAGTGTTTTGCAGACTGTGTGTGCAAAGCTGAGGTGCAGCGGAGTTTAGGGGGATATGATTTATAGTGCTCTGCAGATTATAACTCATTTCACTCAGAATTTCCTGCTTGTGTGATTGCATCCTTCAGTAATGCCCTTGACAGAATGGCAAGCACAACTGATGTTCCATGTCTAAAGACAGACATTTTTTGGGTGTGACTTTCAAATCTGGGCTTATAAATTACCCCCCTTATGTGAGAAGTGGATTGTCAAAAGAAGACAATAATGAATTATGAAATTGCTGGCAAGCCATTTGGACCTATTATCGGATATCTTACCAGCAAAATAATTTATGAATCAAAAAATCAGATGACTGAATTATGGAAAAATAAAACAAGGGGCAATGCTGATCTGTACTTTTTTAAACTTATAAAAGTCTTACAGTGGATTACATTTAAATATGATTAAAACATGCAACTAGGCTGCTTACATAAGCTACACATGGTAAACTTTTTGTATTGTGCCAGAGGTTAACTGTTAACTTTCAAACTACTAGCCAACAGGGAAGAATACTTTCTCAATTAAAGTCCAAATTAACTTCTACAAGCAAAGCCAAATTAATCCTAATAATAAATCTTTTAAGTATGAGGCGTGTAGCCTTAGAGTACAGCACGTGTGCATGTGTGGATCCACTGGTATAAGCATGACTATAATGAAAATCTGAACACAAAATCTTCAGTTTGTAGAAGCAAGAAAATGAGAAATGTGTGTTTACATCTTCTGTCACTTTAACTAGTTTTAATGAACTGGATTTAATAGGGTGTCTGCTATAATAACTCTGCCTCAGCCTTACAAGCTGGTAGTGTGTGTCTGGGTTTTTAGAACTGAGCAAGGTTGGTGAATGTCCAGTGCAGGTTAGATTGTTTCTGTACACACACACACACACACACACACACACACAGAAATGAAAAAGAGAGCGAGCACAGCACTCAATGAATTTCCAGTATGTCTAATTTCTCAGCACATTACAGAGTAGGTGGCCTTGTAAGAGTCCAAATAAAAAGCCTAATGTCCCGCTATCGATTTTCTCTCCTTAAAATTGCACCTTATTTATGACTATGTCTACTTTTTTTTTCCCAAAAGAGGAAAAAAAATGTGGAGCAAAACGGAGACAGAAAGAAAGCAACAAGCTAGCAGACAGGCAGACAGCGCAAAGCACCAGCAGGTGGATATAGAATAAGGAAGACAAACAGCTGCGGGGGATATAGACAAACACGCAGAGAAAAGAGACGCCTCAGTATCGTCATCATAGCAAGATAGGCTCACTTCCTTAACACACTCCAAACAGCGAGAGCTGCCACTCTTCCTCTCTGCATTCAAAAGCTTTTGGAACAAATAAATACAGAGGAAAGCTTCAACCTTCTCCAAGTCTTTATGATAAAGACTTGGCAAAATCTTACATGGAGTAATAAGTCAGTGATTCTCTGGGTTCATTAAAGAAAGAAAAATCAATGTCTTTATCGACATCCGTTTCTCAGTCTTCTAAAAGATTCTTTCATCCATGCAGTGCAGCTCAAATCTTTCTTTACTGAAACCATCTGCAGGTGCTTTTATCTGTCCAAGAAAGCCAGCTCAGCATGCCTGTTCTTTTTGAAACCTCACCTTGCTAGACACTCATGTAGTGCCACACTTTCACACTGGGCACCCTAGTATAAAAAGAATCTAACAGCTAGTGGTAAGAGAGCACCTCTGTTATTAGTCAGAAGGTTAAATGCCTTGCTCAGGGGCTGCTGTCAAAAAGAATGTCCAAGCTAGTTTTGTGAGATTTCACAGATTTTACCCTGTTAGGTCCAACATTTTAACAACTCACCTTTGTAAACACATGACCTTAACCTTTTGTTAAAAAAGAAATCATGCTATAAGGGGGAAAAAAACAGGTGGAAAGCATGTGTTATTTTCTCCGTACAACAGATTGTCTTCTATGGTGCAACAAGACCATCAGCGATTTGTTGAGCCACGATACTGTGCTGTGACACTCCTGACCCTTTCCTGTAGTAGGAAGTGTATATGAGATAGAGACACCAGGGAATAACAGGAATGAAGCTGAAATCAGCTAAAAACTATTTCACTGCAGATAAAGATTACTGTGTGTCTCACAGAGATTAAGAAAAAAGATTAGGAGAGCTTATGAGAGACTGAGTACAGTGTAGCAACACAACTCTTTTCTAGCACGCGTTCTTGTGTGTTTGCATGCATGTGTCTGGCCATATGTGGGAGATGGGTGCAAGGTTGCCTAAAACAACATTTAAAGGAAGTTAGAATGACCCCTAAAAGCTCGTGTGAGGTCACATAATATTTGGACAGCCTAGTCCAATTTAGCGTGTCATATCTCCATCTGCTTTTCAATGTATTTACTGCAAATGGGGATTGAAAACTGAGATGCCAGCTGTATGTGTTTAGAATATGGCAAAAGAAGGCAGAGTCAATACTCTCCGACTTACTCAAAATTGTCCCTTTTAGCATGCCAGTTTGTGTCCTGCACCCAGCATATACATTGTACGTCGTGTCCAAAGCAACTGAGTCAGTTTTCATCTCTGAATTCTGTTCAAACCTGAATGAAATGTAATCCTTGGTGTGTGAGGAGTCAAAAGTCGTGAAGATTTTTAAAACATTCTTTAAAAAAAAAAAAACAAAGATGACTTTAGGTGATAATTATTTGCAAGACTTACAGCATATCCATCTGCATTTATTTCTCTGCTCTATTTGTGCACAAAAGGTCAACCACTCAAAATGATTGTGGAACAATTCAGCGCAGGTGTCCAAAAAGCCCCCTGAAATGTGTGTTTACATAGTAATGAAATGCATGACACATTCTGACTCGCCACGAGCACACAAATGTCACATACAATAACACGATTTCAAGTTCCACACTGCACAGACGTTACTGGCTAACAGCACAGCCAAATAGTGACAACACAAGGCAAACAAATGTACCCTGTTGATGCCAGGGCTGACACCCAAGGTCTTCCGTCACTAGTCTGAGGCTACTGCTCTACTATAGAATAGCTGGGAAATGATACCAAATGCCTGATGATATACAAATGAGTATTAAAAAGAGAAGGAGAAATAGAAAAAATTAGAGTGAGAGAAATCTGTGTGAGCGTTTGTAGGGGGAGAAAGTGAGACAGTCTGCTAAGCCACTTTCAGTGGCATTGTGACATTTCTGCTGAGCAGTGGTCACCCATGGCGGCTGTCGGTGACGCAAATGTGACAGAAATGCTGACCCCTTTGGTCAATCTAACCACCGCTCTGCTGACATTGCAGCTTCTGGAGGTTTCTTTGCGAATTCAAACCTGCATCTCTGATGCTCAGCGCACAAATCATTAACCTCATAATGCATGTCTAGACAGCAACCTGGAACTAAACAGTTCTAAGTCGTTATAGTAAAGTGCAGTGATAAACCTTTGCACAATGATCCTGATTTTCAGTTCCTAAAAGCTTCCACAGAAATCTTCAGCTGTTTAGATCAGAAAATCTCAGAGGAAAGCTGGCTAATTCATCCAACATCACTATGCGGCTTCCACTCTGTACTGAATATTAATCAGTGAATGTTCCCAGTATCAAGCTGGCATCCAATCCAAACAGATGATGGATGAAGCACCAACTGGGCTATCTCTCCCCTCGTTTTTCTCCCAGCCTCTCCTTCATCCAGATATAGGCAAATGATGTATATTTGGACTATTTCACCCGATTGATTTCATTTAAGGTTCCACGGCGCCACAGTATCTATTTGTTTCTCCTTATAGACTGGGGCACGCATTTGATTTCGATCCCACAATCCTCCTTTCAAATCATTTTAATGTTGCTTTTGTATTCACAAAGGCATTCATCAGCAGACATAATGGCGATGGCTCATCATCAGGTTTTCTGTGGTTCATTTCAATTGTCTGATAGTAGTTCAAGCAGTTCATGCACAAGGACACAAATGTCCTATTTCTCCTAAGATTTAGCCCAACTAATATGTAGGCTAGTATATAATACAAAATTAGCCTAACAAGAAGACTTTTGGCTTAGATAAGCATTTTTTTAACCCCATTTTTTAACCCCAGGAACAGCAGATGCTACATTGCAAGTTATTTAAATTTGGGCCTTTCTGAAAAGACAACAAAATTCACCTACTAGATCAACATAAATACTAATGAAATAATGACAAGGTGCTTTGTAAAAGGCGTACCATGTCAGAATTTTATAATCTGTTTTTAATACTGTAGTATGAATTGCTTGCAAACACACAACTGAGGCAAAGTACCTGGCTGCAGACTGAAACCCCGTTCTGCAGTGACCAGTCTATCACCAACAGATAGAATCAAAAGGCTAAACTAAAACTTGCAGAGGAACATGAACAGAATAAAAGTGGTCCAAATATCTCTTTAATGACAGCAAGTTTCACTGAGTTAGTTCTGATAGGAAACATCATCTTTCACCAAGGTGAGTGGAAGGATCACATATCGGGGGGACACTATTTGCAGCAAACATTGAGTATTTTATAAAACTACATGGCAAGATGAATACTACATTGAATTTGATATAGGTCCAACTTTTCTTTGTATGTTTGCAAAATCTTTAATTTAACTTTAAATTGCGGTCAAGTGAGTAACATGACTGAAAAGCTCTGAGACCAAAGCTTGCTCTCCGTCTCTATACAAATGTATAGAGGTGCATATTTTCAATTTAGTGCTTAAAGCAATATTCAAGTGCACAGTTGGATATATTTATAAATGAATACAGACAATGTCCTGTGAGTGAGAAGAGGATAATCCAACATAAGGCAAGCCAAAACCTATTAAGATAAATTCCCTAGCAATGGCCTGTTGTAGAGACTTTGTGTAGGGACCCTGCTGTACAGTAGTATTCGATTAACATGTCATATTTGCTTATCCTATGCTTATGCTTATCGTCTCATGCAGACACAAAAAGTATGCTTTAGTTGAAATGTAATCATGAACCTTTTCTTTGAAAGATGAGATAGGAAGTAATGACAAAAAAAGTTCTGGTGACACTGCTCCTTTGTTTTACTTTTATCTTAGTTTGCCTGCTCGCTGTCAATCCTCCTTCTGTTGCAGACTTACAGTCATATCCTTCCTTCCCTGCATTCCTACAGCAACCTGATTATATTCTAGACTTTGAAGAGCGGATGCCTGTACACGAAGAAAAAAAATCCCCAAAAATAAAGGAAAAAATTAAACCCAACATCTCTGGCTTTGACCTTTTCCTGCACATTATCGTTCATTCCAACTCGAGACTCATTAAGACCGATTTACTCTGACGTGGAGCTCACATAGCACAGATCCACATAGACACAAATGCGCATTCCAGGGTCTATGGTGGTTATTCGTTTGGCATTCTGAGCCAGAATGACATCATAAGGCAGGCGGCGTAAACACCCTTGATTGGTGAACAGCTGAGACTGCCAAGAGAGCGGTTGTCAGTGTTGGTGGTCTACAGTCTCTTTCCAGAGTCCTGCACGACAGGGACTAAACGAATAAGGTTGAACCAGCATGTGTTAGACTGCTGGGACTGATTAAAGCCTTCGGGTTTGTTGTGTTTGTTTGAAAAGCGGCACTCACATCCTCAAATCCTTTTTACATGCCAACCTTGTCTTCCAGCAGTAAATATATCATAAATATATGGTTGTGTGATGTTTGGTTTGCTAAGTGAAACATGCATTCAGTTGCATGCTGCTGCTTATTTTTCTTTTAATTAAAGTTTGTGAATGTGTGTAATCAGTGTGTGTACATGCACACATTTGTCACCATACAACATTAGCCCATTTGCTATCTTTAAGCTGAGACTTTGATTTTTTGGGGACATTTGGTAATATATAATTGTGTTGTCATTTTTATAAGCTTATCCCACAGCAGCTTAGTGGGCTGGAAGAGAGCCAAGAGAGGTGTACTGTACAGTGCCGGAGTGATAAGCAAGGCACCGTGAGACTGTGTGTATACACCTGTGTCTATTCCACACATACACATGCAAATTGACTTTATTTGTATATATTTATCTGAAGATAAAAAAGGTGCTTTCTGCTGCTCCCTTATTCCCAAGGAGTTGCCACAACCGATGAATCCATGCATTTGATTTGGCACAAATTTAGATGCCCTTAAAAATGTGTATTAAAGACATGATGCAACCCTCTCATTTATCCGGGCTAAGGACCGGCACTAGCTTTTACACTAGCTTGTGACACCCTGAGGCTGTATTTGTGTCTCCTCTCGGTCTCGAAACAGGCGATCTTTCATTTTTTTGTATTAATCACTGGAGCCACATATATTTATCTCTGGATGCACAGTATATCACTCTACAAAGCCATCAATGCAACTGTGTGTATCTGGACCATTAGTGTGAAAATAAAGATAGAGGCATTGAGTGCAATGCTCCATCAAGGCCAATGCCTTACCTCACAGTTTTACAGTAATGTAGATTTGCACTAAAATTGAATAAATCCTTTCTATGTTATACCTCTCTGAGGTTGAGGCAAAACAGCAAACACATTTGATCATAAAAACATGAATTAAGTTATGCTTTGAAATGTCATTTTAAGTTGGACAGTGTTTTCAGGTGTAAAAATGCTATATCAAGCGGCTGTTGTTGGCATGTTTTCCAAGGTGGCCATATAAGCAAAGTCTTCAATAAGGTCAAATACATTATTACTTCAAGAGATGTAGCACTTGATCCAACCAGGACATGTGCCTTCATCTTATAACTGGTGAAACGTACACTATAGTTTGTTGGCCCACTTTTTAAAAAAAAGACTATAAATCTATTTGAGCTCTTTAAAATCCATAGACACTTCATGAAATACTTTCTAGGCGGCATATTCTTGACATTTTGCTTTATTTCTGCCTCAAAATACATTTTATAATTTTAGTTTCCAGTAAAACAAAAGAATTTGCAATGCCTGCAAAAGATACTCCAAGCCTCAATTATCTGGAGAGACTTCCTCTTTGTTCTCAAGCTCCGTTAGGTTTAGGCAGTTCAGCAGCAATGTGCTTGTGTTGGTGTGTTATTCTTACATTTACATGAGCGTGTAATTGTTGAACTTAGCAGTGTGTTCATTCATTAGTGAGTGCTTACCTCCCTGGTCCCTCTCCTCATCTCTCTACATTAGCTCTGACAGTAATGACTTGCCAGGCCTAACCTCTTAACTGGGCTGATGCATGGTTGTGGGAAAGCCACTCTCCCTGCCTAGCTAAAATGGAAACATGCCGTTTGAGTGTTTCAGTCTTGTGCCCTCACCCTCAGTTTCCTTCCTTTCTGGCCAATTTATTCTTTCCTACAAGCAGAAAGTAACATTTTATATTTACCTAAACTTTACATACAAGGCAATGTATGATATTTATTAATTGTTTTGCGCGCCACTTTCCAAATACAGGGAATGCTGGAGAAATTCCATTTAGAGTGTGCAAAGACAAGCGTTATCTTTACCGATTGTACAAAAAACCTACAGATGCGCAGTGCTGTGCAAAAGTCTTGAGCCATCCCTCATGTCCTCGTATTTTGTTTCCAAGGAGCCAAACTTTCTTGTAAATGTGGTCTTGAGCCTTAGTTTTCCAGGTTTCTAAAGGTCTTTCAGTTTTTCTTCGTTACTCATTTTCAGTCCAGTCCCCAGTTTAAGAGGAATTTCTTTTTTGTTTGTCAAGCCACTTACTGCAAAGCTTTGAATCATTTGAGCATAAAAAAGCCACCTAACTAAAGGAAATACCCAGTGTTGTGTCTACACATAACAGACAATTTAACAAAGAACCAAAGTTAAATTGTACTCTCTGCACGTTACAACCAGTCCGTCGCCACATCATTTGTTGCCATTTCTTTAGTGGAAGTGCCAAAGGCAACACAGTTTGACAGTTATAAAATAGCATTTTTGTACAACCAATGTGATTCCCAAAAAAGCTGTTTGCCAAAAACTTTAAATATCTCAGCATGGTGTGCAGTGTGTCCTTAAAAAAGGAGAAACTGCTGGACAAATTGGAGGGCAAAAGAAGTTACAGTCATAAACACAGATGAACTGTACCTGAAACTCAAGTCATTAAAAAAAAAAAAAATAGGAAAATATGCATCTGGCCCTTTAGTTTACCCCCCTAATGTTTGCCTAAGACCAATGACAAATGGTCTCAGCGTAAGGGTGACTGTCAAGAAGCCAACTACTTATGAACTGGACTAAAAAAATAATTGTAATAGCTGTCTTTTGGAGTGACAAATTCAAATTTTGCTTCAAATCTGTGGTCAATATACATGTAAGAGGTCAGAAAACAGTGAACTTCTATAGTACAACAGTGAAGAAATTATTGTCAGATTTTGATCTACCATGCAATACCATCTGGAAAGTGTCTGACTGGCAACACCTTCATATTTCAGCATGAGAATGATCCCAAGCACACTGCCAATGCAGTAAAAGCATAAAAGGATAGAACCCCCCCCCCCACGATGAAACAGTCAGTCATGGATTGACCTTACCAACGTTACTTAAGCAGTGTGGGATCATCTTGATAGAGAACGCAATAGAAGACAGCCAATATCCAAAAAAGTTTATAGGCAGGGTAAAAAATGTCCAGTTTTACCGAACCCTAAATAAAAGTTAATTGAGTTAAACAGTTATTAATACATTGCTGATATAAAAATTAATTCCACAAGTTTACAAAACTATTCTATTGTGTCAACCTAACAGACTTATGAATAAATAAAAGAACAAATAAAAGCACATATAGCTGCTACATGCAAGATGATGCAACTTCTCAAAATTATATGATTTCACAAAAAATTATTTGAAAGTGTGAATACACAGTCTAACTTCACAATTTAGGATTAATGGGAGAAGACGAAACAATCAGTATGATTGAAGATAACTTAAGAACTTTTATATCAATTAACAGTCACTGAATCAAACTCCTATGATACAGGACCTCAAAGAGTCACTGTCTCTGCAGGAGTAACCTGCAGTTGTGACTTCACTAATTTTAGTTTAGTTAGTACAAACTGCAGTGGAAAAATAGAATTTTACTTTCCATAGACAGAAATATATCCATATTTCTTGCATGCAGTTAGTTTTTTGAGTGCAGTAGACTTCTTTTTATGTTATCAGACATATGCTGCAGATTTGTGGAACATATTCATGAAGGACTTTTAGCCTTTAGGGCTCTTTTACCCTCACTCCATCCAGAGGGTGGAAAAGATACACGAGTTCAGCTATGCGATTCCTGACTGGACTGCAGAGATAAGAGAGCCCAAATAAATCTCCATCCTTCCAAATGGGTTCCAGTGACAGTGGAAATAAAGAGGTTTTGGTTGGCCAGCCAGATGACTGACGTCTCAGTGCTGTTCCCACCTCAGTGACCAGTAGATAAACCCCGGATTAGAGAGAGAGAGACACTATTAGACTGCTGCCATCACACATGCATACACACACAAAAATGTATAAGCCTAAATCCATGGGTATGGTGTGTCCTTGCAAATACAGACCGCATTCAAACACATTGGATGCATTCAGGAATTTATATAAATGAAATGTTTGCCAAGCACACTTGACACTTATACAACCCCAGTGAGTATATTTAATTCTAAAAGTTCTGAATTAAGATTCACACAATCACTCCATGATATCACTCCTTTGTTGAGCCAAGCAGCCACTAGAGTGGTCTAGCAACAAGGACATAATCCTTCACTGGTTTCCCATCTACAAACAGTGCCAATTATGCTTGCTGGAATGCACAACCAAGCTGGAGGTACCCCTACCTGGGTTAAATCCATCTCTCTGTGGTAGGCAGTGACCGTTTTGCCCCTTCGCCATCCTTGCACCCCAGAATTAATTATTTATCAAAAATGTTAGGCTGCTGAAAGCTTTGAGTAAAGGGGAGAAGAAGAAGAGAATGAAAACAGAAAGGGAAAGATGAAGGGAACACCAGAGCAGAGAGTGGACAGATGTTATCGGGGATCAGAGATTCAGTCTGAGCTGTGGACCTCTCTGTGTTGTGAACTCCTGGCGGCCTGACCTAAAATGATTTCAATCTATCTTTGGCTGAAGGAAAGACATCCAAAACGAGATAAAGTCAATAACAGCTTCATAAAGCATACACCTGTTTCCTATGTACACTGAGAAATGGGATGACACAAGTTGGTCATAAAGAAAATGTACTTCCATATCAAAGAAGAGTGTGTGACATTTAAAGAGTGTCATGATCCTGAGTCCGTGACTCAGTGATTTTGTGTTTGGTGTATTTATTGTTATTATTTGTGGGCTGTTTTGGGATGGTTTGTGTTTTGGGATTTTAGATACTGAGTTTCTGGGTTTGTGCTCCCTCTGTTGGTCCCTGGTGTTAGTGTTCCCCTGTCTCCTCAGGTTAATCAGGTCCAGCTGTGTCTCCCACCTGTGTGTGATTTCCCAGTGTCCCTCTGCGTATTTATAGTGTGTGTTTCCCTCAGTTCCTCGTCGCATCGTCTGTGTTCATCCTCTGTGTTACCCTGCGTACTCTGCATTACTCTGTGAATCCCCTGCATGCTCTCCCTGCTGTCCTCCCTTCATGTTCAGGTTTGCTACTCTTTGGTTTAGTTTCTCCCAGTTTAGTTCATCCGTAGTTCTGTTTTGCCATCCCCACTTTATGTTTGGTTTTCTTAATAAATCACCCTCACATCTGAATAAGTGCTGCATTTGAGTCCTCCTTCCACACATCACACGGCTGCTGCCCCAGTTGTGACAAAGAGGACATTTTGCTAAACACAAACTCAACCTCAGTTTTGGGGTCCATACTTTAAGTTGCTTAAAAAAGTTACTTTTAGGTAAATGCCTGCTTGTATAAAAGTCTGTGTGTTTTAAAAACGCAAGAAACTAAATCTGGCAGTGATTTTTAAATTTTATTTTAAGGAAGAAATTGGCAATGCTGAAGAGTGTACGCAGAGCTAAACTAGCCTTAACTGAAGCACACCATTAGAGCAGCAGACATAAAACATTAAAACTACCCAATTTCCTTCAATATATAGTCTTGTTGTAAGACCTATGAGGTGGCTGTGCACACAAGGCTCAACAGATCTAATGCAAACACCATGGACCCATGAGAGACGCAATCATCATTAATGTGGTTATTCTAATTAAATCATCAGGGCTTTCTGCTGAGCTAGCTGCCTGCTGTTTGGTAGTTTCCCTGATAGCTTGTCTAGCAAGGTCTCTTTAACCATCAGTCAACGCCTAAAACAGCCTGTTAGCCTGTTACAGCTGGGTCCTCACAAAACAAGTATACTAGGACATTATTATGGCTCTATGCCCCGGTACAAAAGTGTTCCAGTTTGCTTTGCTCAGATATAGATGCTCCTGGATGAGGATGGAGGGTCAAACTGTACTTGCTTACTCCCCTGACTAAAATTACATGTGATGTGCAAATCCTGTTTGGATTTAGGGGTTACATATTGCAATGGTACGCTCACATCACGGAGTACTGCATCTATTAATCGTCTACAACAACAAAAATAAAGGCCGTGCTCTAGAGCTACTTGATCTTTGAAAGCATATACCAGTTTGAGGACAGCTCTTCCTTCACTCTGATTTGCATTGTATTGCTCTTGGCTGTTGATTATCCCTTGAGGATAATGTGGTGCAGTTATGCAAATGCTGCACCCTGGAGAATGGCCCTTATCTTCAATGGCTCTGCAAAACTCCAGCTGTTTTTTAATTGGTTGCCAGGGTGGGTGAACAACAAGTACCTCCCAGCAGTGCTCTGGTCGGTGATGGAGAGGCAGTAATGCATGGCACGTGGCCAGGAACTCAGAGGGCCTGCCTGGGTCAATATAACCAATGCTTGCTGTTGTGGTTTTCAAACTTTTTCTCCAGGGGGAAAGATTTACATAAGATTTGTTCTCATTGCCCAAACGGATTTTGTGGGTGATTGGGTAAGATAAACCAGCATCATTTATTTACTTGTTTTTGGCTATCAACCAACAAGGCTGTATCATTTAGCTTAGACTAGAGGGACCTAGATTGCCTTAGCGATAGAAGAGCAACAATGAAGAACTTTAGGAAATGTAATGACAGTCGGTATTAAAATAAAAGCATTTTTATTTACATAACACTAATATTTAGATAAGCTGTTCAACTCTTAAAGTGTTAAAATCAAATCCTGCTGTATGAGTCTCAATCATGGACCCTGACCAAAGTGCTTTGTAACAACCGAGATATCACACTCACAATTCTTGCGACCCTTAATGTTTCCTGGAGGAGCCACATCACCAAAATGCAGCTGTACAGCAGCCTACTGAAGCTCTCAAGCGCCATCCGCAATCGCTGTCTCACATGCTTGCCATGTGATGTGTCAAGATTAGATAGCTGCGAAGATCTCGCTGTGAGAGCCAGACGGTAAGAGGTGTGGTTGCCCATTCCTGACCCTCAAGAAACTGATCAAAGAGGGCTGCAGAACGAAGACCTTGTGTCTGCCATGCCTAACAGAAATGTCTGGAATGACTGGATTGATGACAGACGATTGATGATGACTGATAATGATGGTATTTACCATTCACAAAATAAAAGAATATGTAATATTATGTATGCTGCTACTGATAAGTTCTGTTATCTTTAATAACTAAATAAATCTCAAATAATATTTACTTTTCAATGGTTACGGAGCTCAATTCTGTTTTCATTCAAAGTTTAATCAACGCAGAGAGCAGAGAAGTGAGACAAAACTCATCAACCAAAACCATTTTTCACACCCCATCTCATTAGCACGATCTGGTTATTAACCAAAATTCCCACTTTGGAACGATAACAATTATTTTAACTTTTAATTTATCTGCTAAGAATTACCAGCTGTTAATATACTGCATCCCTAGAGAGCAACGCAACATTTAATCAACAACAACAAAAAAAGGAAGCAGCTTAATACTGTTAACAGAAGAAAGTGCAGTTTTTAGATGTAAGTATCAGGAATGTGTTGAAGGTACATCAAATTTTAAACTTGGCTCTCTTCCTGCCGGTCTTGTTTTGTAAAATAAATAAATAAATAAATGAAGCATTTGCTGATATTGAACTTGATGTTTTGCGAGTTTCACAAAGCATTTAATTTTTTTTACTTCCACTGGATGTCAGCTTGTAATATTAGTGTGACTTGTGCAATGTTGCCTCTACTCAAACAACACAATAGATTTTGACCTGATATATACTCAGGGGAAAAAAACACTCAAGCATCCCTAGCACTAACCACATGTCAAAACTTAGGGATACACTACAGAACTGAATTACTGGTGAAAAGAATTTGAGTGATCGGTACTCAGTGTCGCCTCTAGCACTCATTTCCGAGCAGCGTTTCAAATCTTGGTAGAGACAGTATGACACTTATTCTTTTGGATTGGATGTCTAGGCAAAAACAGTGCTGTATTCGTATAAAACACTATTACCATTAGTATCACTCCAGGAGCTGCAGTTGATTTATAACAGTTTTTGAACGCTGAGATCTAACTGATGGATTAAAAAGGATTTTTCTACCTCGCTTTGAAGGCTTGTCCATCTGCCCTGGTGGGAGGCACTGATCCATCCTCGCCCTAACACTTGGTTCAACATCAAACCACCAAACTGAAATGTCACTTTAACTCTGTGCAAGCACTTGTCACTGCAGGACTAGCTTTGTCCCCAGGCTACAACTCGAAAGTTTCATACAGTGTAATGTCAGAAAGGCTATTCCCCCTCCGTCTCACATTTGAATCATATTCACCTACCTCCTTTAATGTGTTATTCCTGTGGATAGGTGGGAGAGAGCATTCACTCAAGGGATGCCAAAGACAAATCATTACACTACTGCCCTTAGTTAGTCACCCATACACACACACAGACACACAACGGCTTGGGCAAATGTGTACTTTTACAGTATGTGCACCTGCAGACACACCATCTTCAGGAGGGAAGGTGGCCAATTTCAAGAGGCTTGACACATACAACCACTTCTCCCCTCTCCTTCTGCCTTTCTTTCGACCACTTCCTTTCTTCGGCTGCCTAACCTGTCAAGCCACAGAGAAAAATTCATTCACACTCAGGAGAGGAACCATTTGCAGGTCTGGAGAGAAGATCCTATTCTGGTTAAAAGCTGCCCTTGTGAGAAATTCTCACCTGACTTTTGAGGCGACAGATCAACTATGATTAGGATTTGAGTCATTAAATTTAGAAGAGTTAAAAATTATAAGCAGACATTACTGCTACGAGAGGTTGCATGAATAATTTAACTATTACCTGGTAACTGATGGAAGTTACTAAATACTGAATCTCTCATATGAGTGACTTTTATGTCCCTGTTCTGGTGCTCTTGTGTCTCCATTGTGCTAAAACAACTGTTCATCTGTGTCAGCTTAATGCCGGCTCTTATGTGTTCCTGAAGTGAAGTGAGGATGACATGATATGAACATATGCTCAACCCATCTTTGAGTGTTTCATCTTGCCACTCTATGCTCTTAAACAGACTTGCCCCATGCTGCAATCTGTGAAGCATATCGTAACATATGGCAAGTTTACGATGACTGTCCAGTCGCAGCCACCAGCCAATATCAGTTTAGAAGTGAGGACATGCCATCTGTCAAAAAGCTGATCACTGGTGCACAACTTTATGTTTTTGTGCCATAACTGTAGAAGCACACAAACACTGTATGCATATAAAACACAGAGAAACATAGGGCTCATGCACAGAGAGATGGCAAGGGGATTGAGCAAAAACAGTTGAACAAATCTTAAACTTGGAAGAAAAACAAGAGCAATATACACACACACTTATCTGACTCTTATCACTGAGAAAAATCAAATCTTCAACTGTTGTTTGGGATGATTGTGAGCTGTTTGCTGAGGAAATTACAAGTCTGTTTATTCTGTCAAGTCAGCATGGAGAAGGAGTTTTCCTTCGGAGATCGCAAGGATGAAGATTTGGCAAAGAAATAATGCATGACTTGTCGTGGTTAAGTGTTAGAGTGCAGTGATATAATAAAAATTGTCTTTTTACGTAAATGAACGATGTATCCTGAACCACAGAAATGAAGGAGGACATGATCATCGTAAGAAAAAACTGTTTCCTAGCGAGTAAGCAAACTTCTCCAATCTCACTCATGAGCTCAGAACTGTGAAGATCAACCACAGAACAAGATGTGGCAACCACAACTGGGCCACGCTGTAAAATTTCCATAAGAGTTTCATTCCACCAGTTCATATGTTTAAATTAGTGGTAAACAAAGCAGTAACAAACGGTAAAATGACCAGGCTTAGTGACAAGGGTATTATACTGTGGAAAGACATTTATACAGTCTATTATAATTACCACACACACAGTGGAAAAAATGAAAACACTGACTGTGAGATTGTACAAATGGGAAGTAGGACAAGATCCTAATGTGCTTGCTAGACTGCTTTGTCTCTCTGATTCTCACATGTATTCACTCATTAATAGTTATATTTCAGCATTAAAACTCACACAACAAAGTCAGAATATTAGGAATGTGCATTTCAAGCAAAAATACTATTTTACTTTAACTGGGAACTATTACATTAGTCTTCAAAGATCACTTACCCCATCTCCAACTGCACTCCAATGACAGTGCAAATCTGTGGATTTGTGACATGCTTGCGTTGTTTTCATTTATTATTTGAAAGAGCTCTATATAGAACTATTTGAAGGGTCCAGTGGTCTTTGGTTTTGTGTGTTTCCCTGTTTATGTGGTATCTTACTGTCTCACAGATTTTTAATGGTCTGTTCCCGGGGCCATTTCTCAAAATGCATACTTGAGTGTACTTGTATTCTTGTGGACTTGTACTTGTGAAATGTCATCAGTCACAATCTAATTACAGGACCAACTCAACGTATGAATCAAGTTAAGTGCGCTTAAAAAGGGTAAACCGAGTTGTGACATGTGTGGACTACCCCATAAGGCAATATGACTGAAAATCAAAAGTGGCAATCTTTGAGGAATGCAACCAAAACTGTAAGGTTTAGAAATACTACTGTGCCACAAAATAAACCTTCAAGATGTTTTTAGAAGAGAGTAGAGTTGTGCAAACTCCAAATAAGTGGTTGATTTTTCAAGATATTGCCTGTTTGCAAATGCGTTTTGGCATTTTGAGATATATATTTTTTATTCCTGCTAGTTTAATAGCCAGCTATCTTTTTACCAGATGGTCAGAATTTCTAAAGCCCAACATCATTTTCAGAATCTCTACTGGCCCTCACCTGTCAAGGTAAATAAGAGAGATAATTCACTTAGGTTATATCCAACAGGTGATGTTGGATATATTTTAGAGTTTTCTTTCTTCTGGAACAAATTAGTTTCCCTAAGATTAAAGCTAAGCTTTATAACTGGATCACCTTATTCAGTTTGAATGTCTTACTGTCAGTATATTTTAAACTGAATCTTTCCCTCATCTTTTTTTGCTTGATGTAGAACTACTTCGTTTACCAGATTTTTTAAAATTAAGAGATAAGAGATAAGAGATAACTCTTTATTGTCATTGCACAGTCATACATAGTACACTAGTACAATGAAATTGGAAAACTGTCCTACGTCGGCAACAACCAACCATGTAACACAACACAACATGACACGATACGACACATCACAACGCAACACAAACAACACAACACAGTATAATAACTTAGTTAAAAAGAAGAAGAAGAAGAAGTGTATTTGTATTACTGTTATTATTGCACATTAATTATTATTGCACCTTGTTATAAATATAAATATTATTATTATTATTACTGTTTTTACCGTTGTTAACGGTAAGTCCAGGTAGGTAGCCAGTCAAGTTTAGCTATTTGCATTGACTAGGGCTATTGCCCTGTTGTAAAACTGACATTAAAAATATTTGAATCCAGCCTTCTCACTGGGAGTAGAAAGATCTGGACCAGCATGTTAATAATGTTCATAGAGATCCTGAGTTCCAAGTGAACTTGCCAAGTACGAACTTGGCATACTTGGCATTGACAACAGAAGCACTCGAAAAAATGTTTGAAAATGAATATTTTAGGAAAAAAAAAGGTTCCATAACTGATTCGATTTTTTGTCTTCAATAACTTAATTACTATTTGAAAATTATGCCCATTTCTAATAAATATTAGAAAAATGTTAGATGACAGGGACATCTTTTATTCTCTGCAAAACCTTGCAGCAAGGCAAAGAAGCAATTTGTGTTATTCCTTTTTTTTGAATTAATCTAATCTTAACAATCCCTCCCATCAAATTCAAAGATAGATAAGTCTATTCTGCTTTGAATAATAATTCATGTCTGATTAGTTTTATTCAGAAACAGGTTCAATTACGTGCTTAGAAATGATTAAGTCCTAGCATGACCTCCATGTTTCCCCTTTCTTTGAAATATTGAACATTTTTCATTTTAAAAGTTTTCCACAAAAGTCTCAACACTGACAGTCCATTGCCATTGTATGTGCACTGCAGGCTTCATTGTCATACATCACATTTGCAAGCTGGTTACTGGAACAGGATCACCTGTAGATGTTAAGTAGATGTAATGTCACTCCTCCACTGTTGCTCTCTCTGCTCCCTCATTTCCGGCTCATTCTCATCCTCCTCACTTCAATGTGTACAAACATCCTTATTTATTTCCAAAATTGTCACAATTACTTCTGATCAACAATAGCTAGTTATAAGCTAATATTCTGACAGCTAATTTTAGGCTCGACTGTCCCAAAAATCACATTTTCCTGTCTGATAAGTTGTTCGATAATAGCTCTCATATGAGGTTATGAGAATGAAAGTTTAGCTGCCAATGGAAAAAACAGCAGTGCTTACCAAGCAAAAAGTTCAGGATATCCTCAAAAACTCACCTCAGCATCGCTGTCATTGGACAAAAATGAGCTTCAATGACTCATCGTCCTGTGTCAGGCTCCTTTCACAATGTATTGCACCCTTATTGATTAAAAAGATGTGGAAACCCGACATCTGAGATAAGCAGTGGACTACAGATAAACAGCAGACAGAGCTGTTTGTTCTACAGTGGCCCTTGAAGCAAGGGTAACACACATGAAGAATTAGGAGGGGTAAGAAAAAAATTAATTTGACTGCAATCTATTGATATTCAGTGGTGAGATTTTACACATTGTACCCTTTAAAGAAAACTATTTTCACTCAGCAAGTGGTGCATGTGTCAAGAGCAAACTATCTAAAAAGAAAGTTAACTGTCGATTTACAGTTTTCATATCTATTAATTAATTAGTATTTATGAATGTGTTGTTTTTATTCAAAAGAAAGACTCTCAGGCAATATGTTCTCTTTTTTTCTCTCTTTTTGCTACAAGGTTTAAAACCATCCATTTAATAAATAAGTAAACAATTAAAGTCAACATCTGCCAGTGAGATTACTTTAATTACTGATCTGCCATCTCACTCTTCAGTCAGTACCCAGAACTTGCGACCAGAGGTAAGGGTAGGAACGCAGCTTAAAAATCGACAGCGCTGCTTTCAAACTGCTGTTTTCGACACAATGGAAAGGACAGCATCCACTCTGACGTGGCACCAGTCCATCTGTCAATCTATAAAGATATAATCTATTCAAATGAAATAAGGAGAACAAAGACATCCATCCTAACCCCCCTAGTAACGGCCATTCTTTTATTCAGTATTTTATAGGCATATGTACTATACTCTGCACCAAACCAAAATTGCCTGTACTCCCTCATGTTGTAGCAGAGGGGGAGAAGCTGCACTTTATGTTTTAGTTGTGCCTAAGATGTAAATAAAACATCGTCTGTCTCAGATGGTAGTTATACTGCTGCACCTTCATGGCTTCATTTAATCCTTTCCTCCTCTCACTCTTATAGCCTCTTATCATGGGTGAAGAGGGGATACTCCTCGCTCTCATCATCAATCATCGCAGCCCGTGCCCTGTCACCCTGCTGGCAGAGGTGCTATGCCGTGCGCTATTGTTTTGTTCTGTTTTGTTTGCTGCATTGCACTGGCTCTATTTTTGGTACCAAAGGTCTTATGGGCTGACTTGGCACTCATAAAAGCTCTACAGCGATCTAGATGGATGTTTACCTTCAGAAATTCAGAAACTCTTAACAAAAGTTTCAAAGGCAAATCGCTTGCGTGAAAGTCTCCAAACCAGGACATTTAACTTCTGGTTGAGACAGGCACTTTTGTGAAAGCTGACCTTGTATCTCAAGTTCTGAACAATAAATGTGCAATCACAATGCTGTTCCCAAAGGCCTTGAACAAGGTCACACACAACATGTACCCTTTGAAAAGTGAGATTAATTGTATAAACCTAAGATATAACAATCCTGGGGTATTAACTTGCAGATTTATAGTCACAAACATTTCCATCACAGTCTCTGTAATACCGCATTAAGAATGATAAATAGATTACTATGAGTACCTGGACAAAAGGCCTTGTGAAGAATGTGACTGAGTGTAAAGGAGTTCTCTGTAAAGTGTTGACTTTATTAAGTAAAGTTCCCTGAGATATGAATTAGCTTTAAGTGTAGCTCAGTGGCATAGCAATTCCTCCTGAATGACCAAAGTCCTCAATGCTATAGTTAATCATGATTTGATATTGGCTGAACGAGTGTTTGAGGAAAGTATGAATATGACAACGTATGTAATGTGCAGTGGAAAAGTCTTCAGCCAACCCTCTTTTTTAAAAAATTTTACTTTCTTCGTTTTTTTTGCATTTTTTGTTTTTTGTGTTGGTTGTTGAATCACTTAACACTAAATCATTCAAACATTAAAAAGACAACTAGGGATGGATCAGTGTTGAGTCCACACATGACAACTTAAAGATGTGATTTTAAATCACAACAGTGAGTATCAGTAACGTAGAAAAGCACCGTTAGATTTTGATCCACCATGCAATATAATACCATTTTGACAAAGATGCCAAACACAATGTCAATGCAGTAAAAGCATCACTGGATAGAAAAACACTATCAGTCATGGCTTGGCCTCCCCAGAGTCTGGACATTGTTGTCCTGCAACTACCTATTTTCAGACCAAAATCTAAACAAATGAGCCGTGTCTCATGACACAGTACTGTATGAAACTAAGCCAATGCAACAGTTATATAAGAATGTGATCTATGCCGCTCACATATGTCAAGCTCTTATAGTGCTACAGGACAACACCGAATGACATTTCAAAACTAGCAAGAACCCCGAAACAAGCAAAACCAGTTCAGCCAATAAATGTAACCTCTAACAATTCACAGTTACATTTTCATTAAAGGTCTAAAGGCTGTTAAACTGTATCATAAACGACCCCAAAAAAGAAAAGCAGTTTAAAAGGCCCACCTAAAACAACCAGCAGTAGCCCGCTGGCCAAACACTGGGTAAACTACTCAGCACATAAAGTTAGCACAAGCGGCAATTACTTAACTTGTTGAAGCGAAGTAGCGATCCTCAGTGCTCGGGACTGGAAGAAGTCTATTTCTAATAAGGTGAATGCAAAACTCGCTCCACAACAAATATCCAATTTCTACATTATGACGACAACTGGAGAGGAGGCAGCAGCACAGCACAGCACAACATTCATGTTTTGCTGCTGGAAAAACAAGCTGTTATTAATTGTTCTGTATGTCCGCACCGGAACAAACATGTGAGTACGCTATGAGCCAGGCTAAACTGACCATCATACAGAAGAGGAACGCTGTGCTGAAAAGGTGAGTTAATAAATGACTGCGATTAGCAGTATTAGCTTGTCATGAAATATAGCCATACAGGACCATTATCTAACAGAGAGCTTACCTTCAGGTATCCATATGCATCAGCTTCCTTCAAATACTTTTCTTAAGTAACAATAATAATAATAATAATAATAATATCTATTAATAAATAAAATCAACATTTACTGTTATTATTATTATTATTATTATTATTAACTTATTTTTAGTTACTGAGAGGAAATATCTTTGAAACAATTACTGTACTAACAATACTACAGTAATGACATCATGAACACTGTGTGGATTTGTACCATAGACTGCTTTTACTATACTGGTGTAGGCCTCCAGTCTCCAGTCCTCCAGAGTGTATGAAGTCTGTACACCATTCGACTGGTATTTCACATGTGCTGAATGCCTTCCTTTTAATTCATTCTGTCTACATATGGAGCAACAATGTGATCATATGCTGATTAATGAAATAAGCTTATCTCCATAGTGCCAGCAGGTACTGATATGTTTATTTTATTTATGCAGTGATTAATAACACTATAAATCATGATCGCTCCAGAGGAGCCACAGTTGTTATTGTTGTTGGGTTTTTTTGTTTTGTTTTTTTAAATGTGATGCCTCCTCCCATGGAAAGGCTTTTTGCCACATTTTAAAAGATATTCTCTTCCTTTGCCATTTGTCATCACTTCTTGCAGGCTTGTGCCCAAGGTGAAAGAAAAGAAGTGTTCACTGTGTTTTATATTCTCTGTTTTGGTAGACAATCCAGTGTGCACAGAGACACAGGGTAAATACAGATTCTTGGTCACATCCTGGTCAATTTGTGTAAAACTATGCAGAGTTAAGGATTATAGGAATTCTAGAGGTGGCAGGGATGTGCTTTTGCGCAGTTCCCAAACAAGCTTACAGCATGTCAGCCATGCACAGTATGCTATGTGTAAGCTGAAAGTTGTCATCTAAAACAGGGACTACTCACAGTGACTTTTACAATAACAAAGAAGTGCAGAAAACAAGCATGAAAAAAGACTCAATACAGACAATAGACAGATTTATTTATTTTTTATTTGTTTGTTACCTCCGCCAAGGAGGTCATGTTTTTGGTAGTGTCTGGAACTGTGCCTGTTATTCTGTCTGTAAACACGTTAGCTCCAAAGGTTTTGAATTAATTCTGATAAAACTTTGCAGCGTTGTATTGTGGGGTCATGTTAACAAACCATTATAATTTGTCTTACATCCCAAAAGTCTTCAAAGTCAACCTACTTATTTATTGTTCGAAAACTGACAAAAACCTTATAATATAGAAGCTATGAGTCTTAGTGGCATGTGGTGTGTATTGTTATGTTATAGAAAGTACAAATAAACAAAATATCCATCAACTATAAAAAGATTGAGATATTTGTCTCCTGATATTGTCCTGATACATCTCTCATGCTACCTTTATCTGCACTTCTTAAAGTACACTATCAGTCAAAAGTTTGGACACACCTTCTCATTTAATGGTTTTTCGTTATTTTTGTGGCTATTTACATTGTAGAGTCTCACTGAAGGCATCAATGGAAACAGAGAATTATGTAGTAAACAATAAAACAAGTCTTGAAGGATTTCCTAGAGATGCTGAGCACGTTTTGGTGCTTTTGCCTTCACTCTGCGGTCCACCTCATCCCAAACCATCTTGACTGGGTTTAGGTGAGGTGACTTTGGAGGCCAGGTCATCTGACACAGCGCTCCATCACTCTCCTTCTTGGTCAAATAGCCCTTACACAGCCTGGAGGTGTGCTTGTTTGATGGTCCAACTGAACGCAAACTGCATTGGACAGCATGTCGCTGCAGGATGCTGTGGTAGCCATGCTGGTTCAGTGTGCCTTTAATTTTGAACAAATCCCCAACAGTGTCACCAGCAAAGCATCCCCACACCATCACACCTCCTCCTCCATGCTTCACAGTGGGAACCATGCATGCAGAGACCATCCGTTCGCCTTTTCTGCGTCGCACAAAGACACGGCGGGTGGAACCAAAGACCTCAAATTTGGACTCATCGGACCAAATCACAGATTTCCACTGGTCTAATGTCCAGTCCTTGTGTTTCTTGGCCCAAACAAATCTCTTTTGCATGTTGCTTTTCCTTAGTAGTGGTTTCTTAGCAGCTATTTGACCATAAAGGCCTGAATCAGGCAGTCTCCTCTGAACAGTTGATGTAGAGATGTGTATGCAACTGAAACTCCCTTGGCTCTAATCTGAGGTGCTGTTAACTTGGATGAATTTATCCCTAGCAGCAGAGGTGACTCTTGGTCTTCTTTTCCTGGGGCGGTCCTTATGTGAGCCAGTTTTGTCGTAGTGCTTGATAGTTTTTGCGACTGCATTTGGGGACACATTCAAAGTTTTAGCAGTTTTCCGGACCTACTGACCTTCAGTTCTTAAAATAATGATGGACTGTCATTTCTCTATACTTAGCTGATTGGTTCTTGCCATAATATAAATTCTAACAGTTGTCAGATAGGGCTTTCAGCTGCGTACCAACCTGACTTCTGCATGACACAACTGATGGTCCCAACCTCATTAAGAAGGCAAGAAATTCCATTTCAGGTGACTACATCATGAAGCTCACTGAGAGAAGGCCAAGGTTTTACAGCGCTGTCAACAAAGCAAAGGGTGTCTACCTTCAGGAATCTAAAATATAAAACATATTTAGAGATATTTCACACTTTTTTTTTTACATAATTCTATATCTGTTCATTCATAGTTTTGATGCCTTTGATGAGAATCTACAATGTAAATACTCATGAAATGAGAAGATGAGTGGTAGTGTACGTTTAAAAAGAACAAAGAAAACAAAATTAATATTAACTAAATACAATAATATTCCCATACAAGTAAGCACTGCTCAGAGATTGAGCTGCCTTGGTGGAGGTTTGTGCTTTCTTGAGTGCTTTTTGGTTATTTTTTGTCACAAATTTTACACCAGATAAAAGACAAAAATCTTTGTGTTATTTTTTTGTAGGTTTTTAGGAGAAAAGATGAACAGGAGCTTACATTTCTGTTTTTTCACATTTTTTTTTCACTCTGTACCCAAGTGATGGACACTATAAAGCTCTGCACCAAGGCAGCATAGTGTCAAGGTGAACCAGACTGGTATTTAAGCTAAAAGCTAGCAGAACCAGGTCAGCTTTTACTTTACTTTTTCTGGCTAATGTTCACTTCATGGACAATAAATTACACCTGTTCCAGCAAGTTCACTAAAGGTGACAAGTAACAAGAAAATTGGCTCAATAACAACTTGCTGGACTTAGTGTCTAAACTTAACTGTTCTTTTCTGAGCACACAGAAAAATCCCAGGACTCTGCACATTCTACTAATAACTATCAGGAATATTTGGTGCATTAATTGTTCTCTGATTCTAAACAGTTGTTTGGAATTATTGCTTAAAATATGATTGCGAAGTTGTCGACTCGTTAGTTTTTAATCAGTCCTCAAGGAGGGTTCAGGAATTATAGATTTTATTATTTATTCAGTTATGTTAGATTTTATCTTCTATTAGAGCTTTAATGTGTCAGAATGTTTGAATTATCCTTTGTGGCCACATAGGCCTCGTTTCATAATCAGCTCCATAATTTCTACATAAATAAACATAGGACACCACATTATTCTTCAATATGTCTTTAAATATTAGCAGGGTTACACAGACAGCTCAAATCAGAGTCTCCAATTCACCTGACTGACTTCTTTATGCAACCCAAGAGGAAACCCAAGCACACAGAAAAATGCTTGTGAATAAGCGCTGCCAAATTTCACTCCACATAAACTTTGGGTCGACTTGAATTTGACATATTTATTTATTAACGGAGGATTGTTTAATGATTCCATGACCTGACCTACGTAGATCATCTCCCCTGCTCTTAGAGGCATTATGAATACAAAACCAACGGTGATGTTATAGTTCAGATCCGTTGGGAAATGTGGTAGTGTTCTGTTCAGAAAAGCAGAACACAGGACACGCCTGGAAGGAGTCAAGAGAGGCATGAAATCCTAATGTTACTGTTCCTGTTACAGTGAACAGACATAGTCCACCGGTCATCTCTGCCTTACCAAGATTAATGGCTTGTCTCACAGGTTGGGTTCCCATTACATAGTTTGTCCATCGCCACCTCGTTACCAGCACATCTTTCACTGTCAGGCAGCAGAAGAAGGCAGTCAAATGGCCAAACCCTGCAAACTTAGCTCGCATAAAGCTTATACACTGAGTACGGCGCATGGCTAAGACCAGCAGCTCGTCACTACTCTTCCCTACAGCGTACACATATGGCCTAAGTGTCCACATCTGCAGGCGAGTACTGTAACTCATAAAGAAATAAAAACCTCTCTTTATGAGGATGAATTTAATTCTACAAAAAAAACCCACAAACTTTAAATTTTCATCAAATACTTTATCTAATTACTAAAAGCAGTAACGTAAAAACCATATACCATATATATGAAAACATCAAACACCTCGACACATTCTGCCTTGGCTTGGCTCATCAGTAATGTCCTTATCTATCCCAGCGACTAAGCAATTGAATGTGATGTTTTGTGATTTGTCTACAAATGTAAATTTAAATGTGAGTGTGTAAAAGACTGTTGGGCTTTTGGCATCATTTTTGTCAGTGTGATGTGAAGTAGAGAATTTCTAGGAGGGGCTCACCGTCTGATATCTGGATGAGGGACCGTAACTAATGGCCTCTTGTCAAGCCATGGATAATGTATGGCTCCACATTTAGTTGGATAAATAGGATATGTGTGTGCATATGTGTGTGTGTATGAGTGGTGAATGATATTCTGTGTGTGATTGCAATATGCTGCCATTTGTATTAGCTCATGTGTGTTGGCATGCACCTACATGCTTGGCTAGTCATTTGTGCAAGCAAGGATGCACCATAAATATATTTGTCAAATATCCACGTTTTTTCCTTTTTTTTTGGTACCTTGCACTGCATGCCTCTGCATCTCAACTCTGATGGCTCTGATGAGTAGTTCTGTTAATATTTCATAGGTAATTCTACATGCCAAATAGTAAGTTATTGTGTTTTTGTGGATCCATTCATCTTCATAGTAGCTAATTTGCCCTGTGGTGTAATGGCACAGAGAGCTTTGTGGGTGTAATGGGAGTCAATGATATTTTCTGGAGATATGATTGCCCTAGCATTTTATTTTTCACGCAAATACAAATGTGTGTGCATGTGGCGCACGCACACACACAGCAAGGATTTGTGATCAGTTGGAGTTCACATGCATGGGGGAAAAAAAGTCTCCTAAGCTTGAGTGAATGCAGCTGTTCCATTTCTCATATCCATCCACATATTTATCTTAGTAAGCTACATGTAAGCTGTTATTTATGATGGGACTCTGGAGAATTATATGATCTAAGTAGCTTCTCTCTTATTATTGCCATAATGCGCATTAAAGCATTAAAGATAGCTGTGTATGCTCTCCTGGTGGTTTTGTTCATCCATATTCATGAGGATGGGAGAATTTGAGGCTTGCTAGGTTGTCAGTATATTAATCTTAGATACCTCTCTCACTCTCTCTTGCTCTCTCTCTTGCATGCTCGCTCTCTCTCTTTTTTCTCTCACTTTCAAAGAGAGATCAGATTTGAGCTAAAGTAATGAACAGCTGTAATGGGCTGTCGTATCTGTAAAAATCTCTCTGGAAACAATTGGCCAAGACTTTGTGTTGCATTCAGGAAACACAAGTTCGACACAAAGACCTGTTTTATGAAGCCTTTATGAAGAGTCTGTGCAATGTGTTTTCTGCTTTGTCGCAGCTTATTTTGCAGCTTATGTTCTGAATACTTTTTAAAAGTTTCAACAGTTGTGTTTGACACTTGGAAAGAAGAAACAGAGCACAAATGATCATAGTTAAGAAAGAAAGAGAAGGAGATAATGTTTACCTATTTACCTCTTTTCTCCATCTACCCATCCGTCTCTTCCTCCATCCCTCAGTCTTTCTGTCCAGCCAACAGAAATACATTTACTGAGACACACTTGCCTTGAATTTCCTCCCAGCTGCTGTCTCAAACACTTTATTGAATTATCGAACAGAGAATATATATGACAAATGGAGTCAACAGACTAGGTTTTGGTTTATAACGCTATCCAAACACACTGTGTTTACTCTGGGAAATCAAAGTATAAATCTGTCCCTGGACCACGTGCAGATCAATAGTCTGATTCAGATACCTTCAGGTGCCCGTCAACTAACACATGAGTAATACTGCAGTGAATGCAGAAACTTATCTTTTTGCTTCAAGTGGCCTTTTGCAAAGCAAAAGCATTGCATAGTTAGCCATGAGGCTTCACTGACATTTGCATATGTGCAGAGACCCCGTGCATGTCTTCCTCTCTTAAGCTTAAGCTAAAGAAGAGGTGAGGAGAGAGTGAGAGTGGATGGCAAACAAACAAAGCAAACAGAGGTGGTTGGTATCTGTGGTATTGTCTTTTTATTTAGTTTAGCCAAAGAAGGGTTAACACCAAGACCAGAGTATTCAGGAGAGGAGATAGAAAGTCAGAAAAAACACATCTGCCAGAGTCATTCAGAGACTAATCCTCCCTCATGCAGTATGAAAGTCTGTCAGCAGAGTCCTCCTAGTCCCCCCCCCTCTGTCTATGGGGTGAAAGCAAAGGATGAGGGAGATATGAAGGTTTGACCAGAGGGAAAAAGGAAACTGTTGACTTTTCAAATAGCAGTTTGACAGCAACATCTTCTGACTGTATACAAGTCTAGCTGTGTAGTCCTTTGTGCACATACTGTATACTTGCATTTGTTTGCAGCTCATTGTATGCATATAAAAACTTTTGTGTGTGTGTATAAATGTGATGAGTGCAGCTAAAAGGGTGGTGAGTGCTCTCTCTGTGTCTTTATGTCACTGGATGAGTCAGCGTGTTGTTTACTGAAGTTGTTGTTGGAGCAACCACACAGCCTTACCCTCTGAGTCCCAGTGTGCCTCATTAGCCGCTGCCATTTCAGCTCTTGTTCCCTTGTTAATCACCTCAGTCGATCACCTCTGTGCAATTAGTTAAATTTAGTGATTAAGTGGAGAAAGTTGAAAATGCAGCTTAGAGTAGATTTAGGCAGTTACAGAAGTAGGACAGGCCTGCAAGCAGAGGGTGGTGAAGTGACTAGGGGTAGATCAGAAGTTGGATACAAACCTGTGTGTGTTCTTCTTAAACTGATGGAGCATCTTCTTAAATCTTGTTAATGAAGTGGTGCTACTTGCTTTAAAGATACAACTCTAACAACCCCCCTTATTATTGTACATTAATTTTCTTTGTTTTGTGAAGCTGCCTGATGACAGGTGCATCTTATTGGAATCTGCACAACTAATAACTATAGCCTTTCAGTAGATACATATATAAAATACAAAGTAGTGGAGTGGTGGTACGCATCTGATCTGAAGGATATGTCTGTCATGACTTATTATTGTAACATATTGTTGCTATGCTACAATTCTTCTGGTTTAAACATATATCTGGACAATATTTCTTGAAAATTTTAAGTGAAAAATTAGATTCTCATATTAGAAAGTGCCTTAGTTAACCTACTTAAAGCCCTCGGTCATATGGCCCCGAGATCTCTTGGTGACCATCTGCCAAATATCAGTCAAAAAGGGAAAAATGCATATTCCCTGACTGGTTGGCAGGTGGTTGCTGGAGACTGAAACTAATTGCTAAAGCTCTAGTCACCCAGGCCTAGACATGGGTCAGATACCCCCTGACCACAGGTGGCTAGGGAAAAATGGTTGCTGGCAGTTCTAGGTAAAACTGGTTCCAAACAGGTATATGGTTCTGCACTGAAAACCTTGTGATTGGTTTGGTTGTTAGCAGAGTCCCTTGGTTGCTCATAGTTTACATGCATGACACCATCTTGTCTGCAAACACTCACCAGTAAAGTTTGCCTTCAAAGTAAAATTTGCACCCTTTGGTTCACCTTGCATTTTTTTGCATTTTCACATCCCCCCAACTGGTAGTGAGCAAATGTTTGCAGACAAGTTGGTGTCTTCCTTGCAATTTACAGGTGACGGTGGCAGTCTGCTAGTGACCAAAGCAATCACAAGAAGGTAGCACCCTCCTGGAGACAAACTTCACCCAGCAACTTCCCAGCCAGTCAGGGAATACACAGTTTCCCTCATGACCAGTAGTTGTCAGATGATTGCCAAAGGTTCTTTAGGCCTGAGTGACTCAGGCCTAAATCAGGTACCACTGGTAATGAGTTGTATTCCTCGCCAAGGTCCAATCAAGCCACACTTAAGTGTCCCTGCTCTATTTGCTCTGGGAGCCCTGTTGCTGAATCTTAAACTCACTAAAAAGTAAGGTACAAAACTTTACTTTTGTGTTCTTTAAGATGTCTCACACACACACACACACACACACACACACACACACACACACACACACACACACACACACACACACACCCTCTATTGTGTTTTATTATTATTATTCGAGATATTCATTTAAACGTCTGAAATTCATTGCTTTTTGAAGGGCATTCCCCTTTTGTGTACATTGTCTCATTGTTTGTAATGATACTCTCCAGAGAAGCTCATATTTTTGATTCTGTGTCTGTCTGTGCATGAGAGCATGTGTTGGGGATGTCACAGCTTCATAGATAGTGGTTTTAATGAGTATCATTCATTCATTCCCAATCTAATATGACCTTGTTGCTTTCTGCCTTATTCCAAATAGCACTGTTATTCAATAAAAAGTCAGTCTAATATACTGTAGGCTATATGAGTACACAAGTACTTTTCCAGTAAGTAGGCCACTTGGGTATAATGATACAAAGGAAATGAAAACAGTTCTGAAAAACAGCTATTTCAAAGTTTTGTCAGTCTGCATCAATATCCATACCCATTATGGTGACAAGACAAAAAAACAACAAAAAACGAGACTTACTAGAATATTTCAGGACTACACAAATCTTTTTTTTTTTAAGTATTTGTTTATGCTAATTTACTTTGCTTACAATTTTTCATTTCATTTCATATCAAAAAGACATCCAATCATTTATGCACAGATTGCCTTTTTTATGCTAATTTTGTTATCTCACTGAAAATAAGTAAACATTGCTGGCACTTAGTTAAAGGTGAAGAAAATAAATTCATAGGATCCCACTCATTCTGTCAACTTCCACATTATCATTAGGCCAGATACTCACACAAGCTACTATGAATACAGAAAACTGGTATACAAAAGGGATAAGCATTAATAGTAATGACATCTTGTCATCTTTCCCATTACATTATTTAATTAAACCTTTTTGTAAGCTCCTTTTCCTTAAGATTGTTTTTCGGTTTTCAAAGCTGAGAGCTTCTTCTCATGGCCAAATTAAATTTGTTTATCAAACATCCTTAAACATGTACGTGCTTGCACTTTGTACTACCACACTTTTTGAACAGTTATCTGTTATGTATGGCCACATGATGTCTCATTCAAGGGCAGTCCGCTCACCTGCATTTCATCCTTGAGAGCTGATTTCCCCTGGTGAGTGGAGCTGACCTCGGTGCAAATGCAGATGAGCATGTGGCCAGTGCCAACAAAAGATCAAGACCTTTGCTCCCTCTGGTTCAAACATGAGGGCTTATTTTAGTACCTACAGTTGTTTTTCTTTTTGATATTTGTTTTTGTGGGATGAAAATATATTTGAAAATAGTCTTCTGCCTCTCATCTATCTGCTGTCAGTCACCGAGTGGATGCAGCAGTTCAGAAGTCACGCTGACCTTGACAAAAAAGCTGTCTTCTGCTAACACACCTGCATGCCAATGGCCTTGTGTTGTTGCTCTGAGACATGAATTAATATATTCAGGATGTATCCTGATTTTTTCTTGCTTTTTGGAGTCTTTAAAGTTGCAGTTCTAGTGCCCTAAAGGACTTAAATAATGCCTGCAGTGTGACAAATGTGGTTTTAGTGTGGGGTTTTTTTGGGTTAAAAAAGAAAAACAGATTAAATCTGATTCAGTCTCTATGTGTTAATACACTGATTTTGCTTGTCTCATTAGGACTCCATCAGTCCTCAGCAGTAACAGTAGTATTAACAACAAATCAGAGGTTACACTCTTATATCCCCATTTTTTGTCTTAGTAATTTTCTCCATAGCACACCAGCCCTTTTGTGCTTTGTGGTATGCCTGTCATCTACTAATTTTGCAAAGCACACTAACCTTTCCCAGCACAATGTGATAATGGTAGGCTTAATGTCACGTTGTCGCTTCTTGAGGGAAGATAGGGAATCATTTGGGAATTTCATAAAAGATTAAGTGTAATAATTATCCCCTGTACAATTATGAGGAACATGTAGCTGACTGGAAAGGTGGATGCGAGTGTTGAAAAGAACATGTTATTTAACAGAGTGAAAGGTCTTTTCTGTCTGACTAACACTGAGAAGCAATGTGAAAATCTTTCATTATGCAGTCCTTTCCCTACCATGTTACCCAGTTACTGCAAATAAAGGTAAATTCTGCAGGCAGCTTATTATGATTTAAGTTTTATTGTTAAATGACCTCTGGCCTTCATATGTAATATAACTCAGGGACCAATCCCTCAGCATGAGGGGTGGGTTGAACTTATTAGAACTGGCAATTAGGATATAAATTCTTAGTTTGATAGCAGAGTGTAGCCAAAGGGTCATGTTATCTATTATTATTACATCTGTAATATTGTAGAGAGCAATTAATGAACTAAATTACCATTCTGATGCAACAGCTTTTAGGGTGGCTACAGAATTGGCTCTTCTTCTTGAGAATTGGTTTGGTTATAGACAGAAATGATTTTGATGAACAGTATGGGTTTATTCCAGTTATATTTACTCAGTGTCAACCATATATGTTTAATTTGTGTAATATACCGGGACATTTATAAATAGACCTATTTGCATCTATTGGACCTATTTGTTTATATTTTGTTATGTTGTAATATGTTGTACTATTTAATTTAGTTTAGTTTTTATACTGTTTTTACTGCCTTGGGGGAACTGTGACCACCTAATTATTTCAGGGATTATTAAAGTATTCTGAATCCAGCCTAAGAAACAGACAGATGTTTGTAAATGTCACATACCTTTAGCTTATCACTATATTGTCCTGCATCCGAGAAGCTTGTGGGGTTTTGTTTTTGCTCTCTCAAACCAAAATATCTCTGATTTTTGGAAATCCTAAAACAACCAACTATTCTGGGAAGGTTTTCCATGAGGTTTAGGGGTGTTTTTATGAGAATTTTTGACCATTCTTCCATAATTATTCCATCGTTCAAATCCATCCCAAAGGTGTTTTGTCGGGTTGAGGTCAGTCAAGTTCTTCTACACCAAACTCACTCATCCATGTTTTTATGGACCTTGTCTCTACTGTTCCTACAAAGCTGGGAGCATGAAGTTGTCCAAAATATCTTGGTATGCTGAAGAATTAAAAGTTCCTTCCTCTGCAACTGAGGGGTCGAGAACTCCTGAAAAACAAACCCACACCATAATCCCACCTCCACCAATCTTTAGCACAGTGCATTCTAGTAAGTGCTGTTCTCTTATGTATAAGCATGCAATGTGCAGCTAATTTAGTATTGTTTAAAAAAAACCCCAAAACAAATAATGGTGACAAAAAAGTAAGGTTTTAAAGTCGGTGGGATGGATGGGTGATGCCAAAAGGTGACTATGTCCATCTATCTGTCTGTGAGGGTATTTCTGGAACTTGAGGCTTGTGTTATATTTTTGCAGTGTTTAAAAGAGGTGAGTACAAACTACATGTAGCTCCTTTGAGTTTAAATGTTTGTGTTTATATGTGAGCCCAGAAGTAGGTTAATTAAGTGTCGGGGGTGGTTTTTATGCTGATTATACACAAGAATACTAATTAGATGAATAGTTACACAAAGCTTTGGATAAAATTACACATGGGAACATGAGTGAAAAAAGGGAGGGGGCTATGTTTTCCTTGCTATTTTCCCATGAGTTTGTTGACTGACATCTCAGTAAGAGAGACAAGTATAAATTGCTCTTACCACTGGGATATAGTGAAAGATAGAAAAGAGGGGTGAATAACTTAAGCCTGGACTTGTATAGAAAAGAAAGAGGAGTTGAATGAGGAGAAGAAGAGTGGAAAATGTGCCTGCCGAAGCGTAAAATTAGCAATTACGTTGGGTGTCATCAGTAATGACTATTTCAGTCCAGATAAAGGGGGGTTAATGTCCAACAGTGAGACTGTAATTCAGCTGTTACACCTCTGTTCAATCAGGCGGTCAGGGGAGGCTGTGATAGAGCACAACCCAGCTCAAAAATCGCACCTATGCACCAATAAGCCAAGATGGCCGCCATCTGCTGGGAAAGCTTTCAGAGGCAATTTATTTTTTAAGACCCATATGCTGACCTTGGCTGTGAAAGAGCAAATTTGTATGAAATCACATTGCAGGTTTTGTCCCACCGTGTGTGCATGTGGGAGTGTGGGTCCATATCTGGGCTTTTACATGTTGTTGAATTTTCTCTTTACTGAAACAAGTGCAACACCTAAGTCTGGGAATTCAATTGGCTGAAAGAGGGCAGTCAGTGAGGCAGTTTAAGATAAAGATGACAAGTGGAGATTTACTTCACCCTGGTCTCTAACTTAGTGGGAACTTCAGAGATGTGGGACTACATATTCATTGCCAAATTTTAATCAATACTCCCTATGAATATGAATTTATTTTCTATCTTGAGGCTGTAAACATGTTTTGTTTTTTGTTTTTCTGTTGTGACTATCCAAACCTTATGAAGAAACGATCACAACCAGCTACTGGAAATAGAAATCTTGATTTTCATATTTACACAGGCACCTTCACGTCTGTCCACGTCTGGGAAATTTGTCTACCAAAATAGTCTCGCTCATTTGGTTTGATTATTCTGTAGCTCTCATAAAAAATAACCATCTGTCCTTGGTTTCCGGAAGAAGCGCTTTTTAAAATCCCTACGCTTTAATTCATCACCATGATGTCACATCTATCACCGTGGCGACGGGAATACAAATGAGGTGGATGCACGCTCAGTGGCCCGCTGTAAATAATTTACTGTTTTGTTTTATTGGAAACAGAGACACAACATTATTTTCTGCTAGAACTCCCCTTGGCCAAGGTCTGCAGGCACATTCATCCAGAATTCATCGTATAGAGAAAGTTAAGTCTCATTTTTATGTATCTTTATTATTATGCATTATCACTCTAACCATTAAGGAGGGTTCTCTTATGGCCTGGATAAACATTGGAGTGCTGTATGTGAGATGATGTGATGCATCACAACTCCTCAAAGCCATATGGTGAAAGACTGGATATACGTGATGTATTGGTAATGCTTTAAAAAAACCAGATTAGGACATGTTCTGTTCTCTCTTTTATTGTTATGATGAATCACTTGTTATCTTGCACACACAGGGACACTAGCACAAGGGCACTCACAAAACACACACATATAATTATGCACAGAGGCATCTAGGCAAACAACCTGCATCCACCCTCTCTTTACCCTGGTCTGTATACCATAAGTCACTTCTATACAGTATGAATATAAAAACTTTCCTTGGCAGAACATCTATCCACATGTTTACAGTGCAATTCTGAATGTTAATCTATGTCTGCCACTTCACTGACAGTGTTGATTATAAAAGCTTTACATGTTACCTTTGATTACCATGCATCACTACTGGAGTTACTACTTCTTGTTTTTTTAGAACACTGCACTTTTTTCACCTTTGAACTTGCCAGATTATCCTAATCCTGCTCGGGGAGTGGCATGTATCAAAACTGAATTGTCTTTACAAGTATTTGTAAAGACAAGATTTTATCAATTTAAGCACATCTCAATCTATAAGACTAAGTCGTTAAAATCCATATGAGTTCCATTATTTTCTCTTTAATTATAGGGCACAGTAGTACTATTTTACTGCAGTATTTTGGAATAACAATACACAACTTTTCCCTGTTCAGTGTCAAAGCCCATGGCTTAGCCAAAGGTAGTTAAGGGGGATATGGCCACTGCAGAGATTTCATAGTCCTCTCTAGGTGCCTGTACAATGAAACAAGTTTAATACTGTGCAAAAGTCTTGGCTCACTCCTCTTTATATTTTGCTTCCAAGGAGCCAGGGCTTCTTGTCATTTTTAAACGTGGTCTTGAGCAATAGGTCTCCAGACTTTTCAAAGTTTTTCTTTAAACATTGGCTGCTTTTTCATTCATTTTCAGTCCAGTCCTCCTAGCTGACCATTTTCACGGACAAAGGAATAATTGGTAGGTTTAAAGCTAGTATCTACAGGAGATGAACAGTGTCTGAAATTCATGCCCTTAAGAAACAGGACAAAAACCAGACACAGTTGAACAATCTGTTGTTCACTGAAGCCTCATCAGAAATGGCTGTCAAGAAGCTATTCTTAAAGATGGGAAACAGGGACAAAAGTTCAGTATGCTGAACTTGGCAAAAAAATAATGGTAACAGGACTCGTGGAGTGATGAATTTGAGAATTTTAGTTCAAATCATTGTCAGTGTGTATGGATGAAGTCTAGAGAGATGTATAACAGCGAGTGTCTACAGCCATCTGTAAAACATGTTGGAGGCTCTGTCATGTGCTGGGGCTGCATTTCAGCCAGTGGTGTTCAGAATCTCGTCAAAGTTGATGGAATTACGAATGCAGAAAAGTACTGTCAAATTTTATTCCAGCATACAATACCATCTGGAAAGAATCAAAGAGGCAATGGCTTCATTTTTCAGTATCCAAGTATGCTTTAAGTAAAAGCATACTTGTACAGACAAACACAGAATAACACTGTCAGTCGTGGATTAGCCTCCCCAGAGCGTGGAACTCATCATCGAAGCTAGATTGGATCATCTTGACACAGAACAGAAGAAAAGGCAGCCAACATTCAAAAGAGAGCTTTAAAATGTCCTTCAATAAGTCTAAAGAACCATTCCTACTTAAAGAAATGTCGAGAAAGCTTGTCTAAGAGTTCAGGCTGCACTGAAGAATGAAGAATTGAAGAATAAATTGCTACAACTATTTCACATTTTCCTAGCAAAATATTAAGAAATGAGGGATGACTCAAGACAGTGCTGTACCCAGTTGATCTTTTCTTCTCTGGCTTCACTTCCCTAACATCTGCAGTCACCTACACAGTCACACAAGGGTAGTTATGGACTGAATAATTTAACACAGGTTGTCTAAATCTAATTATAAATGCATTCACATAAACGTTAAAATACGCTATAAAGCAGCACAGTTGCTCTGGCCAGATCCAGACACAATGGCAAAAAAAAGCTGACTGTGTAAAGTAATAGGCTTATTGATATCACTGCCCCATTATTAAATCACATGTATCTCTGTTTAGAGTTATAATCTTCCGTTGAATTAATGTTTCCTTGTAACCATTTTTATTTGTAAATAATTCAGTCTTATTCCTTAACTTTCAGCTCTTGTGTTAAACAGCTTTGCGAGCAAATTATGGAAGCCAAAGTAAGGTGAAGTGGTAAATACTGTAGATTATAAATAAGGTCAAAAAGTAAAGCGATTAAAACAATAAAAAAAAGGAAATGGGTTTGAAATTGCTTGCTGCAAGCAGGAACAAAAATGAGTGAGAATTGACAGTCATTAGCAGATATTTTCATACATGTTGATCTTTTACCTGAGCATAACCTGCTCTAAAGTGGTTTTGGTCTGCAGCAGTTACCATGATGATGTCAATAACTCTCTTAACCCTTAAAATACTAGTTTTAGTGACCAGAGTAACTCTCAGCCATCAGAATATGCAATTTATTTTTTTATTAAATTGTTCTCCTTGGCAATCAGCAAAACAAAAAAATAGTCATTCTAACTGACAAACCAAAAAATTATATATCTATATCTCAAATCATAGCGTTAGAGTCGTGACCTGACGACTTTGGGTTAAACCCCAAATCTTATCTTGTAGCTAGGGGTGGGAATCAAGAACCGGTTCCGGTTCAATTCCTTGGAATTATTAGTGTCGCTGCCTTTTGATTCCACTTATCTATTCTACAATCAGCTGATTTCAGTATGTGTGCAGGAGGAGGTGCAGTCTCCAGCGTGGATATGGACATACTTTTACTTTTATTCTACAAAAAGTCAGAAGTGTGATGGTAAAGTAGAAGGCAATGCATTGTGCTGCTAACACTGGGCTCTGCACGAGCACCTGGACAGACAGCATGCTAACACTAAGCTGGCCAAGAACCAAGAGTGACATTAAAGCTGAGTGAACGCTGACCCCAGGCCAGGACCAAGACCCTAAACTTCAACAAGTTACAAAAGGATGAGCAGTCAGGCTGCAGCCAGTTAGTAGCTTTATACCCATTCATGTTACTAAAGTAGAATCATTAGAGCGATCGCTTTAATGTCTCTTTGTGCTGGTTTTCGTCTTCGCTTTGTGTTGTCAGCTTTGTTTTCAGACCTAAATACTAAGGGAAAGATCACGTGTGGCCTTATTATTATAGGGATTTAGCGATGGTGGTGACTCTCAAAGAGCCAGAGAGAACCCAATGAGAACTGATAAGAGACCTGATAAGAAATCAAATCGATAAGTGATACTGATAATGAAATCATAATCACTAAATTCTTATCAATTCCCATCCCTACATGTAGTACAAGCCTTAATACTGATAGGGAGTCAGATTTTTGACTTGACAGTTCATTTTTGTTGTGTACAATTTTCTAAAATTTCACCCACTGCTGGTATGCTGGTAGGTGATCATCGAAGATCTGTACAATACAGTGCAAATACCCATCCCAAATACACTAGTAAGAGAAAGAAAGTCTTCAAAAGGTTGATGTACCGTGAAGTAGATGGAAAGGGCTGGCCTTAAGATAGGCTGTTGCTTTAAATGAATTATTAGGATGTTATAGATCTGTTGGATACAAAAAGAGCCAACTATTTTTTAGCTCAAAGTTTGCCATCAAATCTTTTTAGGAGGGTTAGAAAGTTGATTCAGAAGTTTGTTTTTCTCTGACTGACTTCTGTATGAAATCTGCACAACGCACATTCATTGAATATAAATCACTATCCATAGCTATGGCTGTACATGCTGGTGCTTCAGTACCTGAGTAACTCTGTAACAGAGGTGTTGTTTCTTGAGCCACTAGGTAAAATCCCTCTCGCTTATATCTCATTCCTTCTCTTGCCTAAAGCAGCCACTATACCAGAACTATCTTACCAAAGAAAATCAATGTGTCTACTACCTTTGACACATGCTGCTCATCCATCACTTCAAGCAGTGGCACACTTGTTCATTTACAGAGCAACTTCAACTGGCCTCAAGGCTGGGAAGGCAGAGCAATGTTGCCATGGAGCTAAAGACCTAGTCCAAATAAGATAACCAACTCGACCATCAGATGACAAACAGCACAAATAAAAAAAATAATCATGTATGCAGAAATTACATTTATTTAAATTCAATTAATATCAATTCAGTTTTATTTGTATAGCCCAATATCATGTGTATATATAAAAATATTAAAAAACAAAAATGTAAACAAACAAGCAACCCATCATCAATACATACAGGCTGATATGATAATGATAAGAAAATCTGCCAGACTACTACATGTGTTTGAACCTACTAGTAAATACTGCTGTACAGTTGTGTTAATATTATTGTTGCCGTGTTTTTAAGCATTTCTTGAAATTATAAGTATAACAACAATAGTAACACTAATACTAGTATTAATACTAGTAGTAGTAGTAATAATAATACATGTTGTTTGGTGTCACCTTTAAAAAAAATATCAAATAAACACAAAAATATGATTTTAAACTGTGTCATAGAGTGTAGTTGATGTAGGCGAAGTGGTAGTGAGTTCCAGAGACAAGGTGCACAGCTTAAGGGTCTGACACCTTTAGTGTTAAGTCTTAAATGAGGAGCAGTCAGGAGTGCAGCTGAGTGCAGAGTATAGGAAGGGGTGTGAGGATGAAGGAGGTCTGTGAGTTACGGAAGTGCCAAGTCACTGAGAGTTTTGAAAGTCAGAATCAGAATCTTGTATTAGGGAAAGCTAATGAACTGGATGAGAATATATGTAATATGGATGTGATGTGTTGGACTTCTTTGGTGTGAGACCAGAGAAATGGCATTATCATGAACCAAAACTTTGTGTGCTGTATTGACCAAAAGAAGGGTGTTGTCTAAAGATATTACATAGGTGGAGGAATGCTGAACATTAGATGTTATTTGTGTGGGTGGTAAAGGAGAAGATGTGTGCCAAGATGACTCAAAGACTTTTGACACTGGCAGAAGTTCAGACTCAGACAAGGCAACAAAAAGATGTATTCTGGAAAGTGTCATTTCCAGTATTCTGGAAAGTGTCCATTCCAGAATACTTCCAGAAAATAGTTTCCATTTAAAGTTGTTTTAAAAGTTTCCATTTAAAGTTGCTGATTTATTGTTATTCAAGCAGTGATGGCCTGTAGGCAGGTGGTGAAGATAAAACAGAAAAAAGAGGTACTGGCTTCTGAGGAAATAGAGGAAACATAAAGATGTGTGTTGTCAGCATAGAAATGAAACTGTATTCCAAAATGGTGGGAAATTAAGAGGAAGAAGATAACTTATATAGTAGGGGTCCCAGTACTAATCCCAGAGGGACACAATGTGTGACTGAGGTGGTTGTAAAACAGAAAGTCTTACCTTGAACAGTTTCCTGTCAGAAAGGTAGGATGTAAACCATTGTACTTCTGTGTCCTTGATGCCACTGCTGGCTAGTCATTCTAACAGAAAAGGATGAGGCCAAGGAGGAAGGAGTCGTCAGAGTTTGCTTTTCTAATATTTTACTCTGTTCCAGAGTTTAAGGGCATAAATGGTAAACGGTGTATTTTTCTCTGTGAGGAATGCTGGATATCTGTTTGGCAGTGGAGCATCTAAGAGTGTGAATCTTTTTGGGAAGTTCAGCAGAAAGAGCACGGCAGTAATTCAGTCTACTTGAAATGAATGCATGAAGTTTTTTAGATTCCTGGTGAGTCAGTAAAAGGTCGTATCTTGGCGATGTTCCTAAAATAGAAGAATTTAAATACCAGTGTGTGTGTGTGTGCAATTCAATCCAAGGTCTGAAAATTCAAGCAAGTTGCAACTATTAAGCAATTTAAAGATGTTAAACAGTATATTCACGACATAGCTGTCAAACATTAGTCATATGTCTTTTGAGAACTGTGACTGAACATGTCATAGTACATTTTAGAGTTCTGGTCATAGTCTTTTGTTTTTAATAGAAGTTTCATTAGTCATACAAATAAGCTTAACAAGCACTTGTGATTATTAATATGTTGACTGATTTTCACATCAAAATGTCAAGAAACTTGTCAAACCCTCAGGCAGCTGGCATTGACAACATAAATGTAAAAGGGAGAAACCATTTGTATGTCACTAAAACGCATACACTTCCAGTTACCACTTATGAAATATCCTTTTATAACTGTATGACACGGTGTGACATGCAGTCTAATCACTTGGACTTCTTGACAGTTAGTGAGACACGTAATTGAAACACATTAAATGAGACAAGTTTGAAGCAGCCCTCAACCGTTTATACAGAAGCACACAAAAAAAATCTCTGGGTCACTGACATTAAACTGTAATTTAACAATCTATAGTTAACTAGTTAAATAATTGTTTAAAAGTTTTTTACTTTATTTTGTTAGTATGAGTTAAATCAACAATCCAATTTTTTAAAGGTACAAGAGAGATGGAGACACTGTCACAATTCATTTTCAGACTGTTCAGTAAAGCAATCATGACAATCATCACACAGCAGGTTGCATGAAAATCCACTGTGAGAAATTGTTTGTGTAGACATCAATGAATAACGATGAAAGAACAGACTCACCGCTGTTACTCTCTGTTTTCGTACCTGCACCTGTACGCAAACTGCACAATGACTTCAGATGCAACCTGCCTGTTTTAGAGGATTTTTGTTAAAAAAAAAAAATTATCATCTGTTGGTCGTTACGATCCTGAGCCACATAAGCTACATTTAAGAGGTGGTTGATGATGAATATAATATGGCTATTTACAGGCAGCAGTATTACTATCTGACATGTGGAGAATGAAGAAAGCTTTGCTTGATGTCTCTTTCTGAAATCTCTTTATGACAATCTGCAGCTATTGTTGTCACTGATGATGAGAAGTGTAATGGGAGAAGAGGGAATCAGAGTCAGGCAAAGATGTGATATGCGCTTGACTTAATTTGAACAAGCTGAAATCGTCTTGTAGGTGGCATCAGTGCATTTTCCAGTTACCTCGGTTACTAGCTGAACCAGAATTATAAAACAGAAGTTTCAGAAGTGAGGATGGTGGCTAGAAGTCGCATCAGTTGCACTTCTAAGCAGGGATCATTAAATTAGTGTTGTAGTTGCGTGTGGTCTTGGATAATTTGCTGAAGGCATGCAGTGTTATGGCTATAAAAATGCAGGTAAATCCTATTTGACAAATGGAGCATAGCAGGCACAATGTGACATTGGCATCACCACAGTTAAGACATCTTCTCACAGCTTAAGCCATGCTCTAAATATGAAGTCTTAACTAAATCTCTCAGCTTATCTGATAGTAGACACTTCAGGGAAAGTGCTGTGGCTATGAGTTTTCATCCCCACTGTCACTGATTTGTTAGGGCCACCTTCACTGCTGACGGTGAAACTCTCCTCCTCCTCTCCTCTCCTCTCCTCTCCTCTCCTCTCCTCTCCTCTCCTCTCCTCTCCTCTCCTCTAAGTTGTCTGTCTCTTTCTCTCCATCCTCCCATAACTTTTCCTCTCTTCTTTTCATCCATATTACCATGGTCTACTGCTCCCCATCTCCTGTGAGGATTAGCAGGCTAAACACAGGGAGAGGCTCAGTAGCATATGGGAGTCGCCCCCTCCTCAGATAGTAAATTCATCCATGATTGAGGGGAGTAATGCCAGGCTCCTACTGGGCAAGCAGGAGTTTCATGGCACCATATCAAGCAAAATGACCTTAAACTGACATTAAAGCGACCTTGAGCGGAATTTAGTGTGTCAGCGCTCTTGCTGGAACATGATGATAAGGCTCCAGATTAACAGCTGAGACTTGGGGGGGCGGCACAATTTTCCAGCAATACAGGAGATTATAGAAGAGGAGATGCAAGATGCACATGTGCTCAAGCACACATTCACATGCATGGTAAAGATAAAGCTGTTTGGTCAGCAACAGCAGCAGCAACAGCATCTATTGTCATGTGGTTTAGTCGGCGTAAAAGTATATTCTATTTGTCATTGGCAGGCCATTAGGCTAGGTGAAGAATGAAGGTAAAACCTGGAGAAAGATGGTTTAATCTTCTTAATGCAAAAGCACCATTAGGGTCTTCCCTCAACATCTCACTTGAGGCCAGAAGTTAAACTTTATCTTTTTCGCATTAACGATACACGAGACATCATCAAAGATGAAAATTCCAATATTTCTGTTGTTATATTTTTAAAAAAGAGATTGTTGAGAAGTTTGATATTTTGACTATACCATTCAGGAAGCTGATTTTCTCTTTTTAGCTTTAAATTCTTTCCCCATTATCCTAACCTCGTTGCTTGATTACTACAGCCACATTGCAAGCCACTATTTAAATCATATAATGGTCTCACAATCATAAACTTACTACCCTAAACCCATTTATTCTAAATCAGTCACTCGTTTTCCAAAATCTTAGACAGTTTCCACCTAGTTAGACACAATTTGCAGATCTCATTAACTCTTATCAATTACCAAACCACATTTTACTATTGCACACATGTGATGCATAATGGTAACCACAAGTGGCAATTACAGCACAGATGCCATTGCTTGTACAAAACGACTCAAAATTATTCACAGTTGTTGCTGATGATGTAATCAAACCAGTTTAAGGCAGTTCAGAGTGCACAGGCTGCTCAGGTAAGTTGAAATGAAAACGTAGCACTACAATTTATGAAGTTTTAAAGTAAAGCAATCAGTATATACACACTAAAAACAAAAAATCCCACTGTGGTAATTAAAAGCATAAAAAGTGTCGTAAAGAAATTTGTGAAAAATTCACTCATTTGGCAACATTTTAAACCATTTCCATCTAGTTAAACACTATTTTAGATCTAATTTATCCTTATTGCAGATTTGCATAAATATTGCATGCATAGCCAAACACAATTGTCAGAACAAAATTATACCACATATGTCATTTCTATAAATGTGAAATTCTTCACTCTACTTGCTAATGATGTATTTTAACCAAAAGAAAAACAGTTCAGATTTCACAGCAAGCCAGTATGAGATGAAAGTTGATCCATGGAAACAATCTAGGAGGCAAAGAAACAACAATATGTAAGAAGTTGTGGTGGAAGAGGGAAAGGAGCACTATTTTACATGAGATTTAAGCAACTGTGATAGATCATATTCATGTACATGAAAAGACAACCAAATCAGATAGAAAGAAACATGAATATTTCTTATTCCCTCCTACAGTAAATGTTCACATTTTAGGTTTTAGTCTTAAAATAGGCCATTTTCACATTTTCCTCATGAAACATGCAATGTTTCTTCGATTTACTGTTTTTCACAATTGCTAAAACATTTCTTGAGCTCTGTAGACTGTAAACACAAAACCCATTTAAAACTTCAACTATTTGGTAAAACCACCCAAATGCATCAAAACTGTTTCATCTGTGCACAAAACAACACAATAGCTTCAGTTCATGCACGCAACCAGTTACAGTACTACTCTGCACTCATTGCACACTACAAAAAAAAAAAAAAAAGAAATTGAAAACAAAGTGTTCACGATATGTAGCTGAAGTCTTTCCAACCTCATGTGAGCATTTTGCAATTCTAAAGAAATGGCAGAAATGTAAATTAAAAACAGAAATGGGCTTCCCACCACCACAACTAGCAGCATCCTTTATATTTACAAGGCGATGGAGTGAGACAGCAGTAAACAGTAAAGAGTCAGGATTATGGCAGCAAAAGGGGATTTACTCAGACTGGGTTCAGTTTTTCCTGCTTCCCTAATTCAAATGAAAAAAAGAAACAAAAAAACATACACTAAATATTCCTATTTTATGTGTATTGTCTATCTCATGAGACTTAAATATCTCATTTAGTCATTATAAAAGTAACCAGTTTGATATTTTTTTCTCAAACAAAACAATTCATGAGAAATATGGATTAATTAAGCATTTTAAAAAATGCAAATGCAGGCACGTTCATGAGTAAACGGGATGTGTAAGTCTTAGATTTCTTTTTTCACTGTTTGATTTTTACAAGGATAACAAAAATTCTGATTCTTTCTTACATTTCTTGTCATAATCATCATTCTGTGTATGAAAATATGAATTACTGTTCTTGAGCTTTCCATTTCTTCTTCCTCTAAGATAGTTTCCATGCATTGTTGGTATCAACCTTCAGCTGACTGCTGTGCACTCTGAAGTTGCATTTATTGGATAAAAAACATTTTGAATCCTGGTGTTTAAGAAAAAAGAAAAAAAGTCAGGACGTGTGTTAATTGTGTTTAACTTCTCTGAAATGTGGTTAGCATAGCAATGGTATCACTGAATAGTGAGGGATAATATGCTTTGAGTTTTAAGTTAAGTTAAAAACTTAATAAAAACAATATAAAAAATTAAACTAATGGAAATAAAATTAGATCTGTGAATTCTGTCTGACTAGGTGAAAACATATTAACATTTTTTTAAAATGAATGATTGATATGATTGAAAATGATTTAGGGCATCAAGAATTTGTTTCAGATTATGGAAAGTAGTGCCTTAGCAATTCAGGAAAAGTCTTACTGTATGGTTGCATTGATTGCATTGGAAAAATGTGAAGGGGAACACTTTTATGAGTAGACCATAGTATTCTGTAGGCATAGAAATCTTACATATACATTTGCTAATGTTTGTGTTTCACGTATAACAAGTATTATCCTATTTAGACATTTTCACTGGATTCTCTTTAAGATTCACAGCACGTAGTTTCATTCCTGTAGTGTAGTAGCACTAGTCTTTATACTTATTGTGTGCATGATCTAAAAGTGGTTTGTGAATATTTTTATACAAATTGTTCAATTTTTGCCAGAACAGTTAGAAGTTTTGTGAATATAGTCTAAAAGTTATGTTTTTGTGTTTACAGAGTTTTAGTGGTTGTTGAAGACTGCTAAAAATGTGAAAAGTTTTATGGAAGCTGAATTTCATCCTCTGAATTTCTTTAGTGACATTGCTCATTCCACTCCATTCTTACAGAAAACATTTACCTTAAAATGTTTTGTTAGACTTGGACTTGTCTGGTTGGACATACACAACAGAATTATGACAATTATGTCTGCTTGTTTTTTCTTTTGTTAATAAGCCAAGTGGTTATGGATCGGGTCATGACCGACTATGTAGCTCTGATGGAGATGAACCCAGACTCGTCAAATTGCTGCCATGTCAACAGAAAAACATGGTTCTCTTCTTGTTCTGCATGAGCATAATACGGGTATTGTGAAAGAAAGCTTTGTGGCTTAATCAACAGTATAATTGCACTTGTGGAAAATATGATGTCACATGTGGCAATAATTGGACTCTCGTGTATTGCAATCAGTAAAGAAATAGGGCCCAGTGACTCCTTTGGCTGAGCATAGGCACTGCGGTGAATAACTGTAGATAAAATACAGAGAAGGACATAGATGATCTCATACTAGATATGAGGTTTACACTGTAAATAGCTCATGGATGACAAGAAGAAATGCACAGTTTAACAATCCTGTCAGACTCTTCTAGCTTCAGCTTCAGCTAATTAATTCCTTGGTGTATAGTTTGGCTCATTTCTCTGATATTTAATGTTCAGTATAATGTATGGATCTATCTGTTCTCTCTTTATCCAAATCTGGACCTCTAAATTTGTTCATCTGAGTTTCAGCTATTGTCTAAATCAAACTGTACGTGTATATAAAGGTGTGAGACACAGCTAAGAGTTGTAAGCAAGCTTGAGGGGGGGAACAGTATAAAGATGGTATTCCTTTGGGAGATTTGAATGAGAGCATGCAGTATTATGTATTTTAAAGACTTAAAGACTTAAAGATTTTCAAAATGTGGAATCCATTCTAAATTCAGATCTAGGCACATCTCCTCCTAAACTGTGAGCCCAATTTGTTTGACACTGCTTACAAGACAAGCAAAGCTACTGGGAAACAGTTACTATTTCTCATTAAAGATTGTTCCTTTTCGCGTTACGTTTGTCTTGTGTTGCTGTCGCCAAGCTGAAAACATGCCCAGCAAAGTTCTCATCACTCGCATACAGAGCTCTGGCAGAACTGGCAAGCGGCAGCTCCTTCAAGGGCACTCAACAACAAAACATTTTTATACCATGTTTTCCTCTGTAAATACAAAAGAGTTCCCCTTCACCTGTCAACATGATTATTCAGTCCAATGTTTCCCGCTGAATGCAAAACGGTGGTCTTAGTTTCCCACATGGAGCTACGGGATGTCTTGAGATGCAGGACAAAGGAGGCCTACAATCCTGCTGGGATTACCTCATGCTTTTGGTCCCTGAAGTGGCCAGTCAGTCTCTTTCTCCCCCCTCTTAAAAAACAAGCAAGTAGTTTGAGTAAGTAAGGAAGGAAAGGAGAAAGCCTCTGAAAGAGAGGAAAAGCAGAGTGTTAAGTGGGTAAGAGCATAAAAGGTTCTGGTAAGGAAACAGGTTGAGAGTGTAAGGTTAACAGAGAGGGGAAAAAAGAGGGAAAAACAGAAAAGGAGCGCTTAGTATTCATCCATGTTTGTATGATTAGGCCAAGTAGGGCAATTAGTCCAAATGGAGAATAGAGACTGTGTCTAAGCACTGAACTACTGATTCACATGAGAGTTTCCTCAAGGACCTCAGTTCCTCAGTTGACCTGGGGTGAACCTCCAATCCAGTGTTTCTGGGCAGTTGACCTCATAAAGCACTCAGCATGGCACCTGAGACATATTCATGACAAGGTTACTCCCTAATATCAACCTGTAGCCACTAACTAATTTAATTTCTGATGACGAGCAGCCAATTGTATGTTAAACTTTCTTAAAGTTTAAACGTGTTGGCAAACAGCTGGTTGTTTCTTGTAAACGTGGATCAGACTTAGTGGACTATCAGCATTAATTCTGAGTTGTGTGCTCACAAGCTGAAGCCAACCTAACTTTGATTTGCCACGTGTCATGTTGTCAAACTATCAGGTAACGGTTTGCGCCTTCATATCAAAAAATTACTTTTACCAATTTGTTTTTCCATTTCATTTGGAGTCACTGATTTTTAAATGTGACATTCAAGCTGCTTGAACAACTGTGTTTTGTTTGGCAGCTAACTGCGGGTAGCTTATAACCAGTTAATGTTGGTAGGGCGTTTTCTTTTGACAGAGTGTTTCCATTGCTGCTAAAAAGGGTTTACCAATTATAATGATAATCATAAAACAATAAGCTTAAAATGCTAAAGGGCTTCACAGAATTTAGGGAAACTGATAACAGCAAATAACACTCAGAGAACGCAAACCTCCACCAAGGCAGCTCACTCTCTGGGCAGTATTTAAGTGGAATAGTATTGTACTTTGTTTATAATTATTTTGTTGTCTTTTTTCCTTTTTAAACACACTTTAAGAAGTTTTTAGTGCAGTAAAAATCAGGTAAAGGTAGCGTGACAGACATTTACTTTGATTACAAAAATAGTATGTAGGATTAGGTAATGAACATAATAACTGGACATGAATAAGTTGAGATGCAGATGATTCTCTTTTACTTTCTTTAAAGATATAACGCATTTTGGGGTCAACTTGAAAGAAAGGGAGATGTGAAAGGTAAAAGTGAGGTCAGAGGTCAACTGTGACATGATATTTGGATGCAACTTGTAATGTGTGTGAGAATTCCCATATAACAATGTCATTTCCTAAATGTTGTCAATACAAAAATAATAGCAGTAGAACTTTAAGCCTAGTTTTTAAAGATACGATTATGGAAGTTTGACCTTATTTGCCCGTGAAGAAGAGGTGAGCTCCAAAGTAACGTGACATTTATAATCCTGTATATCATTCCTAAAATGCCTTAAAAAACATCGTTTTAAATAGCTCTGTATATCATTGTTATAACTTTGGCCTTCTGATCAATCCACTGAAGTTGAAGAAGAGGTCAGAGGTCAAATGTGACATGATATTTTAAATCTTGATGATGATACTTTCTATATGTTGAAAGTATGCACCACATAGTCCAGTTAAAAGGCTTTTTCTCAATTTTCAAAAATAATTAATTAATTTGTGCATCTGCTCACTTTGCAGGATTACTAAACTTTGCACAAATACTGAGGAACACTTTGTGCTATCAGCAAGGTATAAAAGCTACAACCAACTGTAATAAATGAAAGGAGTCTGGAGGGTAAAATAAAAACGATAACAATAAAATAAAAGTATGCTGATAATTTCCCACCAACCACAGCTGTGGTTCATTTTGTTCCTGCAGAGTTTGGTGAGTGCATTCTAAATGAGCATTCATTCCATATTTATTACTTTGTACTGCCAACCAAGAGCTCAAAGCAACTACTTATTTACTTTTTGAGCAACATATAGTTCATGCATTAAGCAGTCATTATTTTTACCCCCCCCACACACACACACACGGATTTGATTAAACAGCAGGCGCTTTCATGTACTCATCTTAACAGGATTTACTTAGTGTCAACACAACTCCTCGATCAAGTTAAAGAAAAGCTGTGATTAAACCGACATGTCACTTAAACAAAAATGCGATCTTAAGAGATTCTAAGTAAAACTGTTCGGAATAAATGATGAAATCTATGTTGTATAAAATGCAGGCTGTGTAAACTATAATTTCACTATCAAGCTGTCTGGGGGCATTCACTGTTTCAAATCATAAATGAAATGGAAAAACATGTAATATCTAGCCAAACTGAACCTCATTGATTTTACCCTAAGTGCATGAAAAAATAATCTATTTCCAAGCAGCAAAGCCCAACACTGTGGGCTTAGTAACTCAACCTTGAGGTGATGAATAATTTTTCTGTCATTTGCAGAGCATGGTGCCGTACAGAGGCTGACAACTAAGGACCAGACATAGTTGGTATAATTGAGCAGGTGAATTTTAGATAAAAGAGGTCAGACCTTTTCTAAGCATACAGAAAAATTGAAAAAAAAAAGTTTAGTACATAAAGTAACTGATGAAAAAAAAACTTAGAAATAATTGCCATTTGAAGTTTGCGTTTTATTGTCTCGCTTGTTTAGAATAAAGTAATAGTTTCTTGTTATCATCGGCTTTTGAGCTGTAACAAAAAATAAACTCTGTGGGGAATTTTTTTCTTAAGCCAGAGCTAATAAAACAGCTTTACATAAGGTGTAACATTTCTTTTCTCTGTAGAGTGTATTTGAAATTATATCAAATAGAGTAGAGAATTGTTACAATGGACTTGTCATATTTGTTTTTGTTTCCATATTCATCTCCATTCTTTATTGCAGTTTTTATACACTTCACACTTACAGTCACGGTGAAAAAAGTACACCCTCTTTCAATTCTAAGGTTTTACATATTAGCACATCATTATCCTCAACAGATCTTAAAAGTAGGTACATATAACCTCAGATGAACTACAAAGTGTGACATATTACACTATTTATTCACCCAAAATTAAGTCAAAATGCAAAAGCAGTGAGTGAAAAACACCCTTACTGCTTCCATAGGAATTAAGAGGGTAAGTAGCAGCCAGGTGCTGCTAATCAAATGCACTTGATTAAGTGAACATTAATTTGAGCACCTCTCTAAAAGCAGAAGTTTTGTCACTTTGCTGATCTGAAGCATTCAGGTGTGCGTTAACACAATGCCAAGGAGGAATCAGCAAAGATCTTGAAGAAGCAATTATTGCTGCCCATCAGCCTGCCAAGGCTTTTAAGGTCATTTACAAACCATTTGAAAACCAGCCTTCTGCGGTGAGAAAAATGATTCACAAGGGGTAAACATTCATGTCAATTTGCCAATTTTCTCAGAAGTGAAATCCAAATTCTAATTCATCACAAGGTCAGACCGTACAATGCTCTGAGAAACTGTGGAAAAACCCAAGGGCTACATCTCCCACTCTACAGGCCTCAGTTAACATGCTAAATGTTTGTGACATTTCAATTAGAAGAAGACGGAACGGGCATGGCTTGTTCGGAAAGGTTGCCAGGAGAAAGCCTCTTCGCCTCTTCTCTTTAAACAAGAACATGACACGATGACTTAGGTTTGCAAAGTCACATCTGAACAAACCGTAAGATTGACGAGACTGACGAGACCAAACCTGAGATGTTTGACCATAATGCACAAACGCAAAGCATGGTAGTGGAACAGTGATGATTTGGGGTTGATTTGCAACCAAAGGACCTGGGCACCTTGAATTCACTGAATCGATCTTGCACTTGAGTGAAATAGTCCAGGGACAAGAGAAAGAGGGCAATGATCCCAAGCACAGCAGCAAGTCTACAACAGAATTGTTTAAGCGCCTTGAGGCGACTTTTGTTGTGATTTGGCGCTATATAAATAAAATTGAATTGAATTGAATTGAATTGAATTGAAAATGGGAAAAATCAAGGTGTAGAATCGGCCCACTCAGATTCCAGACCTCAATCCAACTGAAAAGTTGCAGAGGAACCTTAAGAGTGTTGTGCATAAACAACTGCCTGCAAATCTCAATGAACTGAAGCAACACTGTAAAGAAAAGTGACCTCCACAAAAGTGTGACAGACTGATGAAGTAAAAATTTTATGCTGCTAAAGGTGTTTCTACAAACTACTGACTTTTCTGATGTACTTAGGTTTTTACACACTACCTCTGCATATGGGTTTAGATTTTCTTAAATAAATGAAGACATATAATATGTCATGTTGTATTCGCCTAATTTTAAGACCCGGTAAGGGCTAGAATTTTTTTTTGCCCTGAAATGACAGAAGCCACACTTTCTTCTTACCATGTTATATTTGGTTAAATCCATATTTATTTCTACAGACATGCATACTCTTCCCAGTCAGCCCCCAGTGCCTATGCATTACTCAGAAGCTCACTGAAGCTGGGTCCATCTTCAATGACATCTGCCATCAGCAGTGCATGACTGTGGAGAAATCTGTTGAAATCTACAGGGCACTGTACTGAATGGTTCCCATTGATCTACATTTGCCTGACACTGTGACTGACACAGCCAATCAGCCTATCATGGCCCTGGAGACAGACAGACACTCATTTACAGGTGAGATGAGGTGGGATGAGTTTGATTGATTGACAGACTGTCACTGAGCCACTGGGGCATTACAAAACCATCTCTGCACACCAGGAGAGCAATATTATTTTGAGTTTGAGTGTGTGCAAGAGTACGTGTGTTGATGCCTTTGCATCACTGTGTGTTTATGGATGGGTTTGTGAGTGTAGCTGGTCAGCCTTATACGGATTACCCATCGCACCTTGAGCATAGTGACAGGTACAGAATCAGGCTGTCAGCCTGGCCCAGCCTACTTCTTCAAAGACTGGCAGAATTAAATAAACTATCAAGCAGAGACTCTGACAGGAGGCTGCCAGACAAGAATCATATACACTCTATAGATAGACACATACCCACAAATGTGTACATATCACACATCCAAGGTGTTTCTCTGCTCTGCCTTTGCATTTTCCCAGTCTCTTAGTAAAACCAGTGCTCCCTCTCTTAAGGTCTCTCTCTTCTCTGTGTCTCTCCTGCTCTCTCCCCCCTCTCTCTCCCTCACTTAGCCCTGTACTGTGGTTTCGTGTGGGATTCAGCAGTGCCACTACTCAAACACAGCCTGTCAGGACAGATAACAGTTGTTTGTTGTTTAACACTGTACAGAGAGCTTCATGGCAGGCAAGCCAAAATCTGGAACCATTTTTTTTTCATCCCCATGATTTTTTGCATGGTTTCACATTCAGCATTTTGTAAGGCTGGCTCAAACTGGCTTGAAGCCGCAAACCTGAGAACTTTCTCCCCACTTTCAAATGTACAGTCATGTAATATCTCAAAGATTGTATTTAGTAGAGAAGAAATGCCTAAGAAAAATGTTTAGTCACCAAATTTAAATATCCATCAGAGAGAAAGAGATTTCCCCAGATAGCTTGATTTTCTTTTCAGCTGCTTGTAAGTACCTGTTTCAAAGTTCTCTATTTGTTATACAGAATTTGTTTGCTTTGGCAACCTGGATTTTTGTACTGCTGGGGTGTCAGAGCGACAATGTAGCAAATTAATTTGCTATCCCAAGACATCTACTGCCCTCATGTGGCCAACAGATGTATTCTGTATAGACTGATAAACACACGGTGAGGCCATACTCTAAGAGAAAAACTGCATAAATGTTTAAACTTTGCTGTTTTAGTTCACTGTTACACAGTGTACAGTACCCGCCCATGCAATATTCAGCAACCAGAATAGATAGTCAGACTGCACATCATGTGGTGATGAAATATAATATAATAATGAACTTTTTGTTCTGCGGGGCATGCGAATAAACAGCTGTTTAACCCATTATTTTCATCACAGCTGATCTCATGTACCCCCAAGTGCTAAAAACATTTATTTCAGTCTAACTTAAAGTGTTCAGAGTTAGCTCTGTATCAGCTCCACACTACCTCTTGTTTACAAATGTAACGGCAGACATCTACAGGATTTCCAACATATATAAATCAGCTCTATACTGTCATGTCACGTGGGTGGTATATCATAAACCATGGGTGCACGGAGCAGATTATTTTGATTAAAAAGTCTCATTGCAGTGACATCCTGTATGAAACGCTGTTTGCTTGCAGTGTCGCTGGGTGGCCGGGTTCAGCATTGGGGTTTTCTGAGAAAGGAAGCATGTGGCATTACCATTTCCTGACACCATGGTTTGGTGTGTGAATCAATGTGTTATTGATGTACTGTTGACATGTTATTGTAAGAAGAGTCACACTCCTGTGTAACCTGTCCCTGCAAAGCACCTGTTGTTGGCATGTACCAAAAGAAAATGGTCTCTTGATGTAACAAACTAAGATTGATTACAGTGTAATATAAAAGCTTGTAGATACCTTAAAATCCCAACTATCTCTTTTGTCATCCTCCTTTTTTCATTCTCCTTTATTTGTTGTTATGGTGGAAGATACAGAGAAATCAGAAGTCAACCTGGGACTTAACAAAAGGGTTGTGAAAAGAAGGGGACAAGCCAAGACTTCAGCTAATGTTGCACCCCACAGATTATTAGCCTGGATGTCTACTGACACATTCTGTCAGCACATATATTCTCATTCTCATGTTATTCCTTGTGTTCAGACATCTGCAGACCAGTCCTTGTGTATTTGGGTTATTTTTGAGCTCAGGCTGGTCCCTGAATGAGCTTTCCCACCTTCGATTTGGCAGACAGCATTTCCTGTGAACTCCCCATGATAATAACCTCACCACCAGGGCATGATTTTTAACATAATAAATGGAGTCGAAAGGAAAGAAAGAAACATATTGAGTGAGGAAAGTTTTTTGGACAAATTCTCTGCCTCCCTTTAAACTTGGCATTGAGACAAATGTGAATTCAAAACATGTTTAGGTTTCCTTCTACAGGACAGGATCCTTTTTTTCCCATCATTTTGCTGTTTAGAAAAAAGCAACATCAATTTAGCACCAGTAGATGGCAGTAATATACAACAAAGCCATGACTAGTGAGTGAAGAATAATTTAAATGTAAATGTTAACAGCCAGATTACAAGTCAAGTTACAGTTGATTCTATATCCAACATTGTTTCGTGTTTAAACAGAGTATGTAATCTGTTTTAATTATCAGTTTTAGTGTGTGGGTACATTTATCTTAGAAAGCCAATTAATACAGTAAAGAGAGAGCTTTTCATTCTCTTTGAATAGAGGATAATTATCAATTAGCACATATGAAACCAAGGGGGCTGTATCCATTTTCATAGCTAGCCAGAAGTCATTTATAAGTCTGTCTATTGCTTTTGGCAAAAATATTGTTTTTGCTGTTTCTAGAATGTAAATGGGTGAAATGCATGAATTACAATAACTCAAAGAGACCAGTAAGTGTAGTTAGTGAGGTGCTTTCACCATTTCAGAGCAAACTGCTCTGTTGTAAGAAGGGCTCCAGAGAAAACCAGTGCTTGCTGTTTCAGCACACTTGTATGCTAGAGCATGTTAGCCCAAAATAAACACATTTCGAGTCCAAATCCAGTACTGCTCAAAAGGTGGGGTTATTTTGAAAAGTCAATTTTTGTAGTTTTATTTAATTAACATTAAACTGATCCAAAATACTTTAAATGACATATAATGGAATCATTTAATATAAACCATGTTTTCATCAAAAATGAGTTAAACAACCCATTTTCACCATGCCATGAGCCAGTGGCACTCAGATTGTGAGATAAACCCCTTTTCAAATTATGCTGAACCAGCTGAAAATTTTGTGTTTGCTAAAAAAGCCAGACGTTTGGCCATTGCAAACGTTAGCCTTTATGGGTTTAATTTAAGGCTCAAAAATATCTTTCTTTTCAAACTCAGTGTGAGTGTGCTTGTTCTAAGAAACAAACAGCTGAAGATTTGATGCATTACTTTGCATTACTCCCTTCATATTACAGCACAAATTGGTAACTAACTGGAACACAAAGACAAGCTTGTCCTAATATATTTATCCTTGTGTATTTTGACTATTTCACAGGAATTTGATTTGATGTTTAACATAACCTCTTTATTCAGCAGAACAGTTGTAATCTATGCTCACATGGTTAATTAGTCATTTAACACACAAAAATCAGCATTAAGCTAATATTATGTATGTGGAAGGCAGGAGGGATGGACTCTGAAAGCAGGCATCCATGCACTGTTAGATCTTCCATTTAAAATCATAAATCATTTACAGTATGATTAATGATTCCATTGCAGTCTCTTTAACAGCATTTCTGATCAATATCACATCATGTTAGATAAAAACGAATGGTGTTTTCCTTGAAAAAGCTTTTCAAAGCAAACCCAATGTGCTGTGCTGTGATGTTTGCTCCTAAAGCCTAAAAAGACATACGCAGTGATTACAAACACACTTTACAACCAAATGGAACATGTGAATTATTCATTAATAACTCTGTAAAGAGTTGTGTGCTGTATCATCCAAACAATCTCCTCCAGAGACGTATTGTACAAGATCTTCCAGGAAATTACCATAAGGGAGCTTTCAGTTTACTAGAAAGCATGCTGTACTCGAGTAAACAAGATGATAGAAGACAGCGCAGAGCTACACAACAGAGTGAGAATTCCTTTATTTGACAAATATGTTGCCTGAATGAAATCTATGAAATTCTTTGTGACTGAGGAGCTTATCAGAAAAACCCCCTCTGTTTCCTGATAAAAATCCGCACTCCTTTCCAATAATGCGGAGGGGAGGAGGACGGGCAGGAAATATCAGCTGATGCAGAGGAAGATGCTCTGCTGGTTCGCAATTGGCTGCTTGAAGCTCGGCAGCCTGCCATAAATCAACACTTAATGATTAGGAGGATGGAGGATTCTGGGAAACGGTGTGACAGCCAGAAAAACAACTTAAATACGTTCTCCTGGTTTTGCTGTGGATAATATTACTAGAAATGTTGGCTGGACCTCATTGCGCAAAAAAAGCATAATCATGCTTCCCGGAAGAGAGCAGGGCAAAATGACTTCTGATCATGGCTGAAAGTTCATAGATCTATTTCCACTAAAATGGTTTTCTTTTATTGAGCTTAAATTGTTATTTAGTATTAGCATGCTAGACTTCTTTGAATATGAATCAAAGAAATACAGTCCAGTCCAGTCCAGTTACTCTGTTATATTCATTACTCTCCAAGAGGGAGGTGGAGGTTAATGATTAAGTTAATTAACATAGATTGAGCTGATCAACCTGCAACTGAACTGAAAATGTGCTGTCATTCTAGTGCTGCATGTTTTGACTTGTCATGCAGACAAGCTTTGAATGTGGAGATTTGCTCCACAATTTCCAGCAGAGGTCAGCAAATCTCTTTGCAAGAAGTCTGTTTTCAACATTACACTTATTTTTTCCTACTAACCCCTCTGTGCTTGCTAATGTTTCAGCCCTGTACTGCATTGCAGAATGATATGAGCCCCAGACTCCCCCCCCAAGAAATTTTTATTGGGTTCATGCCTTGTTTATTACAGCTAATTATAGACCTGCAATTTATTGATTTCCTATCTGCCAACATTTGCTTTGCCTTATATGTTTTAAGACACACTGTACTTGACTGTAGATGCTGAAACTGATACAGATAAACAGCACTGGCTGAAAACATGATGTCTTACAGAGTGTTAAAGGTGCTGCACTCAGGTTACATGACTGATGGCATGTTGCGACATGTCTTGAAGTTGAAATTGTGCACACCTTCACAAATTTAACAGTTTTAACAGTCATAATAAATCTGCTTTGATCAAGCTCTCTCCGCTTTGATCATGCTCTCTCTGCAACCCATGACAAGTTCAAGAAGAAAATGAGACTGGAGAATGGTCTGATCACACGGTGTCACCTGACTATCAATGATAATAGAGAGAACATGGGGTGCTGTTAGAGAACTGTGTGCTCTTCGGGTGCTGAACACACTCTGCTCTGTGTGAGGTGCTTATGTGGTGTTGGCATGCAGCGAAATGAAATCACTGGAAAGCTCTGGAGGCATTGCATGCCTCGATGTGACATCACTTGACCGGTCAAAAGATTTGTCTAAGTTTGGAACTGTCGGTTCATGTCACCGTGAAATGGACTAAGGTCAAGCAAAAAAAAACAAAAAGCAAACAAAGAAAATAAAGTGAAGTCTCATTTCTGTTTCAGCTGTTTTGTTATTTGTTAATTAAAGTGATGTAATTCTGTATGACTGACTCAATCATCCAGGTAAGGAAATCCCTAAAAGTTGATTCTGGATGAGTGATGAAACGTTTCTCCCACAGACAAAACGATACGTCCAGATTAACAAAAACAGCTTTTTGAGAATGACTTTGCATTTTTGGGAACAACATAATATCATCAGCTGACTAAAATCCACTCTAATGTTAAAAAGGTCAAACAGTGTTTACCATAAGAGCTTATCCTCAGGGCTGAATATTCATTATCAAATGCTTAGGCTGACTTGCGCGTGAGAGTGAAGCAACATAGATTCTTCTCTACATGTCTGAGTACTACGGGATATGGAGACCAGAAAGGGGGGCGTGACAACTCATGGATTCTTTCCATTTCCTCTGATGCCATATGACACAATTAGATACAAACCAACTCTCTGAAGTATGTGCATGCAAACGGATGACAAGCTGCATACTGGAGAGATTCTGGCCTCACAATAACAAAAACAGTAGTTACACACTGTAGTCCACAACAAAGGTCAGTTGCAGGTGTATTGAAGAAACACAGAGGTACATTTAGCAGATGATAAACTCCCACCCTAAGGTTTAATGCCATTTACTTGGAATAGAGAAACAAGCTATGAAAATTCTAATTTGCACTTCTAATTACTCAGCCCCCGCTGACCTTTTCTTGCTGTACTGTAAGCCTTTACAGTAAAGCTTCCCTTTTCTTTTCTTTTATGCATGCCTGTTGACTTTTTGCTCTTTTACTGATACAAATGTCCCTTTTGATCCCATGAGAGCAGGAGCTGTGCACCCTTTCACTGCGGCAGGTTGTTCAAAAACCCCCAAGTCAAGTATCAGATACTTTCATCTCCCCCACGCTGAGAGTGGGAGGTGTTTACTGAGTCAAAGTTTCATTGGTGGGTTTTTATTTTTATTTGCCAGTTAATATAAACAAATGTTTTTCATCACTGTTGAGGGAAAAGAGCCCACATACGCAGTCGCGTATGTGCACAACGTTTACAAGCACACAAAGCCCACACACAAAGGAACTTTCTCCAAATTGGTTTCTGTGTCGTGTAAAGAAAGCATGGCAGGGGCCAGTTGTGTAAAACACGAACGGTGGGCAGAGGTGATGGGAGAACAGAAGGTAAAGAAAAGGGACAAAGAAATAGGTGCAGGACATTCTGACCCAGAGTGAAGAGAATAGAACACCAGGCTAGAGTAACACTCTGTCTGATTTGGCCCTTAAAATGATGCCTTGTGCCAAGCCTGTCAAAAGATCACAGTAACACAAGTGGTGTTACTACAAAAGCAGGAGCATGCACGCACACACGCATACACTTACACACGTGCGCGTGCACCCAGATACACAGACAAGGTTAATGATGTTCTCAAAAGGGAGCAGGAAAGGAGATCAATAGCTATTAGAAAGCACTGTGAGATTGTATTTCTCCCTCTTTCCCTCTAATGTGTGCTGGCCATCGTGATTTGTTTCAGTAAAAGTGCACAGTCATTTCTTTTCATCTGGTCACTTGCTATTACAGTAACAACCAAGTATTACCAGCAGCACATTCCCTGTTTCTGTGCACCCAAGAAGCTATGTTTGTGTTCATACCCCCAAGTGACTTAGCTATATTTAGCCATTTGAGCAGCGAAAAGACAAACAGTTATTGTAACAATGATAGCGAGTCTATTCGACCACAGTGCAATGGGAAAAGTTTTTGCACGGATAGAAGAGTGCGCACACTGTGAAGCTGTATGAGTGCCCAAATTTTCTCGTGCTGGAAGATTGGAATAAGATACTTCTTGTCCGTGTGACTCCACATGCCTGACTTTAATAACTGATTTACAGAGCTGGACTCTCAAAATAGCCACCTAGTGGAACAGACTGTCTTGATGTACCATGTGCCTGCAACACATGGTCAAAATGTCTTCATAGAGAAGCTTCTGCTTTAACAAAAGGCAAGGTAAATAGGATTTGAGATCAGAGAACATGGTGAAATTGGTCGTTTCGTATTGGCTGGATCTGAACAGTTCTTCTATAGCACAGCTTGCAACCGACTCTTCTCTGTTTGGCCAGTCTCCTACCGAGGTTGCTGAACAGATGCCAGTTTAATATCTAACCAGATGTAGTACAGCTGAGTGAAGTATAATTGCTGGAACCTTCTCTCTCTTTTTTTGACATGTATGCAAGTTGCACTGCTGATAACTAAAAAAAAATGTGCTAAAAAGACATTTCAGACTTCTGTGAGTTAGGTTTAAATTGTAATTGGCATGTATTGTCCTCACTTAATCACTTTCATTTTAGAGCATTAAAGCAAATAATGCTCTAAAATGAATATCTTAAATAAGCAACAGTTGGATTTTCTACCCTGCTTTATTTGCTTTAATCCCTATCCAGTAGGTGCTTTTCTCTCTCTATGTAGACTTTTTTTTTAACCAGAGGATACACTACATAATGTTCTCATAACATCCTGTGTTGATATGCTGCAAATTCCCCAAATCAATTAGTCAGAATGTGTACACTAAGTTAGAAATCATAACAGCAGACCACATAGCTTAGAGGGGTAGTCCTGTATTACAGCTGTGATACTCCACAGAAGTTGGTGGGGATTTATCGGTCTTTGTTTGCTCCTGTGCACAACTTTAAGAAAAGCCGATCAACTGAAGGACAACAGGAATGTTTTCACCATGGGTGATAAAAAAATAAGTTAAAAAAGTAATAATCCAAAAATGGCAACTCTAGAGGCTGCAAATTTTATAATACAATATAATACAATTTACTGATAGTCCTGTTCCATGTTTACAAAAAGCCACACGCTCTGCTGTAGGTGGGAGGTGGAAGGTCAAGAAGTAGCGTGCTGAGAGGTCATCAGGTCAGGGGTAGGTCTCTGTTTTGTAATTGCGTTGTCCCCTGGGCTGTGTAAAAGGGGCTCGACATCTGTCCTTCCTCATAAAGATACATTAACGGCACCCTGTCTGGCTGCACACTGTCAATGTCAGTGGCTTTGTAGCAGCTGTTCTGACTGCTGTAGCAGCTTAAACGAATAGCACGCATGTAGATAAAAGCTGCTCTCTCAAATGAACCTTCACCACTTTGTTTTTGGGAACTTTTCCCTTTCTTGAGGCTTTGTGAACAAGAGTCTCGTACATGGTGCTGCAGTTAGTAGTGGCGCTCTATATCTAGCGCAGCTGCTGCATCTCCCCAAGGGCAAGATGAGAGGAAAAGCGACAGAGTACAGGGGCGCTGCCTTGTGCTGTCTGTATCGTGCTGCTGCTGCTCCTCTTTCTCTCTGCCCACTCCTCAGGTTTCACAGCCCACACGACTGAATCACACAGTGACCCATGAATTTACACTAGTGTGTACCCGCGCACACACACACACGCCATTTCATACCCCCAGGAATGATTCATGGTTACCCCCCCTCATTTCCCCAGGGAGCAGTGACTCAGGGTGTGAGGACAAGCAGAAGAAAAGGACAGAACATAATACAGCGAAGGGAAAAGAGCGGCTAACACAGCACAGAAATGCCGAATGTTCGAACAATGAGCAGTTTGGCCTTCAGTGCTTTGAGGAGGCAGCAGGCGCTCTGTGCAACAGAACTTCTGCTGAACATGAGCTTCATCATGCATATTGCTGGTCTTAGTCACCACAGCAACTGTTCTATTGAGCTCAGTAGAGATACATTCTCAACAAGTGTCACTCATCGCCATTTCTGAAAGTACACACTTCACTCCTCTTGTGTGTTTTAAATTGTTACCAAGATGTTAGTGTAGGGAGTAATAGCTACCAGTGGAGAGAGTTTGTTTGACGCTTGCTCATTATGATATACAAGTTTAAAAGAAGTGTTGCCGAAAGGTGCTGCAGCTGCTTTTGCTCATTTCTTACACAAAGTCTAATGTACTTTCATCTAGTGTTCACAGTGGCTACATTTAACTTGACCCCTCGAGATGCTCTCACCAGACTAATTTACTCTTATTTAATTATTTGTTCGCAAAGAAGTGTTTTGGGCATTTTTTTTGTATCCCATTTAGAATCTGTATGAATAGCATGCACCACATATATAAGATCTGCCGTCAAGGCATAAACGGTTAATATCATGCAACATTCAGCATGCACACGCTCAATAATGTGCTATCTTTAGAACACTTTAGAACACAGAGTACTGAAAAATGTAACATGTTCATAACTATTCCGAGATCTGTGCCGCGATGCAATCCTGTCTTGGAAATTTGTAGACAATTCCCTGGACTTCATGGGTTGGGTTGTGCTATGACATGCACTGTCTACTGTGTGCCTTTCCAAATCTTCAGGCGACTGAATCCAATCAGTTGTTGAACCATCTTACAGATGATTAGTGGAAACAGGAGCGTCATTTTTTTATATTTCATAAATTTGCAGGATTTTTTGCAGTGAAAGAAATGAATCTAATCCATTTTGGAATGAGGCTGTTATATGGAATAAGCAAAGTGCTGCGAATACTTTACAGATGCATCATATGCAGGTTTTCTTTTGGAGCCTTAAGACCAGGTAGAGTTGCTGAAACCTTTCACGTATGCACATGACTACACGTTCTTGTGAGTCACAGCACTGACAGTGTTATCAGAAGCGCAGTTTGAGGAAAATACCAGCTGATTCAAACTCAAACTGAGCAGAAATTTTCTTAGTTGTCAGGTATTTTCTTTGTTGATACACAAACATCTATGCATCTTATCAGCAAAAGTGCTGACCTTTTCAGATGCTTCTGAATTCAGGTTGTGAAAGCATCCTTTATATCTCTATCTCTATCCATCTATCATCACTGCATTTTACAGTAGACTAATTACTGCACGGCTTTCCATTTGTTGGATAAGTAGCTACAGTGCCAAATGGTCCTAATTGGCGCCGTTATGAGCTGTCAGTGTGACCTTTTTAGACAAAGAAGCAGGGTGAGTCAGAGTGTGTAAAGCGCAGCATCTTAAACATGGTTAGACCACATGGTGTAGAATTGAGAGAGAGGGAGAGAACCTCACAGCAGTTGGGCAAATGACTCATGGCTTTTTTTCTCTGGGATGCTTTCAGCCCTTGTCTGTGCGGGCGGTACGTAGGTGTGTGTATGTGGGATTGTCGCTGTGCGTGGTAGCCTGTGGTGAGACTTTGGGTGTGAGGATCTGCACAGTCTAATATCAATTATTTTCATGTATAAGTAAGCATGTAAGCATAAACATACACAAGTTAAGAAAGGCAGTCTCAGGTGAACATTTGCTCAGGTTTCATCGTGTCAAATAAATAGCTGCAAGTTGCCGTGGAAGTTTCCAATTTTGATTAGGGGGTCGGATACAAACTACTTCTACACAAATGAAAGCAACATCATGGGCTGTGGTGCCCATGAGGTCTCGCTGCGACAGTAATGTCGAGCAAAGTGGAGTTTCCTTGAGCGAAGGAATCCCCCCAGCGCAGTGACCTGGTTTCTGTCTTTCTCACACATTTCACACAAACACCCACACCCACACATACAACACTACCTAACAGTGCAGCTGTTTAGATTTGCATGTAATCACTTCCCAGTTGAAATTCTAATTGCCTTAAAAATTTGAGTTGTCAGAATTATTTCTGTTTTCTTTTTATATTTACACACGTGTAGATGTAGAATATATTTTTGATGATAAGTTTAATAGGCTTGAATTTATTTAACTGAAGACTCCAAGGTTGTGGATATTAGATTTTCTTTTAATTACTATTACTGAGAACAACTATATAAAAATAATGTCATAATTAGCTGTAACTCACAAGTTACTGTGTCTGAATTACATGTTTTGGTCGTTAGTCTGACTCTGCATGCATGTTGGCGCATGTGATAACAAATTTCAGTCTAAAGCATATAACTGTGTGTGTGTGTCATTTAATACATTCATGTAGTCTTGTTGCACTTCAGCTCAGTGTAAGGTCCTCCTGGGCTGTATTGTTGCCATATTCTGCTCCCAGTTTCACAGTGTGTGCACGTCATGTGCCTCAATCACTGTGCGTCACATCAGAGCAAACAAAGCGCAGCAGGACAGACAAGTGAAGTATTACTGTTAGTGCAATAAAAGCTATCCAGCAAGTGTTAATATAAGACACCAACCCCAAATGTTTGAAACCCAGGCTAAAATACTAATGCTGGTTTTGGGTAAATGAAAGGCCAATGGAGGTTGGAACTTAGGCCAAACAACTTGTTACATATGAGATGCTAGCATTCACTAAATTTGTTCAGATGATCTGGCAAACATTACTTTTACATTTCCTCTTAAAGGCCCAATTTTTCATTTCACACATACCAATATCAGCTACAGCTGCTGAAGTCCGATTCAGCATATAGACAGAGAGAGAGCGATTAAGAGACAAGTAAGTCAAGCGGCTTTATTGTCATTTCAACCATGCGCAGTGGTACAGTACACAGTGAAGCGAGACAATGTTCCTCTAAGACCAAATATGGTGGTCTCGGAGGAAATACATATGGTGCTACATATAACATATAGCAGACGATCAACAGCGGACTACATAAAGTGTAAGTGTGCAAAAATTGCAATTTTTGTAAATGTATTTGGGGGTTGGGGGTAAAATTCATGCTATAACTTATGAAGTTAAAGTTCAATTTAGTTTAGATAATAGTTAGTACTAACTGCATGTTGTTGCTCTCCATTGTTTCTCTTGCACAGCGTAATGGGTTTCTCTCATTCATTTCAGCTCAACTCATTTTTATAGCGCTAAATCCCAACACCTGCCACTCCAAGGTGCTTTATATTGTTAGGTAAAGATCCTACAATAACTCATGTTCTGATCATGAACTATTAAAGTCTTAATGGTTAAACCTACGCTTAATGCAGTATCAGTTGCCAAGATTTTAGTGACAAATTGGTGTCCAGACAGTGGTAAAGGGCCAACTGATATAATAGATCATCACTGGCCTGACCCCTCTAATGGAGTATGATGATCTTTGACCTCTGACCTGCTTTTCCACACAAGACATAGCCCTTGTCAGCTCCGCTCACAAATCAGCTTTCACTTAATTGCATCACCTCTGAAGAAAAAGTAAAAACTGGCAATGGATCAGTGCCTCCGACCATGTTAGCCTCTTCCGTCTGCAGTCACTGTTTCTGCCAGGATGGAGGAAGTGAATGTGGTGTCTGATGATTATCTGACTGACAGGAAACACTTTTGTCTCTGGGGTTATCTGGCAGCCTACAGAGAAGATGACGTGAGCTGTAGAGGACAGAAAGGCCGATTCACTGGCACTACTTACAACTCTCGATAGGTTCCTGTAGACACACGCACACAGACACATTACACAGAATAATTTTTTTCTTGTTATTCTGATTTTGGAAAATCCATCCAAAGTCAAAACTTCCAATGAACTCGTCAGAGTGTTGGAGAAAACTGCTAGCATTGAGAAGAGTCGTGCATTTGCTTACTAATAAACTAGGGCTGGCATTATCTGCACACATGCCGCTGAATTTTATCTCTAATCCTGCAGGTCAAACTGGAAAACATCACCATCCATCATGAGACAGGATGGTGGTTTGGACATTCCCTCCAATCCTGATCTTCCTGCTCCTCCATCTTTGCTAAAAGCATTTTTAAAGTTTTTTTTTCCCTTCCTGCTCTTTTGTCCCTCTCCAGTCATCTATCTTTATGTCGCTTTAGATTCCAGACATCAAATTTCACAGGAGTATTGAGTAATAGGATCCTACAGTGTGTACAGAAGCCACCGCGGTGGTCTTGCACATGTTACAGTTGTCTGTATTCACTGTTTACTTTTTAAATCCATGTGAGCTGAGCTTGGTAAGCAAAAGATAGTGTGGGAGCTGAGATAAATATTTTTCACTTCAGCCAGATCACACAAAACTCCTGTATTTGTCTATCTCAGTAGCTAGAAACAGAATACAACTTCATCACTGTGCAACTGAGCACCTTTTACTTCATATTTTATATGTATAGGCTTAAATTCCTTCAGGAATAAAATCTGAGAAATAGGTCTTATGAGGTTGTGGTAAACATTGGCATTCTGTTGAAGTTCTTCTTTGTTTCAACACATCTACGTCATGTAAGTTGTCACACACATGCAAGATGTTGTTTGTGTGTTGTGTGCAGGTGTTTCTGAGGGGCTTTTATGATGGCCTGTTTGTGATTTGCTGTTGAGCACACAACCACACACCGCTCATGTTTGCGACACATGTTTTCCGCGGTAATTGTGGTCTTTCTGTTTGCATGTGTGCTGGACAGTCGGGCTTGCAAAACCACAGGGGCACCTTTTGTTTGTGGGCAGAAGCGAGGTTTGTCTGGATCTGTTAGTCTGGTGGTTTATTAAAACATCATGTAGGATTACAATGTTGTACTCTCCGTGGTTCTCATGCACAGGTTGGGAGGTAGGCTGAGTTTCTGGGGTCTGTCTCTTCCCACACAAGTTTGCAGGTGGCTCTGGTGTCAACCATAGTCAGCACCCACACGGACTCAGCGCTAGACAACACAACCTGTAGGGTGGGCCTGTGTTCAGAAGGATCCTTCAGCTCGACGACTGATTAAACCTCTCTTCTCGGCAAGCATCTGTTCTGCTGAAATGTACTTGAGAAAGCATTGAATCCCTGCCACCATGAGGGAGTTGAGCTGTTATTGGCCTTTACTTGATGAGATGTGCAAAGACAGCTTTGCTGCACCAGATTAATCAAATCTTAATAATTTTCTTTTCAAATTCATCCTCTTGTAATCTCATTGTCACACACAGGCTAGCATGGATTCACCTCTCCGCTGATGTATCTGTCTGAGACACGTGACTAGCATCATTGTCAGCTGCTCCTCCAAGTTAATGAAATGAAGTTTTAAGACTGCTAGAGGAGATTTGCTGACTTTAAAGAGATGCTCTTTTTTACACATAGTACTGTGGCAGGTGGAAGGGCTCACTAATCCTATTAACACAAATTCTTCATCTAATCATCTGAGACAGAAGGTGATAGTAGGATACAAAGAAACAAGGAAGAAAAAAAAGCTTTGTATGGCAGACACGCATGCTTTTGCTTTCAGTGAAAGTTGTAACCAGAGCTTGTCTGCATGGCAAGGTAAGGGAGATGGGATCAATCTAAATGTCATTCCCTCCTCCTTCATATTGAGTATGCTATGTATTTTTTTTCATGTAGCTCTACTCCCTGCGAGAGAAAGTCGTAGAAGAGATCTTCCTTTGAACGATATCAGATTTAGAAGTGTATGTCAGGTAATACCAGTACTATTTCTTCACTTGATGTTACAGGCCAGAGCTTTCCAGAGAGTACAGACGATAAACAAGTGTGGGTTGTGTAAGGTCTGCCTCACTCTATTAAAAAGGTTAGAGCAGGACATAACCCTAAGTGCACAAGCGCTTAAAATAAAGATTTAGCTGTGTGGACGGCTGAGGGCACTTTGTTACTGCAGCTTAGATGTTCAGTTTGCCATGAGAGCTGCATTTTCCCTGTTGGTGTTGTTTGTGAGTGCAGGAATTTGCAGGTTAAATCTGAAGCCAAGCTGTGTATGTCTGCCGTGTGGTCACATGTCTGCATGCAAGCTCGTGTTCATCTCTCAGTTCAGGCCTAATTCTTTTGTTGTCAGTAAGTCTGAGTTTATGCAAAAAATAAAAAATAAAATTAAAAAAATATGTCTTTTGGTGTACAGCTGGTAAATTTTTTTCGTGCATGTGTGTGTGTGTGTGTGTGTGTGTGTGTGTGTGTGTGTGTGTGTGTGTGTGTGTGTGTGTGTGTGACCCGTGCATTCGAATTGTCTGGTTTGGTTTCAGGGACTGGCTGATGTAAAGGTGTCTGATGCTTTTGAGACCTACTGCTGTAACTGACAATTCAGTCTTCACACACACCCGCAGACAGACTGTTCGCAGGGACTGAGATATAGACAGATGGTTCACACACACACCCTCCACTGAATCTCCATTCACATGCATGTTCTCCGTTTTGCACAAACTGTATGTCTAACTGATACAGTGAACTTAAATCCAGGGTTCATAGTGACAGACAGGAGTGGCTCTTGTCACAAATTGAGGGGTTTAAATCCAAAATTATAATGTTTCTGTATCAGTCAGTGCTTCAGAAATGAGTGTCCTTTATTCCCACCATCTTCCACTTTCATTAGCTTTAAGTCTTTCAGTTTGAATCGAACTGATCTCCACCCTGCGAGCACACCTATTCTGTGAGTCAAAGACAGATACCTACTCATAGGAGTATTTGCAAATGACATGCAAATCATATCTTAACATTGCAGCAACACAAAACCAAACTTTTAATGGGAAAGGATGCAGACAGACAGTCATACAGTTAATAAGTAATAACTGCCAGGTCCCTAGCCTATTATTTGAGAAACTGCAGCCACTCAAGCTGACATTTACCCGAACAGCTTCCCTCGTGAGTTATAGCACTTGCAGTCATAACTTATGGTTTCTATTACCATCTGCAGATTACAAGATGTTCTGTCCTGGTACATACTTAAACAAGGTTAGCAGAGCAGAATTAAATTCCAAATTTTGACATTACCGATTCCATTCATGTCCCAGAGCATGACTTCTGCTGCGTAACCGCAGTCACATGAGATTATTTCAAGACCAACATGGAGATAATTATACTCTGGCTGCTTTAGACATCGCCTGATTTAGAAACATTGACAGCCAGAAATGGAAACAGTTCAATGTGGCCTGCTACAAATAGAAGGCGTATTCACTTTAAAAAGGAACTGGGGCTCCAAAAATAAACCTTTCCAGTCCTGGTAAGGATAAATCCCCCAAGAAAAGCACATGGATATAAACAAAGAGACATCTTGGGATATTTGCTGTGCTGCCATCCACTTAAAGCCGCACACAGTCCTTCTCTGGCTGCCCTACATTTGTGCCCTGACAGGTAATCTACTATTCAGGTGAAAGGTGTCTCCAGTAGAATCTGGTTCTCTCTGGCCAGTTCAGAGCCAAAGTAGAATCTAATCTTAACCTGTTGCTGGAAAAAGAACAAGTGAGTGATCTCGCTGCTAATAATGGTAACACCACCAACATGTACCTGTGTTTGGATGGGTGATTATGGTGTAAGACTGCAGTCAATAAGGTGGGATTTCTGTTTCAGTGTCCAGTGAGAAGCTGCAGAAATTCAGTTACAGCACATGCTCAAATCACATCGAATCAGCAGCGTCTGACCTTATGGCCGCTGTACTTCAATCATTCATTTGCTCAAATCAAATGTGATTTAATATATTCTACATAAATTCCCCAGCTGCTACTTTATTTTTAGATTCATGTCAAGTGAATTGAGATGATTTTGGTGGTAGAAAGGCAACAATCAGGATGATCAAAAAACAAACAAAAAAACAAAACATTCCCACGCTGGGTTCTAGGGTTTAAAGGACATATGACAGACATCAGTTGCTTCTGTGCAGAAGGTCCCAGTGTTCTTATGGAAAACTGAGTTCACTTTATCCAGCGCACTTCTGCTTTTTAATGTTTTTCTTTAAATGAACAAAAAGAAATAATTCAGGACAAGGAAGAAGAAAAACCTATGCATGCCTCTCTGAAGTTGTGCAGAATTGCAGATGAAACTGATTTCAAAGCACTTTTTGTCACTATCTTTACTCTGCTCTTTCATTTCCTCTTGCTTTTTTGTTTTATCTTTGCTTCTTTTTCTCCCATCAGCCTCCATCGTCTTTTCTTTCTATTTCTATGATATATACACGTGCATTGTTCACCTTCAGTCGGGCGTATGAGAGGCCTGTTGCTAGTGTCTCTTCTGCATCCTGCTGTTAATCCACTTCCCTCTAAAACATATCCTTTCCCCTTCCACTGATATACTCATACACATGCATGCTTAAACTTCTGCTAATGCACAAAACACACAGAACGATTATACCCACACACACCCGGGAGACCTGAGTCACTTATCCAAACTTCCTACACATCCAGAATGTGTTTGTGTGTAGGCCTATACATGTGCTCTACGTGGGCGTGCTTTTATAATGGATATATGTAATATTTTCATTTTCTATCTTGTCTTCTAGTTGTTGTTTTTTTTTTATTGGACTTTTTTTAGATATAGTATGAGTAATAGCTCTACCTGCATTTAGTAGTATCAATTTAGAATCTGCTCTCCTGGCGGTTTCGATCAGCATATTTATGCCAAAAAAAAGAAAGAAAGAAAGTATTAACACTGCAAAATGACTCACTTGCTTTTCGCTCTCGTATTGCATGCTCCGGATGTGTACAAATGCAAGGCATTGCTCGACAGTCTTATTCTAATTTATCAGCCTGTTTTGTGGCAAATGTTTATTTTGAGCGACACACATGTTCACATCTTGATATCCACAGATCTAGGGCAAACTAAGTGCTTGTATCAAATCGAATCCAGGTTCAACATGGAAGCAGGTTAGTCGAGCAGTTATATATTGGACCTGATATCTTAACCTACATTTTTCGTTGTGTGTTAATAATGGTGGGAAAAGTTTGATAAAGCCTGCCAGTGAATTCTGGGATCTCACAACGTTTTTTTCTTACATTGAGAAGCTCAGGGGTATATACTATGAAATTCTTTGTGCGTTTCATATTCCTTAATATTGCTTACAAATGTGCAAACTTCACAAACAAGTTGCTTAGATTAGCAGATACGAAAACTATGCGAGCATCATGTGAAAAGGTAATCTTGCACGAGATTAATTGTAATGAGAGTAATAAAAGCACCAACTAGGTATGTGAAATGTGCAAAGCACGTTGCTATTTTCCATCCACAGCCCTTCTCCTGCACTCACTCCCCCAACTACTGTCTATACACATAATAAAAATGTTCATGGACAATTAGTATGTTTAAAAGACAGCAGTTTCAGTAGAAGGGTAATTAAGACCAGAGCAAAGAACTCCTTTTTTAAAACCAGCTCAAACTCAAAGCAAAGTGGAATACTAAGAATTCTATGTCTGCCCTATAATACAGAAACACTGTAATTAGAGAGACGTCGGGCTTTTAGATGCTTTAGATGAATTGTCTTTTGAGATAGTTCAAAGGCAAGCCACAGCAGCTGCACTGAGCATTCAAGGCTATTGGATATGAGCCTGAAGGTGCAGTTGTTGTTTGTATGTAACAGATCCTATTAGACAGCATGTCAGAAAGAAAAGAGTGCATGTTGTCTTAAAGTTAGTTCATAAATCTCCTTGAAGTTCATTTAACTGAAGATTTGCAGTATATACCAGGATTGGAATGTGTCAGCGACAGAAATTATACTCTATTATTGCTTTATATTTCTATATATTTGCTTATAAACGACATATAAAACGCACTATATGGACAAAAGTACTGAGTCACTTGTACATTACACCTACAGGAGCTGCTCAGTCATGGAAACCCATGCTGTGAAGCTCCCAGAGCGCAGTTTCTATGCTGATCTTAAAGGCAGAGGAGGTTTGGAGCTCTGTAGTTACTGAGTCATCAGAGCGTTGGCGACTTTTGCGCACTATGCGCCTCTCCGCCGCGCTATTTAACTTTATGTGGTCTGACACTTGGTGGCTAAGTCGTTGTGGTTCATAAACACTTCCACTTTGCAGCAATACCACTTACAGTTTATTGTGGATTATGTAGGAGGCAAGAAATTTCACAAACTGACTTCTCACACTGGTAGCATCCTATTGCAGTACCACGCTTAGATTCAGTGCGCTCTTTAGAACGGCCTATTCTTTTGCAAATGTTTAAAAAGGCAGAATGCATGGCTAGGTGCTTGATTTTACACACCCGTGGCCATGGAACTGAAAACAACTGAAATCAAAGATTAAAGGGTGACTCAATACTTTTGTCTAAAAAGGGTGTGTGTTTAAGAATTCTACAAAAAAGATCTTAACTTTGTTTTTATACAAGAGTCCTATCTTTGACTTTACTTCATTGCTAACGAGGTCATGCACAGGCATGAGTACATCCTCCTCGGCCATTATCTTTATTGACTGCATACGTGCAGAAGCAACATGTGTGCAGCTGTTGCTTCTAGCATGCCTCAGATCCACAGGTTCTGTGTTTCTCTGTTCCTTTAGAAAAAAAAAAGCAGAGAAATGTGTCATAGTGAAAGTTCTGTTGTTCAAACGGGAAAATCTTGTTGCTGCTTGAGCAGTTCTGAAAACAGTCCCCTCTCACAACAGTAGCATTTGCAAATCTAGACTGATCAGCTGTTTCTATATATAGATCTGAGCTCCATCGAGCTGGATAACCGCAGAGAGCTGTGAGAGAAACTGCAATTACAGAAAAATACTCTGATAACATGACATTTGTGTGGAGCAGTGAGACTTGGAGCAGTATAGAGTAAAGGTTACACAAGGCCTTACTATTTCTCAATAATTGTCATGATACAATTGAGACACTGACTGATATAACTCCTCATCATAGTAATTTGCATGTGAGTAATATTCTTACAGAAAGCCCTAGAGCACTCTGACTTTCTTTCATGTGAAATCAGATTTGTGACCTTATGATTTGTTTAACCTCTGGGCTGAGAGTGAAAGTGCTGGTGGGGAGTAGTCAATGTTAAGGCTTTTTTTAAAAACACTAGTTCTGGGGTGCCGTTCAGCAGGCACTGGTATAATGGCTGGCTTGAAACTGTCAGTGGCCAGCAGGAGTTGCAAGGAGTTGCAAGTTGCAAGCAAGGGATAAATAAATAATTAGAAATTAATATATACTTCATTTTTGCATGCATGCTATTTGATACGGTAAATTGTGTTGTTTCCCAGAAAGCTCAGTTCCTAATCTGAAGCACCTTCTTCCATATCAACCTTGGTAAGACAACTAAATAAAGCGAGACATAAAGCGGGGCACCTCTTTATTTAAAAGAGCATCACTTGGCATGAGCACAAAGTAGTGTTTAAAACTGTTCTCTATAACTGTTATTTAGGCAGTGGTGTATTTTTATTACAAAGTCGACACTGTCTTTGTTATGCCAACTTGATATTAACCAAGAGTTCGAGGTTATACGACTTGGGCTAATTACTAATGCAAATTGTACCACAGAGATGAGGTCAAGGAAAATATTAATTACACAGTCGTCTTTCTCATGAGAACCAAAATCAACCACATGCGATGGATTGATGTAAAGCTAAATTGTTTCTTGTTTGATAAACTGCCTGCTATGTCATGTTAATGACTGACTCTGAAAAAAGGACATCTGAAGCAATATCATTCATGTGACTGGATGAATCTAAATGAGAAGAGTGACTGGCATTCTCAATGACTACTTCAGATTTAGTATTGTGACATCAGACGTTCCTTCAAACAAAGTGTCACCTACAGGTGCTATAAAGCTATAGCAGAAGTTCAGAAAGGGAATTTACTTTTGCTTATTCATGTGTGATACTGTATCTCAGCAGATTTTTATTTAAGGCCCCAGTCACACATTCTATAGCTAAACTGGGGAAAAAGTAGATTAGGACACCTTGTGCAATAAATTTGCTAAATAAGCTTGTTGCCTCAGAAATGTTTGTTTTGAAGACAGGGACCAGGTCTGTAACCACTCACAGTTAGTTGCTCTCTTCAAAGTGACTTTGGTGCATTGAGACTGCAATAAAACGACAATAAGATTGAGTCAGTCTGTTATTGAATGGGGTCAAGTTGGCAATTACATGCAATCTGTTTGTGATAATACGGCAATTACCTGTGATAAGAAAATTGTGAATCTGTTGCCATCTCTTGCTGTCTACATTCACAGAAATGGACATTAAAGACATCACAGTAACACTTAAGTTCAGAGTCCAGCCAAAACCTTGTAGATTTGAAACATCAACTCATAAATTCCTCCATAATCAGCTGCTGCAGGATGGCAGTTCATCTGTAAAATCTCATAGCTGCTTGGTAACCTTGTTTTTGTATAACCAGAATACAACCTGCTGGGAATCGGTTAATTCGAGTCTGAGAGTAATTGCAGTGACTCAGAGTTAGATCGCAGTTGAGGCTCTTGCATGTTTAGCCTCTTGACCACCAGTTGTTCGCTGCAATTAATGCAATAGTTCATTAAATGTGAAAAGATTTCCAAGCTGCAAAATTACTCCAGTCTGACTGAGCCATCAGTGACTGCTTTCAACCAGAAGTCACTATGGAAAATGTGTATTCGCTAACCAGTTAGCAGCTAGTTGCTAGAGTTTGCTGGTAGCCCCTGCAAAACTGGTTGCTGAAGTGACTCAGGCTTAGAGACCAGTCGGTGACCGCTTTGTTGCTGGAGAAAAGTTTATATTTCCCAACCAGTTGGTGACGCTTTTTCTGAGTTTTACTCGGTGAGTAATCGGTGAGTGCTAGCATTTTCAATCCCAAAAGGTTGATTCTGTTAATCTGGACGTAGCATCTTATCTGGATTATCTGGAAGGGACTTCTTCAGTCTCAGCTGACTGCAGGCTGGAAAATGCTATGTCCAGATAAACAGAATCGACCTTTTGGGATTTATTTACCTGGATGATTGAGCATGCATCAAGACATAGCATCTTCAATGTAACAGGCAACTGCAGAAATCTGCTAGCAACTAAAACAAGTACAAAGAGATTTTTGGTGCAGCACTCTTTCCCTAGAGAGCAGAGGTTACCAGCAGGTCACTCGCTGGTCTGATTACTGCAACTAAACTTGTCTTAAAAATAAATAAAAGTTGTGAAATATAGAATAGAAACATAAAAATGATGTTTTGCTGACTTCATAACAACAAAGGTGTGATGTGTTTGCCTATTATTAAGACAGCACCTTGTGTTTTCTCTGCTTGTATCATTTTAAGTGTTCGGGTGAAAAACACAACAATTCAACTGATTCCAAAATACCCAGTCTAAGCTGTAGCCAAGTTTACTCACTTGCAGCCACGACACCTCATTCATGACATCACTGGCCTTTTGCTGAAACACAATGAAGACTTTGTGAAGCTTAAGCTATTTGTGTCACAGAGGCTAAAAAAAGAGCTGCTGACATCTAAAAATAGAGAGTGCAAACCATAAACAATAGGACTAGGATTCCTGTTATTACAAGGCTTATTCTCCCTGAGAATTGCTAAGATTACAGGAGTTAGGAACAAGGGGAGACGGCGAGGCATTACTGGTGCTGACGTGGTACTTGCTGTCATAATGACTGTGCAGAAAACGAGACTTGGAAACAAACCAGGCCTGACCTTTACTTCAGCGGGAAATCCAGCAACAACTGTGGTGTAAATTTTCTTTTGGAAGCAGCTCAGTTAGGTGGGGAAAATCTTTGTAAATGCAGTCAAACAAGTGCAATATGAGACAGAGCCACCCATCCCACACCAGAATTTCAACATGAGCCTAATACAAGTGTAATCAAAAAGACCCTTCTATTTATAGACTCTGGGAATTTCTACTCAGTAGCTCAAACTGCGCCTTTGTATGTGACTTGCTCTTATCACTGTGTTTTCTGTGAGAAAGAATTATTGCTCTTTGTGATGCCTTTCATCATTCAACCAATATCAGTTCATATCGGTCTTTCTTTTAACTGTGTATCTCTTTCTCCCACCACTGATATTCACACTCACAAACCACAGGTCTTTGTTATCAGCCTTCTGACCATTGCAAAAATACTGTCTTTTGAAGAGGTACTAAATTAATACTTTTTACCAACTGCGCTGCAATAATCCCTTTCAATCCTGTGTTTTTCCCTCTTTTTCTCCCTGTATTCCAGTCCTTGCTTAATGAGTTCAAAGGAGCCAGCATATGGGTACTCAGATCGGGGATTGTCACCACACACACACACACACACACACACACTGACAAACACACAAGCCAGGATTAAAATGCAAAGGGTGGAACAGTCATTGTGGTAGCATTATTACTCATTAAAGCATATTTCTAGAAGGATTTTGGGGTTTCTATGCATCCAGGGGGATTTGGGAGGGGTAATGCTCTTCAGATTGATTAGCAGCCTCCAGATGTTCTCAACATTGTCTGACAAACGACAAAACAATCAGGAGGCCTCTTTATATTGTGACTGTATGAATATGAGAAATAATTAATATTATCTAATGTGCTTTAATAAACTCCCTGCGTTTTTGCATGCTTTAACAAAGATTTACAGATTTGGACTGAAAGCAAGAAAAGATGCCAGGACAGGTTAGGACAGGTGGAAGGTTGAAAATAAAGGAATGCAAGGAAATCTCTGAAGTGGAAAAAGTGGTATGGGGTGGTCTGTTGACTTTTTAATGCCAGCCGGTTTAAATCACATGACCAATTTAAGATCACCAAGGAGGAAGACTAACAAAGTCTCTGTTTCAAGCTGTGTCGAATACGTCAGCTTCAAACTATGTATTTTAATCCTAATTGTGCAGGTATGTGGATGTTATTGATGCCCTAAAAATAGAACAAAATAACCATGCTTGGTGTCTGTCCGTCCATCCGTCCGCCCGTCTGTCGGTGACAAGGAGGGACTAGAGCTTATTGCAGCTGTCATAGGGCAAAAAACATAAACAAAAACACCTTAAATTTTTAAAAAAAGGCACTAATCCATTTTATGAAGATGATTTTTAAATGTGTGTCTAAACAGACTAAAAACTATATTAGCAGCACAGTCTAGTCTTTTGACATGAGCAGGTTATGGTTGGATAATATTTTAGCGGATCTCCACCGCATGATAACAATTTATGACTGATTTTTAAACAGCAAATTATCACAGTAGCGTGAGTTCCCTGAGTGCAGTGTCATCAGCACTAATCCACCCAACCCACATCAAACAGGTTCCTTCGCCTCTCTCTTTTTTTATCTCTCAGCATCTTTTGTGTTCTTCTCCCTCCTTTTCTCCTGTTTTGCAATATCCAGAATTTACGGTCTTTCTTTCTTTCTTCATCTTGATTTTCCTGCGTATGCATCCTAAGTCATGCAGCCTAAGGGTAAGAACCTGTGTGCACGCCAAAAGAAAAGGAAAAAAAAGAGAGTGAGACTAGACCAGGTGTGACATTTTGAAGAACAAAGGTTGTCATTAGCTCCTTTGTAACACGCAGAGGAGCTCAGCAGCTGTGTGGCAATGAGTATTTGCAGCAAAGCACATCCATAGTAAATCTCACCCAGGCATAAACAGTGATAAAAGTGTGTTGTAAAAAAGGTGAGCAAACTTTGCACAGGTCAGTTTCAGATTTCTGTCAGGGCTATGAATCACCATGCATGCTGTTTTTATTGTGTGTTAATTGCTTACATAGATGCTACTATGCAATGCACAAAAATCAAAGAGTGTTCCCTTAGAAAGTCCATCAGGCACAAAGTGTTGCAGGCACAAAGGGATTACATGTCGCTCAAAGTAATAAATTGTATATATGCAGTAAAAATGGGTCACTGTGCCAAGCAGTATATGGGTCATGTATTGCTCCTTTGTTGGCCAGAGCCACCCAGCTCACTGTGCTGCACGCTCAAAAGGCCCTTCTTTTTAAGCTTGTCAGCTGGTCACATCTCACGTCTCGTTAACTCTCACCCAACAGGTGAGGGCACAGCTGCAAAGTGTGCACACATCTGTCACAGCAAAATGGTGGTCAGGCAGAGAAAAAGAGCAAGGCAGTATGGAAAGGAGTCATAAGCGACACAGCTGTCCTCATAACACTGTGGATGCACATGCCAAATAGGAACATTTTAAAGAAATTTAAAGCTAGCTTTAAATTAAAATGTTCTACTTTGATTTTTGACAATGGCCCCTTTTCTTCTGTCCCTTTGATATCCATGTTTAGCTCAAATATCAAAATATGTCGATTTTTTTTTCTCTAATATCTTTTTCAGCCGGCAGAATGTCGAAATCTTCAAAGTTGGTCTTCATTACAACAACTGTTACTGTTGTTTCTCACTTTTTCCTTTTCAGTAAGTATTTTAACATTGTGTTTATAGAACTTTGTGACACTTTCTTCTTGATAATGTTTATGTATTTTTTTAATTAATGTGTTTTCTTGCATTACAACTTTCACTGTAAAGACAGTGACATTACCTCCATTTACACCCTTTTGACACCTTGTCATTAAGGCATATAAAGCACACACGGTTACACATCAATGGAAAGAAGATAAAAGAAAAACTGTGAAAGTTCACACACACACATACACACACACACACACACACACACACACACACACACACACACACACACACACACACACACACACACACACACACACACACACACACACACACAATGGTGACATCTCTCCTCAAACCCAACCAGCAGCATCTGTGGGGTTTCCACTGTTGAGGCTGGTAAATACGGCCTAATTGTACTTCTTCCTGTTTCCCCTTGATTAATGGTTCTCTATTAGACCGCATAAGCAACCATAGCTGTACATGTAGGTCATGGATCAAAACAAGAGAGATAACCACCTGCTGGAGCAGTTTCGTGCCCCTGCCTTGTCTTTGCATTTTCTATAGAGTGGGAGTACGGCTAAGGGAGCGTGTTGACAAGGGTGTTAGACATCAGGAAATTCAGTTAAGGTTGTCTTTGTTCTAATGGTGGAAAACAAGTCACCAGATGTTTCAGTTTAGTATGATAAAGAGTAGCTGGTCATTAACAAAAAACATTTAGGAAATATAGCATGGGTTTTAAAAATGTATAAGGAAAAGAATCAACAGTGTATTATCCTTTTATGGTTAATCCAGGAGGTGTAAACAGCACAGACACTCCTTTAACACATTTGCAGACTCAGTGGCAGTCATTGTGTATTACAGTATATATTCAGCTTGTTTTTACAAAAGCCTGTTTTCATTAGAGATCGCAGACACACTACACACATCTGTGTTAATAAGTACCTCCAACCACATCTTTTGAGTCAGCATTACAGTTGAAGTGACACCTTTTTAACAAAGCCCACCCTGTAAACGCAGGATGTGGGTGTAACCAAGAAGATGGATGTCTAGAGAATGAGAGGCCGTTCACCGGGAACCCCTGGGGTGAGCTGATAAAGAGAAGGCCAGCTTCCACCTTGCTAATACAAATGACTAAATGTAAGCCGCTGGGTATATGTAAATAAATAGCTCGAGTGTTAAACTGTTTTACATAATTCAATTTACAAGTCTGGTTCTCTGGGTAGCTGCAGCACGAAACATATTCTTCTTGCTTGTGTGCGCCTGAGTGGAGGAATCGGTAAATAGTGAAAGTATTTAAAGTGTCCCAGATAAAATGCTTGTGCACAGGCAACAAGTCAAGAACTGCAAAATCAAATTGGGGAAATAGAAACCCATTTCACAGTCGTTTTAACCTAAAAGTGGAAGCAAATACAGCATTATGAAATATATTTTACAATCAGAACTCTGCACCATAAATGTATCCTCCTTTATAGATAATAAAAGATAGATTATTATCTGATTGTTTTTGTGATATATTCCATATTCCAAATTCTGAACCAACCATATGACTAGAAGGCAAGACTAACCATTTGCATTGCTGTGTGCTCTCATCAGGACTGTGAACAATACTGAAGGTGAGGATGAGTCAACTGCCTGAATAAGAATCTGCTCCAACAGTGGAGATGCATTTAACATGCTTTCAATACTTTCTCTGCAAAGAGATGAACTCATTGTATACATTTTTACAAAGGTTATCTGGCAGAATTTAGCTGTTTCAAAACTCTTGCTCTTCCCTGTACAAGAGAGCAAAAAAACAATCCAGTAGCTACGACCGATCAAAGTGACAGAAGGTCACATGACTTTTCAAAATATTTATCTCCATTGTCTAACTGTGGCCATGTTACCTCATTAACCCTCAAGGGTATCTGTTAACAAAGATAATGAGCTACTTATCAGATGGTTGGTTTGGGGTTTAATTGCCTGGTCAGTGTTATTCAAACACGACAGCCTGAAGACACCCAGAGGGCTGGCTGTACAACGAAGTCTTCTATAATGCAGGGCAAGCTGCTATGAAGCTCATTACTGTGAGTGGGAGCACAGAGATGGGAGCACACACACCCACACACAGAGACTACACACTGTGCCTGTAATACACACAAATATTTCAGTCCTTTAAGGAGATTTACTGGAAGAGCGATTTCATCGCTTTGACTTCTGTGAACAAGAGAAATGTTGCGGGAATTATTGTAAACTGTGACACTCTGCGAGCTGTTGGTGCTAAAAGTGCAGCCCAAGCCTCTTTTCTCCTGCATTATTAATAAATTCACAGAAAGAGCCAGAGAGTGAGTCACAACACTTTGTGTCCTAACACTTTATCCAGTCTGTTACACAGCTGGTACTGTAGTTAGCTGGTAGGAATCTTCTTAAGAAAAACATGTCTGCGAAACTGAAAATCTGACTGTATTATTCCGATATGTTTCCAAACCCTCAAGTGTTCATTTAAGCTCTGCTCAGTGTGCAAATTAAATGTATGATTCCCACCCACAAGCTTCTTGATTATGAAGGAATCTCCACAGGAATGTTATGCTAAACTCGGCGCTGCAGACGTCAGACGTTTGGGCTCAAGACGCATACCGCTGATTCCAATCATTTTGCACATGGCCAGAGAGAGAGAGTGAGAGAGAAAGAGAGAGAACGAAAGCAAGAGCAAGAGCGAGAGAGCACCGAGGGAATCCCCAGGGGCCTTCTCTTCTGCCGCTGCGCCCTAAATGCTTACAGCAACAGCTGCAAACACAAGTGTGTGATGTTGGGAAAACCTGCTGCTAAACATCAAACCTCCCAAAAAGCCCATTAGCTCAGCATTTCAGCTGAGAACTCCCTCTGTACTTCAATAGAGCTTGTGTCGGGCTTTTTTTTTTTTGTTCTTCTTATTTTGCACTTTTGAAGATTTAAATTCAAAACTTTGTTTGATGGCCTTGATCAGACCTGCATGAGATGCTCCAGTGGAGACATTAGAACCGCTTTGAAGACGTTGTCCATGTAAACTGTTTGAGAATTTCCATATTTCCCCTTAAACTATCCCGAGTCTTTAGTTAAAGAAACATTGGGCTCAGTTGCCCACATGTTTGTAGCTGGCATTCAACATTTACTTTAAGCTACTGTGAGCGTTAATCTCCATACATTCATTATCTCGTCTGCTTTGCTTGAGCACGAGATTACAGCTCAACAAAACAATGGGTTAGCTCAGCTGGTATTACAGCCCAACCTTGTTACTAAACGGGGTGATTTAAGAAGACAAAAGAAAATCTGGAGGATAAAGCATTGTCTATCTAATACAATGACACTGGTTCCCTAATGATATGATTCTTGAATACAGCTGATTTTTATCAAAGTTAAAGATACTAAAAAAAGTTGCCTGTGAAAAAAAAAATACACACAAAACTAATTCTGTTCTTCTGTCTCGTCTATCATGACACGATCTTTTGCTTCCTTATGGTTATTTATAAACGGTGGCTCCCCCCTAAGAGGGCATCTAATGATTGTAATCCCTCAGTGTCTGATTAGTAAGTACTTTAATCTCTTCTGCTACATATGAATGTGGTATATTCCTTGGTGAAATGTGCAAAAATATATTCAGGGCAATAATAGGGAGCGAATGGGGGATAATAAGTGCAAGTAAGAAAATGAGAAAAAGGAAAAGGATAAATAGCAGCTGTGGCATAGAAATGAAATAAAATTGGGAATATAAAATAGACAGAGGCTATGACAAAGAGGAAGAAAATTGGAGTGCAGAAGTAATGAGTTTGAAATGTGCTGGTAAAGGCCTTTATACAGTAGGAAGGTGATGTATGATAAGATTTGCGGCACGAGTGCTGCAGATGCAGATTAATCTTTATTTACCTTTATGTTTTTCAGGGACAAAATTGAATTGGGTGAAATGAGACAATAATTAAGACAAAGGAGGTACAAAGGTTATGTAAAATAAATGAGTAAAACAAACTCTTCTGCATTGACATAAGACCCAAAAAGGACAAAACACCCAAACCCTCTGTGAGCGTTGATTATTTAGATCTGCTCACCCGTATTTATGCATTATAAAGCTGATCCTTCTAAACACTCTCTTTTCTCATTATCAAACTCATAAATACATTCTCTCTCTCTCACACACACACACACATAAACACACACATGCATGTAAATCCTCAGGGGGTCTGTCAGCTCTTGAGTGAAAAACATCCTAAGGGGATTTTAGACACAGATCCTGCGATTGTGCACGTATGTGTCAATATGTAAACATGTGTATCTGGATGTGCTGTTTTTGTTTTCAGGGATGTGCTGTATTCCGACATGTGGCCTTTGATGTGGTGCTCGTGTTGTTGACGTCCACATGGTTACGCTGTGCCCTTTCAGGGACTGAATTAATTAAAGGAGAGTTTGACTATGCAGAGCAGCGCAGGAGGATTATACCGAAGCCTAGCTGTAAAAAAAAAAAATGGAAAAGGAAGAAAAAGAAAAAAACTACAATAATAGCCATGTGCAATGTTTACAACATGTTTTCTCTGAAGTGTGGCATGTGCCAGATGCACCAGAATCTCAAATTAAAGAGTCCTGTGTAAAAGAGAGTTTTCGGATGGCTGTTCGCACAGTTTTCCTGTGCAGTCCTGTTTCCTGCTTCCAAAGGAATAATGCAGGTAATTGCATTTGATAAGTAGCAGGGTACCACAATTTAAATGCACTTGATTAATTGATCATCAGCAAGTTTAAGCACCTCTATAAAAGCATAGGCTTTGGCATTTCTCGTTCTGAATCATTCCGGTATGTGTTAATACAATGCCACAATATTCCAAGGAGTTGATGTCCCAGCAAATTTATTCCAAGGTCAGACTGTGCAATGCTCAAGAACCTGCAGAAAAATCCGGGACCTACATATCAAACTTTGCAGGTCTCATGTTAAATGTTAAAGTTTGTTATAGTACAAACAGAAATACCTGGACAAGTACGCATTGTTTAGAAGGGTTGCAAGGAGAAAACCTCTTCAAAAAAGAATGTGGCTGCATGGCTTAGGCTTGCAAAGTTGCATCTGAACAAACCACATGACTTCTGAAACAAGGTGCTTTGGCAGATGTGACTGAAATTGGTCATAATGCACAGCACCACAAAAAACAAGCACAGCATCTCAGCACAAGCGCTTCAGAGCAACTATCAAGCACGGTGGTGGAGAGATGAGAATCTGGCCTTGTTTTGCAGTGATGGACCTGGGCACCTTGTAGCCATTGAGTTGACCAGGAACTCCTCTGTATACCAAAATCAATTGCGAACCAGCTGAAGTTTGTCCGAAATTGGGTCATGCAACAGGACTATGATCCCAAACACAACAGTAAATCGACAAGAGAGTAGCTGAAAAGGAAAATAATCAAGGTGGCAAATTCCAGACCTCAACCTGATTGAAATGCATAGAACTATGCATAAACAAATGCTTCCAAACCTCAATGAACTAATGCTTTAAATAAGAATGGGCTCAACAATGATGTGAGAGACTAATAAAATCATACAGAACATTATTACTTATTGCTTATTATTGCCTTTAAAGATTGTTCTGCAAGTTATTGAATAATAGCTTTTTCACATGACTGTACTTTAGCTATTGATTAAAGCGTGAGAATTAATCAATTAAATCCTTTAAGTACACTGCTGGCATAATCTCTGTTGCCAAAAAAATGACAATGCCGACAAATAAAAACCTTTTTCACTTGCAAATTCTTCCTCTTCATATATTTTTGACCTTCATCATTCAAAGTGCTTTTAAATTATTCTAAAAGAAAATCACTGAAAAAAGTGGAAACTTTCTCTGAGAATGGATTTTCAGTGATGGAGGAGATGAAATATTAGCATTCTGTAAGATTTTGAGCTTAGCCTAACAGCACCTCTGAAGCATATTAACTATCGTATTATATTTTGCTTAAAACCATAATAACCATAACTGGGTTGTTGACCTTTCATAGACGTGTTCCCGGACTGTCTGACTGTTCTGCAGAAAGCAGTAACTGGCAGAAGTGGCTGCGTCCTGAGCTCACCTACAGTAATCTTCTCATGTGACCCAGATTGCCTTACCCTACACTGGGTCGTAGTCAGAGACACTGCAGTGCCTACACTCCAGACATTGCTGATACTATGCAGCACCGCGCTCCAAGCATACAAAGACGGCCTTGTGCTGATGCAACAAAAGGCAACAGAGAAAATCAAACACATCTGTACAAGGAACACCCCCACTGGAGGCCAGAGGCAGATCCACTCCCCCCCGCCCCACTCAGTGTGCGTACTAACGTTGTTTCTGTCTGCGTGTGACTTCTATTGCACATATTTTTCTACAGTGCTGGACCCGGTGTCCCTGTGTGAGCTCCAAAGAGGGATTGGTTGTTCTCTCTGCATAATCAGCTGGTGAAGGTATTGATTAGCAGTGGAACAGGATAAACTTTGCCCAGCTTCAGCTGCACGGTTATGGCCCTTTCTGCGTCAGAGAGCATTAACTCTGGACTCAGAACTGTTGTCATTGCAGTCTTGTCTGCAACGATTCCCCACCGCAGCACTACCACCCCAAAAAGCAAAACACGCACACAGACACGCAAGCCAGTGAGAAAAAATATCCTACGGTGTTTGCATTCAAGGTTTTCACAGTTCCACCGACTCTGTTCTCCTCTTCTTACTCCCCCTCCTGTTTTGTACTGATCTGAGTTTCTGCTATTGATGTCATACATTATGGAACCACAAGACCAGGGACAGAATATGAGAGTCATGTTATTCAGGTTCATAGACACTGAGCTGTCCAGTAGTATCGACTCTGTGGCTCAGTATGACGGCAAGATGAGGCAGCATTAAGTGGGCCTTAGTGAAAACAAATGACAAGAGGAGGGCAGTGGGTGGTTTATAGAGGAGTGAAGTACAAGTAGTACAAGATGTTGTTTTGATGTACTCTGTGATGTTTAAAAGAATTATACATGCAATCAGCAACAGCCAACATATTTTCACAGCAAAGTAAAGAGATCTAGAGTATTAATTGCTTTTCTTTCTTTGCAGACTCACTGTTTTTGTCTTTGCATTCAGTCTGTATATAATCATATGTTATGTGTAGTACTATTCAGTTGATTTTCCTTTATGGTCATCAAAAACATGCATATTCTGTCCCAAAAGTTAGGAAGCTGTTTGAAATTTGCAAACAACCAAATGTTAGTAACCTTGAACAGAATTTTCTATTTTTGTTTTAAGAGGCTTGTTACATCAAATATTACTTACACAGAAATGCATAAATACACTCAGGATCATGTGTCAGAGGTAGAAATAATAACAACATTTCCCAAAAGAGAGAAATTCTTTTATAACACATTTGTTTCCTCTGAGGAAAATCACAGGAAATAGCAAGAAGCAACACACTGCCTTTATTCATAGCCCGGATGCTCAAATATGGACACAATATTTTGAATGCCGATGAGTCACTGGAATTTTACATGTGACTCTTACATGTGTTTGTCCTCTTTGGAGTTTTATATTTATGTAAAAAATCCCATCTCATTCACAAATCTCCACTGTTTGAAACAACGTTGAGTTGATTGAGTTTCCAGAAAGGAAGTGGACAAGACTATGGAGTAAAAGTGAGTCATGTGACTCCAGAGGTGTTTTTTTTCTCATTAGTTGTTCATGAAGCATAGTATTAGTGCAACTTCCACAGCCTTGCTACAAATACAGATTAAGCTCAGTTAAGCTCTGTTGAGCTTTGTCTAGACAACTTTATGCACTTTTGTGAGTTGCTTTAAATTATACTCCAGACCAGTGAAAGGAAACCAGTGGCATTATGGTTCATCTCATAAACTTGCAATGCAGTTCAATCACTATTTACATAATTATTAGTTGAAAACCTTTTTTTTCCAAGGTTGGGCATGCTCAGCATGCTCTTTTTTTGCAGCACAGTGGTGTGGTGGTTAGCACCACTGCCTCCTGGGTTTTAATCCACTGGCCAGCTAGGGCCTTTTGCATGTTTCTCGTGTCTGCATAGGTTTGGGTTTTTTTTCAGGTAACCTGGTTTTTCCCAAAGTCACGCAAAGACACATTTGCTTTGATTGGCGATTCTTACTCTATCCCCCCCAACCTCCAACCAACCATGAATTGGATTAGCTGAAGAAGGATGGATGGATGGATGGATGGATGGATGGATGGATGGATGGATGGATGGATGGATGGATGGATGGATGGATGGATGGATGGATTGAAAATTATTTCTTACCACAAAATTAACTGACAGTCTATGACTGGTATATTTGACTTTACCCACTTCTTTTTTTTCCTGACCTAGATCTGGAACAGTTTGATAGGTTTTTATTTTTGCCCCACATTCTATTTTTAGGCCTAGTGAAAGATTGAACACAATCAACTGAACAAAGAAACCAACCCAGCAAGTTCTTCACGAGATAATCATATATTTCCCAATCCTGTGAAAATGTAGCATATAAATGCTAATAGTTATGATGCAGATGGCAGCTGGAAAATAAACAAACCTGAAAATGGTATGGCTTTGATTTATTTGGTTGGGTAGGTTTTGGGCACAAAAATAATAATATTTAAGGAAAAATCATCTTATTGTTACAGTTACAATAATAAACTATGGATAAATGCATATTAAAAGGTGCAATCAAACATTTGTGCATCTCTGCCTATAAAAAGTGAACAATATAACTGATTTAAATTTGGCCAATCTCCCCTTCAAGATTGTCTCCTTGTCAACCTTTGGGCTGCTTAGAATTTTTTGAGCACTTTATGGAAGCAACACTCACATACGCTTTGGATGCTCAATCTGGTAAGAAGGTGTCAGGCAATGAAAAACTGTCACGGGGTGGTCAAAAAATATATTGGTTGCTTTTACAATGTGTTGAATTGATGGCACGATGGGACGAGCCACAGTTAAGCGTTGGCATAAGCATTCAAAGTCTAATCAGGAGAGAGAATTTCATTATTAAGCATGGTTGCTCTCTTGACTGAATGCACCACCTTCAGGGTTGGACTCTCTAAAATCTACAACATTTTAATCCTAAATCTGACAATTGTATTCTCTGGAAGGTTGAAGTCTATGGTGAGAACATCAACTTCCACGATTTTGACCTCAGAAACAGCAACTTTATTAGGGACAATGTGATAACAGAGCTGATAAACACTGGAACAGTAATTTAGAGTTTGAATGTTTCTATAAAAATAATATTTTTTTGCTGGTGAACACTGTTTTTCATGAGTGCAGGCATACATTCAACACTCAGGCATTAATCATTTAGATTATGTAGATCGAGTAGCAGATAAAATATAAAACATTATTTCAGGATGACTACGGTCATAGTTATCATGAAAACACAAGCAGTTGCTCATTCTATAAACAGCTGATGCAGATATTTATCAGCAGGGAATTTTTTTTTCACACATGTTGCAGTTAGAGGAGTCAGCAAAAGAAGCAGATGGATTTTTCCCTCCCTTTACACAGTTTTATTTCCATGTCAGAGGATATCATGGATCTTTTATGGTGTAGCTGCCAATTTCAAATCTTCAGAATTCACGCTGAGCTTATGGATTATTATTGTTACAGCAGAGCAACAGGCCAAAAGGCGAACAACACGTGTGCATCTAAACTCAGTGCATGCAATGCTCTCTCTGTGCTTCTCCCTCTCTTTGATATGAGAATAGACACACCAGGGAAGTTGTTACGTGCAATAATGGAACAGCGTTGGCCAGTGCAGATGCCATGTGACAGTTCAGATTTCCTTGCTGTGCCCTTATAAGAGAGCAAGCACAGACAGGGATTGGGCACTCGCAATATGCAGTGTGATGTGTCCCCGTGCTTTCACAGTTATACAACCTTGAGCATCAGGGAATCAGAACTAGTGCAATTAGTTAATGTCTTTCGCTATTTAAGATATAAATCTCCACATGACTATTAGCTAGAATCCAACATGGCTTTGCTGTAATGCACATATATCAGGGTTTGCATTGTTCCCATGTGACAATCAAGACCCTGGTATTCTTATGTAAGGGTTAACCTGCTCTTATATATTGTTAAGTTGGGTTCAATGACCTTTAGATAAAGTGCCCTGAAAGGTGCACAGCTGCCACACTTGCTCCAGAGCTGTTCATTTCTTCACTGTTGTGCAACCACAGCATTGTGGCTATGAAAAGTTCTTGGGGTTTCATCAAATTTAACTGCTCCAGTAAAACCAGACAGCCTTTGAAAGAAGAAAAAAGTACCTTTCCTCAATATTTTCAATTCTGCACTTGATCAGTGTAGCATGCCCTATTTAATATTATTTGGCAGTCTAAACCATGCCACATAAACCGCATACAACACAAAAGAGCACTAGGACAAACTGGAATCAGAAATGTCTCCAACCTTTTGTCATTCAGGTCACCTGATGATGTTTTTAAAGTTGAATTAATTAGAAATTCAACAAGCTATTGCTCTTTGAATGCCACTTGTTAACTAAGGTGAAAATGAATTCATTGCGACAACTGTTTCACTGATGCATACAGTTTGCCTCTCATGGATACTACTGGGATGCTGCGTCGGCACTCTCTAAATATATAAAGTGGTGTGATTGATGTGGCGGGTAGTAAAACGTTTGCCACTATGCATATGTTTACACTTTATGTCATCCGCAGGAGGGCTGATAAACAGTGAGTCACACCAAAAACACATTCAGTTATGATGACTTTGTTTCACATTTGAGTAATCCTGTCATACTCAAAAGAATTTCCCTACAGATGATTATGATCTCCGTGTGCTCATTTCCATTCTGTACACAAGGCAATGTGTGTAAACCATGTTTCAGCAATATAAATGCTGCAGACACTATCCCGGAGACAAGCATTTGTTTTCCCCTTGGAGATATGCAAACCTTAGATAAAGAGCATAGTATCCTATTCAGACGTGAAAGTATGACATCATCTTCTGCTGGCAGTATCTATAATCTTCCTAAAAAAAACGTTAAGAGGAGATACAGAGTGTACAGGTCTTGCTGAGGAGATAGGTAGTACAGTACAGCAGTCACAGACAGCATCTTACATCTGACTTCTACTTGCATAAACCCTCACAGCTTGTCATGTCCTCATATGAATCAGCCATTATCTCACAACCACCACAGTATTCTTAGACAAGAGCCTATTCACCATGCATCTTAGAGCAGCCTTGTTGTTAAGAAAAGGCCAGGCACCCACAGTCTGTACACACTCTCAGCCTGTCTTGTACAGGAGAGGAGATTAAGTTGTCTATGTGTATTGTGCTCATATCAGATGAAAATGGCTTTAGCGCAGCGGAAGACTGGTGTGCATGTATCAGCAGGGCCGCTCACCTTCACCATAGCATTTATATGCCATATATTTTGTGTGGGTGCTTTATGTCTCAGCAGTTCAACGTAAAAACAAGACTTCTGAGTAACTGGGGGTAAAGATATGAAATTGAATGCATTAAAGATAGGATAATGTAGGCATTGCTCTATGGTCTATGTTTTTTTAAGTGGCGTATATCTTTCTCTCTGCAAAGTATGTTGTTGAGTTCAGAGAGCTAAGACAATGCTCCTCCTGTCTCTGGCAGTCAAACTGCCCTTTACTCACTGGTAGGGCTCAGGAGGAGGTTAACGATTCCTGTGTTTTGCTCTGCATCCATCACCAACTGTACAAAAACCACCAGAAACCAGATCCTTTTTCAGGCAGCTGTCGCGTGCAGCTGGTAACCCGAGACTGAGTTATCCAAGAGGCTTTTTATTCCACACATGTGGCACTACCTGTCCATTTGGAGATGGATTTGAAGATTTTATGTGCATGAGGCAGCTGCTGTGGCTCGAAAGCCTGATAAGAAGGAAAAAGGAGCAGGCAGAAACTGTAAAAGTATCCCCTCTTAGATCTCAAACTCATATCTCCATTCATATAGTATATCTATTTATCCTTCTGGTGATTAGCCACATGTGTCTGGACATGTCAGGAAAAGAAAGAATGCCTTAAGTGTAAATCTGTCACCCCATATGTGTCTGTGTTTATGAAACTTTACCACTGACTGCTGCTCCACAGTAGGCCCTCAAGAGACACTACACAACGGGCTGAGCGAGCTGACGGATGGTCGGAGAGGGGGGTCAATTAAGAAAGCTGCACGGTGTTCAAAATAAGCAGGAATTGGTTAGTTTGACTACTTGATTATCTGGAGTTATAATGCCATATAAAAACTTCATGTTTATGTGACTCACATAAGGCCTTCTGCTCCTTCACCTCTCTGAGGTGCCAGACTCGCTGCAGCGATATTTTTTGCACATGTATGATTCAGAAGCGTCTCTGAGGTTTCCTGGAAAGAGCTTCTCGTCTCAGCCAGACAGAAGATTCTGTTATAGAAGCTTGTTACATGTCGGTAACATGAAGCGTGTTTCTACTATTAAAGAGCAGCATTAACTACAGAAAAATAACTTGTAAGAATTTCATTTGACAGCAACACGTTGTGTGTTTTGTTAATTCACCAGAAGAGCAAGACGCAAAGTACTCAGAAAGCAAGAGCCACTTCTTAGAGAGAATGTAACCATATCCTCTTGTGAGCCAGTGCTGGGCAGCCAGTCTGTTTCAGTTTACAGGAACGAACGCTGCTGCTTTAGGGGGTTTTGCCGATGCTTTCTTTTTCCTGGAGGAACTTCAACACTGCATTTACCATCTCTATTTACTCAAAGTAAATGTCCAGTGTGGGAGAGCATGCTCATTAGGTTAGATAACCCGGATTAGCTGAGAGGAGTATAAACACATATAAGGCAATATGATTGGCTGCAGGACAGCTGTGTGAATTTGTGAATTTATGCAATAACAATGTGGTTTTGACTTCCCTTCTCTTTTTCTCTGTCAAATACTCAATCTGTAGCTAGTTGTAAGCTTTATGTACTCAGCTGGACTCTGCTTCCTTTCTTCCTCAGCCCAGTTTACAGGCTGGGTCTCCAGCAGCCACTTCAAACAAGCAGCATACCAGTGAGGAGGGAAAATCCATGGGACTGAGAAAAAAAAAACAACTTTTGTGATTACAAAAGTGAGATTTTGTATATTTATCTGTTAAATCATTTTTGCCACCCAGTCGGTCACTTGCCTGTCTCATTAGATAAATCGACTACTTTTTTTACTCATTCAACTAATTTTAACCCCCCTTAAACCTGAGCTTTTGCTTGGGATGCAACAGAACGAAGAATGAAGTATAATTTGTAGAAAAGCCAAACGTAATGTTGTCATAAGGGGAAGCATCACATCAGAGACAATATTCATTTGAGTCATTCATGAATTGATTTGCCCATTTGTGGATAATAAGTGTGGCTTTTGGACCAATTTACACACTTTAGACAAACTTCCTTTTTCATCCTTCTTTTAAGAAGGATCCAAAAACTGCTGAAAATACTGCACCCCAACAGATGCACATTGACGCTCAGTCAACCCACTTATTCTGTGTTTGGCTGTATCACATTTGCCGTCTTTTCACAAAGCTGCCCAGTGAAGGAGAACTGGATGTAGGTAAGTTCTGCTCTGCTGAGAAAGGGGATGTCTGGCTCACATTAGATGGTGCTTGGGTTCACATCAAAGTGGCGTTGCATTAGCCAGAGCATTAAAAATCCCACTTCAGTGAGTTGTCTGGTTTTAATGTGTTTATATTAGGAAGTTGTGTTTTTAGGCTAAAACTGAGGGAAGTTTAAAAATAACAGCTAATATGCTGCGTCTTAAAGTTTTTTCTGTTCAAAGGAGGACCTTAATGTATAATGATGTTCTATCAACACTGGCCAAAGGTGATTTGGGTGTTATAGCTGCACTTTTGGTGTGATTAATGTATCATTTGATAAATGATAACTTTTAGTCTTTTTGTTGTCTTTACATTCAGTGAAGACCAAAAGCATGCACTAATCTGATCCAATAGTGATTCAATGACAACATTCAGACAAAAACCTTGTATGCTACCCGTGTGGACTTACATGACACCAGATCACTAAAGTTATTTCAACTCACTCATCTCTGCAACAAAAGCTAAAACTCGCTGACACATGATCAAAGAACTTGCTCTTCTTAGGAGCCTTTTTTGTCTTCCAGACTTCAAAGCCCTCGAACATCTTACACTTTTCTGCTTTACAAAGAAAAAAATACAGAAAGAAGAAAAAAAAGCACTTGCTGTGTGACTCCTCCCTAGAACAGACACAAGGGTGAAACCTGGCAAACAGAACACTTGCTAATAATACCTCAGACTATACACTTAAAACCGCTTTCTTTCTTCTTTTTTTTCTTTCTTTCATTCCCTCTCTCCTGTGCATTTTGAGCAGGTGACAGTTTAGTGAGTCAGCTTGGACTTTCCAGCTTCTCCTCTGAACTCTCAAGAAGTCACCTCACGGTGCCTTTCCTGTTATCTTCTAAAAAAAAACACTCACATGCACGATCTACAAGGGAACCGCTATTTCACATCTCACCTTCTCCTTTCTCGTCACTGCTCGATTTTTACCCCGAAAACCCAACTAAAGGTTAAAAGAAAGCTGGAATCCCCCCTTGGCTGAGGATTAGGGTGCCTCTCGGGCAGCTTCATGTCTCAGAGGAGTGCGAGGCTGATCTTTCACCTTTTCTCTTCACTGTCTCGGTTTTGGCTGTGGGGCTAAGGAGTTAGGGTGGACAAGTGAAGTGTACTGTTACTTGGGTGTGACAGTGTGCCAATGTGGAATCTAGTTTCACAGCCTAACCTGAACCCTATCTGAGAAATACTGAGTCTTTCTTAGATATGGCAGAGTAAACAAAACACTCTGTGCCCGGTCATTCCATCTCTTGGGGTTAAGTGCATGGAGGTCAGTTCTTGGAACCTTTGTGCACCTTTGGACACACAGAGAACCAAAGCAGATTAAAGAAGCATTACACTACACACCTGCTCAACGGTTATGAAAAATTGGAAGCAAATATATTTGACAATGTTTAGTTCATATTTACAGCATTTTTGGTCAGATGTAGACTTATGCTATTGTACTTCATATTGTGGTTGGAGGGTGTGGTCTCTGGGCTCAGTCGCAGGATGGAGAGGTGAAGCGGTGTTTTTTAGAGAGGAGTGCCGCATGAGGGAAGGTGGCACTCCTGTCGGACATGACTAATTAACTAATTAACCTCTCCTAGTAGGTGTGAGGTCAGACATGAGTGGAACAAGAAGCCCAGCAGTGAGCTTACCACAGAGCTCTCCACATCTGGACATAAAGAAGTGGAGCACAAGAGTGTAGATAAAAATGTGGCAAATAAAAATAGGACGACTCACAGTGGCAGAGGCAACTGCTACGAATACAAATAAATTTTGTTGTTTATATTCCTAATTCTAATTGTGCAGAGCTGTTAACCAAAATGTAACCGTTGCTTTCTACATTCAAGTGACTGCTGTGGTTTATCACCAAGTTTGTGTCCAAGTGCTTGGCAAAGCAAAATGCCTTTTTGTATGTTTTGCAAATTCTTCTTAGATAATATTTCTGCTACAATTCTTAAGACTAATGTTGACTCAAGCCACTGTTAAACGTACTGACTCATTAACTTTGTGGTCATGTGTCTTCTTGTTTTCTTGTTTGACTGAACCACAGCACTCCGTGCAGTTTGCCAAGTACAACTTCATGCTATCCGAAAAGCGGTAAGACTTTGAGGATTTAGTGTGATTTGAGGATTTTGCCTACAAACACAACATGAAGACATGCAATAACAAGCGAACATAAGCAACACAGACTTTAATAGACATTTCTAAATACTTTGATCTATACATATTAACAAATCACATCTGTTTATTTCTTTAGAGTCACATTATCAAGTAGTCTTTAAGTGCTTAGAACAAGCATTGCTCAAACATACATGATGTGATGGGGTTTTTTGTATATAACCAAGTAAATATGACATCATAGCATTTTGGAAAGTGGCTTTCCTGTGACTCATGAAAAACACGGATGTTAGACGGCTTAATCACCCCAAATTTATCCAACAGTCAGCTTAAAAATATGGGCGCAATAATGGAAGGCGGAAGGCTCTAAAGACAAGTTGTCGCTCCAAGTGTGGATATTCATTCTCTTGGTGCAAATAAATACAGGCCCCTAATTAAGTTGTTAGGTTAAAAAATGGTTTTAGGAGCTGCAGACAGATAGTCTGAAGACTGGTCGACAGCAAACAACAGGACTCGACAGGTAGGTACAGGTACAATGTCAGATAGCAAGGCAGACAGATTGTTATCAGCCATGCAGTAGTGTCCATTGTTGCAAGTGCAAACAGTTAAGGGAGAAGAGCAACACAACACGCATGCATCCTTTCTGCATCCATATGTGTCTGTTTGCATATACAACAGCAGGAGTGTGCTGTTTATTTGTTGTGAAGAAGTGAGTGCATGTGTGTGTGCTTTTGCAGTACTTTTCCAGTCTAGTTTTCAGACTTTTTGGGGGGTAAAGGTGCATCACTGATGGCCTCAGCAGGTGGTGCAGTGTGCTGATGAACATGTGTCCAGAGTATAAGATAGCAAAAGCTTGTCATTGCTTAAACTCTAAGCACTGACAAGTTTATGAGCAAGCCTTAGCACCATTAGCTTATGCTGCAATATTTTTTTTTTTTACTTTGTTTTGTAAAAAAAAAAAAAAAGGTAGTAAGAAAAAAGGGGGGAAAAGATGTAAACCAACAGTGTGGTCAGCACCCAGCTACTTATTTAATCTTTTTTTTTAGCACTGATGAGAATTTCTTTGAGTTTTAAAATGATTTTGAACAACTTCTTCAGACTTTCTGAACGTCTTTCAAAGTTTTTCTTTGAACATTGGCTGCCTTTTCACTCATTTTCAGTCCAGTCCTTGTACCTGACCATTTTCAGGTGTGTAAGCGTTTTTTGTCTGTTAAGCAACTTAACACCGACCTCTGAATCATTCAAGCATAAAAAATGCACGTAAGTCATTGATGAACCAGTAATTTATGTCTACACAAAAAAAATTAAAATGTACCTGCAAGCATTTTGTTACTAGTAGCTCCATTTCTTTGCACGAAACTATGAAAAATGCAAAAGATAACACAATTTGACACGCAAACAAAAAGCCCCCAAAGAGCTATTAGATGAAAACTTGGGATATCTTGACATGTTGTGCAGATGAACAGTATCTGAAAGTGAAATCCCTAATATATAGGGAAAAATGCAGCAAAGACCTCACACAAGACTTGAGAAATGTTCAGAGGACAGGCTTCTAATGTGCCGAAGCCTCATCAGAGACGGTCTCAGTGGAAAGGTTTCACAACAAGCTGTTTTTAAGGAAGAAAAAACTGAAGTACACCAAACTGCACAAGAACTGGACTGAAAATCAGTGGACACAGGGTCGTATGATAAATCTATATGTGAAACTTTTGATTTAAATTGTTGTCAGTATGTATGAAGGTGGTCAGGAGAGAGTTACAGCAAGCCATCTGTCAAACATGGCAGAGGCTCTGTCATGGTTTGGAGATGCATGTGAGCCAGTGGTGTTCGGGATCTTGCCAAAATTGTCATAATTACTAAATTATGAACACAGAAAAGTATCGCCAGATTTTGAGCCATATATCATTCAATACCATCTGATAAGCATCTGATTGGCAATGCATTAATTTTTCAGCATGACACTGATCCCAAACCCACTACCAATGGAGTAAAAGCATACCTGGAAAAACACACAGGCGAACACCATCAATCAACAGATTCAATAACCAGGTCCTCTGAAGCTCAGACATCAAAGTTACTGAAGCAGTGTGGGATCATCTTGACAGAGAACAGAACATGTCCTTCAAGAAGTCTGGAGAATGAGTCCTGAAGACTGCAATATTACAAGAAAACTTGTACCCTTCAGTTCAGGCTGTGTTAAAGATGGTGTTCACACCATATATATTGAGTTCCAAGCTCAATAGATAATTGTACAAACTCTGCTTTTGCCTTATATGATGTATTTCCGTATATTTTTGAGCACGTGTCAGTTAATCACTGCACCAATGTCCCGTTATCTTGCAATATCAAAGAAATCAGGGGTTTCTTGAACTTTTACACAACACTGTAGCTCTAGTTCTGTGAAGTTGCTATATTTAATTTTTCTTTTTTTTTTTTCTTCTTATTTTAAATATTGGACTTCCTTGCTTCAGCTAAGTGCGTCAAGCTGCTAACTTTAATACATGCTGTGTCCTGTTTGCTTAGTAATTACTTACTGAATAGGTTCTGATAATATCAGCCAAATATGCAGAAGGTCCCATGAAGCTTCCTAAAAGCAGAGGATGAGATTAATCTCTGCTTGCTAATGTGTTTTCTGAGAATTACCAGCATCAGATACAACCAGTAACAAAATAATGGGTCATTGCAGATTTTGCTTTCCGCAAGATCTGAACTTTTTCAAAGTGCAGTCCATGGTACAGTGCATCTGTTGTCAAACAGTTTTCAATGAGGTCTTCTTAGGACTGCAGTGTAGCACAAAGTACGCGTATTACATGACACGGTGGTAACAAGGTATATTTGTCATTTAGTTCTGGAGTCTATCAAGCTAATATCAGTTAAACTGTACCTCTCACTACAACTGCAGTCTGACCTATGACCTCAGTGATATCTTACTCTAATTTCCTTTTAGTTATTTCCCTTGTTGTTTTCTGCACCCCTGACGAGAACACACCTTTAAAGAATGCATTCAGCGCTATTCTTTAAATTAGATTCTCAGGTCAGCATTGCCCTGATCTCTTTACACACAGCCATGTGGGGTCAAATGCTCTGGAGCAACATTTTTAAATTTCATAAAAAGACACATTGTCGTATGTTTGCCTTTCTTGTCAAAATTACGCTTTGAGACAAACGACTTTTTCTCTGCAGCGAATAAAAATGTGCGTAATAAACAAAGACCAGACAAAGGCTTCATAATTGAATCAACCGTCACTCTCTTTTCTGGAGCATCCCTCGGCCTAATTAAGGATTGCTCACTGGTTGTCATGGGAGACAATGACAACCTGAATAGAGCTGTCACTCTGGATCAGACTGACATGTTGCCTTGGCAACGAGGGTCAATGGGTTTGCAGTTCATGTGGAGGATGTAAGATCGGAGGAGGAGGAGGAGAGGAGGAGCAGGAGGAGGACAGAAGCGTAGAGGCTGTAAAGAGAATCTATAGCCAAGAATCTGCTGGGGGTCAGTCTTGCATTAGTATTTCACAAAAGCAGTTTTAAAAACCACTGAAAGAGACTCTCTGAAGGTCAGTGTTGCATTAGGGATGTTTCAAAATGCTATTTGCTAAGTGTTATATACTATGTGTCTGATGGGACTTCACTTCATTTAACCTTTATCTGTGATTTATCTCCATTACATGGATTTTGCAAACATATGACTCAGTGCTCTTTAAGGCTTTTAACCATCTGATCTGTGTGCTTTTCACAACGTCTCATGCTTAAGACTGGATCACGCCAGAATGATTTGCATGTGTCTCCGTAAGCCGAGTTACTGTGTAAATATCATGTTGTTGTGAAGCTCTGAATGACTCCTCTGTGTCAACAAACTGTGGCTCTGTCCTGAAGATGCCATTGTGTTTTAATAAATCAACATGGATGAAAACATGTCTATAAATGGCTCTTTAGGGGGTGAAAGTCTGTCTCCCTCCCCTCCTTCGTATCAGTCCACTCAGAATGCTCTTTTTATTTGCCGAGACATTCGGGTGAAGCGTGCCACTCTTTATGTCTTGGCAAAAATCCACACCCATCAATTTCAAAAGCTCTTTATTTTTCCTACTACACACACACACACACATACACACACGACAGAAAAGTGGCCCCTCCATTCTTCATAGCAGCCCTGTATTTTTGAAAAGGCCTGGCTCAGATATCCTATAGGCAGGAGTACCAGCTGTCACTATAGCTGGCCCCCACTCAGCACCAAGTGGGGACCCAAAACTCTCTGTGTCTGTCAGTGTCTCCATCCCACTGTCTAGCCCTTCGCCTGGCCGACACTGGCTACTTTCACTGTCTCTCTTTTAGATCCCGTTCATCTCTCTCTGTTTACTTTTCTCTCTCTCTCTGCTCCGTCTTTCCCTCTAATTATAATGCATTCTAATTTTTCATTTAGGAAGAAAAAAGTGCTTCCTTTTGCTTTTGGAGGGAGACGCCACGAAAAAGAAAATGATACAGGAGATGGGACAAAGAAGAGGGCTGGCCCATTCATTGAGTGTAAGGCCGCAGACTGGGCCACACGTCCCCTTGACACACTCATACACACAAACACACACTTCACCCCACCCCAGTCAGCCTCTAATCTGCACTGTTCCACCCTGAGGGCCTGAGGCTGGGGCAGCTGCTACTGATGGAGCCAGAGAGCCAGCTGTCCTCACACACACACTTCTCCAACTCATTCATTTGGGACAAAGGAGCCAGGATAGGGGTGAGTGTGTATGTGTGTGGGGGGCTCATGATATTGGAGTGTGCCATGGTCATGAGGAGGGGGGCCCTTCACAGCCAGTAAAGTGGTTTTTATGTACACTTTGTGTCTCAGCAACAGTTGGCAGCACGTGTGTCAATGACACGCCTCACTCTTTTATTGTCCATGAAGTCAGAGGGTTTGGGGTGACCTGGGCCAAACACAGTGGTACGCTTATACAGAGATCTATGTGCTCAAATAGAGGACAGTAAGGAAGTCAGGTAACCTCTCAGAAACACAACCAGTCAAGAGCAGAAAAAACAAAAACAGAGATACTGTTTGCACTGCCTATTTCTTGAATTTCATCATCTTGCAACATCTGCAGGAGACTTGTGTTTGCTTGTTTTTTGGGTTTTTTCCTGTAACAGGCGGGTCTTCTATATGATTGGATTTGCACGTGTGTTAATAGAGAGTTAGAACTGCCGAGAAGGGGCATTAAGTTCTTGTATGTTTTGGTTATAAAAGAAAAGTTCTTAGCAGAAATTCAAAAACATCACATCAATGGATTCAACCTTTAGGCTCTGATTGGTTTATCTCTATCTCCAACTGCTTCACTTTCTGGCTCCTGCTGGTATTGGTTATCCTCACTCTTTGTTCCTGATTGGCTCAGCTGCAGATTGCACTCAGGCTAAGCTGCATGATTGGTGGAGTATCAGCCGAGCAATTGCTGTGATTTGCCCTTGGTTATGCGTTCACCAGTGTTTTCTAGATTCTGCAGCTGCTTTGGAGACACGGTGAAAGCCAGCGTGTTTGTTCGGGTGGCTGCATGAGGTGGGTTAGGTGTGTAGTTAGTAACTAAGGGCCATATGGCCGATGACACATATATACACGCGCTTGCTCTTGTGCACACACACCTGACGGCTGCCTCACACCTGCTGCACTGTCTAAGGTTGAGTAAGACCTGGATCAAAGGAAACAAGCCCTTGGGGGCTTGTGCGTGCGTGCATTTATGTGTGTTTGCATGCGTCTGTTTGAAGAGACATTCACTACTTCTGAATCCATGCCAACAAAGAGGACTCTATTTGAATGAGAGACTCATGTCTGGCTTTGTAAAGAAAGAGAGATTGAAGACAAAAAAAACCACACTTGGCATATGGAGTTTGACAGGAACAAGAGAAAGATGACGGATGAGGTAGAAGGAGAGAGTGAAATTTTCCTATAAGAAAATTCAGTGTAGGGTGCGTGGGTGTATTGATTGTTATCATCTTAAATCAAGCAATGAAATTTATTGTTACGCCTTTATTAACGAGGCTGGGGATACCCTTTCCTTTGGTCTTGGAAATAAAGTTCCATTGCTCTCATATATACACCCACCTACACACAAACGCACACTTACGCAGTCAAAGGGGGATGCTGAAAGGCTAGGTTCTTTCGGTTCACCCACAAAGGCAACAAAGTCCGTCTTTGTCAGTTTCCAAGTCAGACGTCAGTAAGTTGCCTTGCGCTGGAGCTGTGGATAAATATGCCTACACGTAGTCCCCTCGTCTACAAGTGCGACAGTAGCTACCCGCACCCACACTGCAGATGGTACAAGATACTGTACAAGATAATGTTTCTAATATAGACCGACATCATATGCAGGACTTCCTAATTCCACCTCCTTGCATGCATGCATGCCTGCCTGCATGCATGCAGGCAGGCATGCAAAGGGCTTTGATACATAATATCTACAACGACAGCAACAAGATCCTCTTTTGGCTCCAAAGCTGAGTGAGATCTTTTCACTGTGGCCTTGAGTCTGTATGTCTGTGAGCACACATGCATGTCAGTGTTTGTTTGCGACAGAAACAGACTGGCTAAGTATCAGAATGTAATAGTTGCTGGGTAGAGTTGAGGAGTCTGCTGAGGTTGCTGTGGTTGGCTACCCACTTTCTTTGTTTCATAAACTGTCTGTCTGGCACTCCACTGCTAGACCAGGACAAAGCAGCTATTTTAGATTTATACTGTACTCAAGAAAGCATCCACTGTAACTCCAAGCAGAAATATGCCTACAATTTTATGCTTTTTTGATTTATATTTCAAGGTTTTATTCTTCTGTTTTTACCCTTTCTCCACGTTCAGTCCATTCTCATTATCTGGTTAGTTACATGAATTTTTTTTTCATAAACTTTAGTATGATTTATATTAAATGCAGAGTTTTATTTGGATCCCTTTTTAAACAGATTAAGTTAACATACTTAAATCTCCTTTTATTGGGATTTTGCTGTAAATCCGCTGTTTTCAATGTGGAGTAATTCACTCTTCAAAAATAGCCTTATGCAAGACACTGAAGCCCCAGAAGGCTGATCTCAAACTTATTTCACCTCCCAGCAGGGGGATCAATCAAGCATTGCTTTGGTCTGTCCATATTGCAGCTTTAGATGAACCGTCACTCATTTGCTACATCCCTGTTTTGCAGTGATTAGGCAAACATGATTGCACTTGCATGCTTTGTGGATTGTTGGTGCAAAGAAAAAAGAGACAGTAGGTTACTGATTAGATTACCTTCCTTATGCCTTAAGGTTACATCCAGGGTACACATAAGGAAAAGAGGATAGACAGAAATGACAAAGAAGCTCTGTTTTAAGGAACTGATCAGTAAAGTCTCACACACACAGAGAGACATTCACAATCCACACTGTGAAGAAGCTATTGTTCACTTGCTGCAGCTGCATCCTGTGTGGTAGGTAACACATGGGTTACTCTGTAACAGTTCTCACTCTCACACACATGCACCAGAATTACTCTTTGTTTTCCCTACGCCTTTGCAAATACATGAAAATATCCACAGATAAAGGGTATTCCCTTCTATAACTAAACAAATTAAGATCTAAATAACAAAATGCATTTTACATATAAATACACACCCAAATCAGTCACAAATATTAAAGCTTTTCCCCACTATTGTTCATTGCGTGCACTGCTTGGATGCTCGCTTTAGTCCTTCTGCAGACTAGACCACTGGAACATTGTTATTTACACAGCTATTCTTAGTTTGCTCCCATCTTACTTAAAGACCTACATCTGTCAAAAAATGTGGGCTGTTATTTTATTTTGCTCCCAAGACATATTCCTCCTATGTTTTCCTAAAGCCTGAAATGAACTGGGGGAAAGGGGGAATTTAATTATGCCACTCCGTCCCCTCGGAATCAGCAGCAAAATCAGCCACATCTTGGCAAGCTCATCTCACTTAATGAATTTAGAGTAATTTTGACTGAAGGTAATATGATCTACTACCATTGTTACCCCAGAAGTGACAGTGAAACTTGTTTATTTTCATGTTGCAGGGTTTTATTTCTTTTCCATTTTTTTTCTCCGATTCGCATTTTACAGCGTGCATTTGTGTATATTTGCACTCATATTCAGATAACTTTATCAATCCCAAAAAGTTCATTTTGTTTGCAGCTTACCCAAACAAACTACTCACATGGTCAAACTCACACAAGCTACAGTCTTGAAACATCAGTCACAATGTGTGCATATTTTTATGCAACCACAAGAGAATAAGCTGTAAGAGATGTTAAATATTAAAAGGGATTGGAGTTTTCATCAAAGTGCACATGGCACGAGTTTATGTTTGCATACTAGTGTGTGAGTTAATCATATTTTATAACACAGTAGATAGCAAAGCTTCTGTTATTGTGTGTTATCATGGACCACACTGATAAACTCAGTGCGAACAGGAAGACCGAAACATCCTTATGGTAAAGGACCCTAAACAGGTGCCAGCACCAGCAATTAATCACTCATAACAATAACAGCTGTATAAAATACACATGACCACACGTGCATGTGCACATGTCCACAAACGGGAAAAAAAACACGTACTGGGCATGCCACAGTGACTGTGACAGCTGCTCATTCACAAATATATGCAGCAAGAAATGAAAGTGCAGAAAACTTTTCTGCCACATACACAAATAACAGCAGTCTTACGGATACACGGGCAGATACACTCCTCATAATTCTTCACTTGCAAATTAAACTGTTGATCTTTAATTGGCTTAGTCGCGTGTCTGTTTGAGCCTGGCATTATTGCCCTGTGTTTATTCTTTCTTGAAAGACCTGATTAAAAAAATCTTCCCCTGTCAACACGTTGCCTGATTGATACCGCTGTTTGATTAATTCACACACACACACACACACACACACACACACACACACACACACACACACACACACACACACACACACACACACACACACACGTCATAATCCCTGCCCTCCTACTGGCTGCTGTTGGAGCTCTGTTTCCAAAGCAACACTGGAATACTGCTTGTGTGTGTGAGTGTGGCACCACCCCTTTCAGGAAGGAAGCGCATGTAAACAAAGGTGGCATGTGCAGCGCTGTGAGCTCGGGCTGACTCTGTTGTAAACAGCGTGTGACTGTGTGTGCACACAGTGCAGCTGACCTCTGGGATTACATGTTATTTTCTTGACTTTGAGCACTTTAAGTATTTGAAGGCTCGTACATGGTGTTACGATGCCGGGTTATGAAAATTCACAAAACACGCTGAAAAACAAGTTATGAGAGTTTGGATTAAATTATTTGTCCATATGTATGAGGTGTGCTCCATGTCAACAACTGTCTTACGTCAGTGTGGCAAAGCAGGTGCAGGTGCATCATGCACTAGGACACCAACCTGTCTCCACAACCTGGTGTCACATGTTCCCCTCCCCTTCTGTTTTTTTACGGGATGTCCAGCCTTTTGTACTGCTGTGTGTGTTTACTTCTGCAGTCTAGATAGCATAAAATGTGTGTGTCTGCGTGTGTGTGTCTGTTTTTTTTCTGCAGGCCTGCAAGTAAAGGTAGCCAAAGTTCATCAGATTTAGCCCTCTGGGTGGTACATAACAAGTCAGATGAAAAAACTCCTCCTCGGTAAGTGAAAACAGAAGGGGCGATAATAACAAGGTTATTAAAGAGCATAACAGCAGATAAACACATTCATAACAGTGATCAAAATACCCCAACACTGCAACACCTATCCCATTGTGCAAGAGCCCTCAACAGCCAATCAGATTTCTGTTACCAACAGCAACAACTCGTGTTTATGCCTACCTCCAGCTAATCCTGCTCTCCTATTGGCTGCTACTGGGGCCCAGGAGCGCATCCCCTTCCCCCTTCCCCTTTTCTCCTGTTCTCCCTCTGCCTGCCCATACATCCCCACAGATTAAGTGACACCGGCAAAAACAAAAAGCTTATTTTTGTTTTTCATTAGTAACAGTGCACCCACATAAACACTGGACTTGTTTAGATCTAAAAGTATAGGTTTGACAACTGCTGAAAATAATGTACAGTAGACAGGAGGGTATGGGTGAGGAGGAGGGATAAACTGAACCACTGTTGCCATGCGCCCTCACTGTGTTACTAGGTTAAGTATGATATGTTGCTATGAAAAAAAGCCCTAGTGTAAGGAAGAGGGGCAATTGCATCACTCCCTTGAAAAGTCCTTGAAAAACACATCTTTCTCCTTTTGTGCTCTGTGGAAAATTCTAATTGGACTTTCAAGTCATCCTCTGGGAGGAATTCCAAATTGAAATGCAGCACATGAACCTACAGCATGCAAACTTTTAAATCCTCTTCATGCATGAAGGAGACTCCAACTTTAACTTCTCTGAGTATTTTTGCTCATTGATGTTTAAAAAAAAATAAAAAGCGCTGGTCATTTCTCTTTTTTCACTTATTTGTTGAGACAAAGCATATGAACATCCAAGCAGCTGCTGTTTATTTTAATCTGGCAGTGAGTATTTCAGAGGCTGTCGTTAAAGCATTTGATAAGATATGTTGCCAAGAACATGGTCGGTCAGTGCAGATCTAATGCTATTATGCAATTGCTCAGTGGTTCAAGGAGCATGTTTTTAACTCCTAAGACAACATCAGAGCCCCACATGTAGGAAATCTGAAAACACGTTGTGGTCAAATTTAATGTTTAACCGTGTGCTTTTCTTGTTATGCATTCCTATGTGTGTATTTCGTTGAAAGAGAGACACTCTTTCAAAGAAAGTCTACTTGTTTGTGCACAAGGAGGAAGATATCGCGATAGTGAGCGGCTGCATCATCACTCTCCTAATAACCCTGAACCGTAATCGAGTGACAGCACAGCCAAAGCAAACAAGGCTGCCATTAGGGATTCTCCTCTGCCCTTTCCTTTACTTCTTGGTCTTCTGTCCGTGTCCTCTGTCTTCTGCCATCTTTTCTATTCTTCCCCTTGCAGTCTTGTTCTCTCTGTGTCAGGGCAGGCGGTGTGGCTGGCTCGGCCTCTCTTTTAAGTCCTTTAATTAGCATGTGTGCTAAAAGTAGAGGGGCAGTCTGACAGTCACACTGTTTACTCTGTGCTCCTTCTCACTCGGAAAAAAAAAAAAAAAGCTTTAACCCATTCCCCAGTATGCCTGCACTAAAGCAACATGAACATACTCAAAATAGCAGCATGTCTGTCATTTCAGTTTCCTTTTTTTAATGCTTCCACAGAACTGTGATATAACTAAACAATCAATGCTCAGTGGACTATGTCTTCCCGTCCGCTAGACTTAAACAATCTCCTTGCAGGAGAATGTCACACATGACACTGTCTGTCCTGAAATATTCAACATCAGCATAATGGAATTTGAAATCTGTCTATGCTATGTATCCATCTGATTGTTTTTATGCACAGTTTTTTATTTATCCTTGAGTCAACCCGATCACCCCGTCTGCCCTTTCTGCATGCCAGGACGGAACAGAAATTCTATCATGGGATGAGCAAATAGCTTGCAACTTCCCCACATTTTATTTGTGTGTCTGAATGTCTGCCTGTATTTTTGCAGACAGCAGTGTTAGCCCATTTCTCCTCCTCCTGGCTGCACTTCTATGGCCATGCCTTCCGGCCCGCTGCTCTACTTGAGGATTGTGGGCTCTGAGAGGGGATTCCTGGCATGGCTCGGAGTACATGTGTTTCTGGAACGATAAGCTCAGCAATGTCAGTAATGTGTCAGCCCCAGTGAGGTTACAGTCTTCTCCCCATATTTAGAAAATTACTTAGCATTGCCCCACCTTAGCCAGACTGGCAGCTAGAGTAAACCAGAAAATATGAAAGGAATTTAGGGAACTTAGGGATAAGAGGAAAAAGTTTGAGTGATAAAGAAGATACATTCTTGAATTCATTAAATTCTGTTTTCTCGAGTGAATAATTAACCTAGAGTCCTTGTTTAATGGCATTTTGTGCTATATTTGGCTCCTTTTGCTTGCTTTCATTTTCTATTCTTCTCTTTTCCTCTTATGTCCCCTGCTTTGTCTGATGAAACCAGATGAGACTATAAGACCGTAAGCTGTTTCAGTTGTCCTGAGATAGCCTTTGTCATTTGTACTTATTGTAGTTTATATAAAGAGGCAAGCCAAAATCCGCAGTCTCATCTGATCAATGGATTTGGCATCATAACGCTTGTTGTATGTTTGGATCTCCTGTATTTGTGTGTTTGGATCTTACATACACTCACCTTAAAGTATTTTCACAAATGTCAAATATTAGTTGGGAAAAAAAAAATCACTTCAGGCACAATCACATTAGAAATTTGGCACTTGGATCATGTGATCTAAATTTAACTGCTGAGGTTTGCATGAGGTCACTCGTGTCATGAGTTATATAATATATTTTTTAGGAACCCTGGGAAAACAGCAAAACAAGCAATAAGAGCTAATGTTATAGATATTTCACTCAGAAGTTACAGATTTCATCCAGTCAATCCATTCAGTTGCTACTGAACAAACACCCTGATGCAATCCCAAGGCAATTGCAGACATACCAATTTGAAAACAAACATCCAAACGACTGCATCCTGTACAAATGGTGGGTAGTGGATGGATTCACTTCTAAATTAAAAAAAAAAAAGATCTCTGCTCAGCTGATATATTAAAAAAGAGAGAGAAAGGTCTCCTTGGCTTTCACAAGGGGCTTAAGCGTGGTAATTGATACTAACAGTAGTTAAGTTTGTATCATGAGCTCATCTGCAATGACCTGCTGCATATGTGTGTGTGTCACTCTACCCCCCAAAGGGACACAGTGGATCTTTAAAGTGTAGGGCAGGTGTGTGTTTGTGTGGGTGTGCTTCTAACCTGGTCACCCTCCCCTTTGCTTACACACAGCTGTTTTGCCGTGTGATTATAGGCTCTGCTGAAAGATAAGTGCGATCATTACCGCTCAACTGAGAGGTTTATGTCATGTGATCTCATCCCTGTCGGTGTGGTGCGGTCATCCCACGAGCTCAGGTGTGAGCATGTGTGCGCTTCGACATTTACAGCTACCCCAGCCTGACTGAAACCTCAAAAACCGCCTGAGTGATATCATACTGACAGACTGATAGTGACTCTTCACAAACAGGAGCCAAAGTGTGTTTACATATTGTTGTTATGGAATCACCTTGGCCACCACAGCAATGTGAAATTCCCAGCGCCGTCAATCTAAGGCCTTCTAAAAGTTGCATGTTGTGCCGGTTCATCACATAGCTTCTGTGGAATGAGCTCATGGTGAGAAACAGTGAACTGCAGAAGTAGATAGGGTGCAGCTCATTTCTCCAGTTAGTGACACACACACCCCATACTTAGATTAGAGACACCCAACACCAGCAGTCAGCCTAGCTATCTCTCTATCTCTCTCCGCAGCCTGCCAGGGCCAGCTGGGCCGTGATCTCATGGTACCATATCTGGCCAAGCGCGAGCAAGAGAGCTGGAGATGGGTGGGGTGAGAGGGGATGCTGCCTGCCGGCTCGTCGCGTAATCTCATCTTGCGGTGGTTACTGTAAGTGGACTGAAGCAGGAATATGAGAGTTAGCCGTGAAAGTAATGGATCTGAGAAGGGCAGAATATTTACAGTTGAACCACAAGCCTGCAAATGTTTGGGGTATCCCAAGATGGCAAAACATGCTGTATCATTTCCCCAGGCAAAAAAAGCAGCATTTAGATATTTTGACATCACAGCACAACACACAGTTCTGCTCTTAGCCAGGCAAAAGCAAGGCATTCCCTATTAGCATCATCACATTTTCACATTTTCAGCTGAGCAGTCATGCAGTGGTTAGAACTGTTGCTTCACAGCAACAAGGTTCTGGGGTCAAATCCACCGGCCAGCTTGGGGCCTTTCCGTGTGGAGTTACTTTCTGGGTAATTCAACTTGCACATTAAATTGTCTGTTGACTCTGAATTAGCCTCAGTTGTGAGTGTGAATGGTATTTTGTCTCTATGTGTGATAGACTGGTGACCTGACCAGGATGTACCCAGCCTCTGGCCCCGTGACAGCTGGGATAGGCTCCAGCCCCACTGTGACCCTGAATTGGATAAGCAGAAGAAAATGGATGGATGAACAAAAGGTTATCACATTACCAACCGCCAGGCTTGTTCAAGTGCGTCAGTGTCAACTAAAGGAGATTCATCAGTTTAGGAATTGTTTCTAAGTTGGAAATAGGATCTTTTTTTCACAATTTATCAGTCTTAAAGTAATTCTGCTTTCAAATACAGCTCACATTCAAAAACAGTAGCTTTCCATTTTAGCTAATGAACTGTTTTGCTGAGAGCTGGTTAGAAAATCATAAAACTGTTATATACCGCAATTCAGTCGGAAGCTTTATAGCATGCATCTAGAGTTTTGCCGTCATGGGGAATGATCCATGCAGCTTTTAAAGTGTCCAGTAAGTCACTGCACTGACCCAGAAAAAGTCCCGTGCATAGCCCCTTTACAGTGCTTTTTGGACAGATTAAACACACATGTGATATTTTTATTCTACTAACAGTACAAGGTGGAATTTGTAACATTTGGAAAAAGCATTAAAAGTTTCAAGTAGAGAAAATGCCTTTCCTGGCTAAGTGTTGTGCCCTCGTGCAGAATAAATCCAGTGAATAGCCTTACTGGAATTAAAATAATTTAAAAAGCAAACTACTACTCAAACTACTCTGTTTACCATTTTCTGTGTCACAGCTGAAAACACTAATATTCCCAAGTCAGACTACATCTGTCTGGTCTCATTGCTTCACTTTCAGTCTATCGTGGCTCTAGATCTCTGGCTCAGACTCTGTGCAGACAGTCGGCTGCCTCAGCAGTCTGGACTGTTGCTCCAGGCTTTTGGCATCCCAGCCAACACAGGGAGAAGATGTTTGTTACTACCGTGCAAATAGCAGCAGGAGAGACAAGAAGTCCTTTCCAGCAGCTAGTTTTTTGTTCTCTTGTAGCACACATTATACCTGTATCCAAAAGGAATGCAGAATAAATACAAGCATATCGCTGTTTTCTAGTCTTGCATAGTGCTTGTATGAGCTGAAGCTCAAGGAATTAGGCCTATATTATGCATAATATAGGCATGTTTATTGCTGTATGTAGGCCTGAGAGATGCATACTTGCATGTTTTAGAGATAACAAAGAAAAATCAGATCTATACCAAAGACCATTGGTCTAACTTCTATCTAAACTAGGTCAAGGATTTAGTTAACAATACTCTAAATGCTTAATTGTGACTGCTGTACGAACACGACACGTTGTTTACTCAGGCCACATAATTTAGTCAACATTTATATTCTTGATAAAATAGGTCTTATCTGGGGCATTAAATATTGCTTTTTGCAAAAACAGATCAAGATTAGACACAACTGTGTCTGCTGTTGCTGCGCCTTTTCTTTATTTTTATTGCAGAAAACAAAGAAGGCTCCTTGAAGAACACTGACCTGTTTGGACAAAAAGCCTTTTGGAAAGGTGTGCAAAATAAAGAAAAAAAAAATCGAATTATTTCTTCAGGCCTCTGTCATTATTTTATAAATGTTTTACATGTTTCCTCATCTGACCTGTGACTTGGCTGGGACTTTTATAGGTAGGGACAATCATCTCTCACTCAGATATGCTTAGGTTTCATGTTTAATCACAGAATCCAGTGCACACCAACCACAGACAACAAGTGATCACCAACCACATTAGTCTTCATATCGTTGTCCCACAAGCCCGTATAGTCCCAATCTACAAATCTGACAGCACATGCAATAAAATGATTAGTTTTTATCATTTAGCATTCATGGTAATTTTTCCCAAGTCTCCCATATGCCTACTAGTGCAGATATTAAAGCCCATGGAAAGTCCCCCAGATACAAGTCTGCATTCTTTTTTCTTCTTTAATTCTGACTGAGTGAACCTTCCTCTGTTCTGAGAACACTGAGCAATCACCTGACATCTGTCTAACACAGCATCCTTTGGTTGTGTGTGCATGTGTGCTATGCATGATCTTGAGCACAACTTTGTGCAAGAGTGTGCACATGCAGTAGCCTGTTTTGCTTCATGCTTTGTGTGCACCTGTGTGCTCATGCGAGCTCATGCGAGTACACATGCAGAGAATGACCAGCAGTTGGCTGGAGACTGAGGTGCTGCCAAGAAAATCGAAATGAGTTCCTCTGAAGTCTGGTTTCTCTTTGATGTGGGCTACCTTTTACTGTCAGCTTGAGCTCTGAGCTGACCGCAGCACTCACACACTTCCCCATACCTGCCGCTGTTGATCTGCTGACCCTCATTCAGCTGCAGCTCTCATCTCGGTATAATTTTCAATGTGCATGTGGCTGTGTGTGCACGTGGCTGCAGGAATAGGAAGACCTTCCCTATATTTGTTACCAGGTATTATGCATAAGTCCTAAGTTGTTGAAAATTGACTTTTTAAAAATAAAAATCAAGCATGAGAAAAGTGATGTTAAATTAATTTGTAACAACTTTGTTTGAATATACTAAACTACAACTAACTTCACTGTCTACTGACGTATTAGTTAGCCACACACACACAGGCTTCAGTTCCAGCCTAAGTAATTGTGCACTGTGCTATAAGGCAGCTGGTCTATCAGCAGTAAAAGGTCAGTGCCTGCAAAAAAGCCCACGTTTCAATCATTACGTTATAACTGCTAGCTTCTCTGTTCTTCTTTTACTCTCTCTCTCTCTCTCTCTCTCTCTCTCTCTCTCTGCCACCCAATCATTTGATCTTTACTTTCCTTCCACCCACATTGTGCGATTAGCTTCTTGCGAAGCAGAGTTGTAACCAGTAGCGCCACACTTTCCTGATACCTCTGCATCATTGCAGTCTGCCATGACGTCCCACATTATGTGGCACCCTGGGTGTTAGTTAATGTCTGTGTAGCTAAATGCAAAGGAGAAAATGAGATTTCTGAGAAGATGAGTTTGATTCCAAATGTTTATTCACAAAGCATTTCAAGTCAGTACAATACAAATCAATACTGCATTGCTCTGTCTGCATGTGAAAGAAAACTGAATAGTCCATTAAAAAAGTGTCAGCTTTACATCAGGATTTGCAAGCAGTTTCTGCTTATTCCAAGAACTTCCTGACAGCTGCACTCATAAAGAAAAGTCCTTTGTTTAGACACTTTCAGACGCCTTCTTCTGGATCTGCACCTGACTTGTTCCCCTCTGACGAGTCCAGTCCACTTTCTTAAGTCCATCTCTTGCAAAGTATCGCTCTCTGTGACCTTCTCTGCTTAGTCCCGTCAGTGTCTGTTAAAGGGCAGTCACTGGGTCACCATTTGCCATCTTTAATGTACTATGCAGTACAGTCCAGCTCCATTCTCAGTGTCCTTCAGGCGTTCTGTCCACTCCACATACACCTGAACAAGTCCACACATGAGCTCTGAACCCTTGCACAGGGTAATCCAGAACCAACGGGCTCACCCAGGATGCACTGGAAGAGTGTGCTCTTGCAGAAGGGGGGAGTTACAGCCACAGCCTCTTAATCCAGACATGTGAGGCAGAAAGGCATGAGGCCCCCAGCTGAAGCTCAGCTCCTTGACTTTCTTTTCATCATCATCATAATCATGTGAAGCAACTGCAGGGGGGTGTCACTTCAGCGCTCTGGGAGAGTGATGGTGGGCACCCAGTCATACACACTGCGCCTTTCCTCACAGAACACACTCAGCTTGTCCAGAGCAGGGTCTTTCCATGGGTTTGCACTAGGGCTCTGTAATTGTTTAAAAAAAGAGGGAGATATTTAGAGTCAGAAAAGTGGCAACACCTACAAGACATGCAAAAAAAAGGTCAGACACCGTAGTGATGCATGCATGATTCACTAGCTGCCAGCTCCTGACTGAGTGGGAACGTACCGTGACAAGAATGCAGTGTGCGTCCTTGGGCTCGCCTGTTTCATCTGCACCCACGAGGTCGGCCAGGCGGTCGATATCATTGACACGCACCACGTTGATGTCGTTGTCAAAGCAGAACGCCTGGATGAGAGTGAAGTGGATCTGAAGAGCAATGTCACACTCGTATTCCTCGTCGGTGGCGAGAATGCAGAACGCCACGCTGTCTGGGTCACTGTAGGAAAGACAAGAAAGGTGATTAGTGCATATCCTGCTTTGCGTGTGCTCGACTTTCTTTTTCCTTTTCTTTTTTTTAAAGGGCAAATGTAACTGAAAGTGGCACGAAATGCAATACTTACACATTCATGACTTTTGCAGATTCGTAAACTCCAACTGTCAGGTAGTCCTGCTTCTTAGCAGCGATCAGCAGCTCCTCCAGGGCTGCGCCTGCACTTTGCACCCTTAACAAAGAAAAATACATCATCAGCACACTGATCACATTACCCTCCCCAAAAATAACAGCTACAGCGCTTTAATCCAGGAGCTTAAATAACGTTGTATCGATGAGTAAAATATTCACCTATCAGCGTTTTCCATTGTGTTCTCTTGTCCGTGAATCTCTTCCAGAGTCATAGTTATAATCCAAGCGCAATCGGGATGTTGCAGTGTTAAGAAAAGGCTATGTAGTTGTCTGTGTAGTCTCTTGCGTTATTCTGAGCTCTGAACGGTCTGTGGGTGGCTTTATACCGCACTTGGCGTCGTTTCTCGGCAAGGGGCGGTCTTTCCGATCCTGTCTCCTACCATTGGCTCAGAGGAGCTTTGGTGAGGAAAGCGAAAAAAAGTCCCCGAGCAGTCGAACTGATCTTGTTGACAGCCCCACGTGGGGCAAGATTACAACCTTTCAAGAAATCCCCCCCACCCACTCCCAATTTCTCCTTTTCTTGTCAACATCCAGCATCACCACTAAGGGCAAAAACTACAAGTCCTGTTTACGATGAACTTTCACAGTCATTGCAAACAACACGGTGATATGAAGTTTTTTTGTTTTGTTTTGTTTTGAACCACTGTGGCTTCAGTTTGCCCCTGGACAAGCTGACATGTTTATGATAGTCAGAAAACATATAGGTCACAGCGCAGACATTCTAAGAGATTCTCTTTTATTTATTATTATTATCATCGTTTGCAGAGGCGTTATTTACCATTCGATAGCAACATCCCCGGTTTTTGGAATTATGTAACTATTACGCCTCGTGTTTTTCCACAGTGGGCATAGAAGAATTCAGACTATCCTACAGGTGACAACAGAACTGAGTGTGCGGATTAGCCGAGGGAAAATTGGCGGATCTTTTTTCTGTGGGTGAGCCGCATTAAAACAGTAGTGACGATTAATTTGATGTGTGATAAACTCTGGAACAATCCTTTGGCGGACTAGCGGATTTCCCCAGTCTGGAGAGTCACTGGGGAGATATTTATATATATCATCTATCCGAACTTTCCCTGTGCAGCTTTCCATTGCTCTTAATAAACAACCGGTTCCCGGTGCACCTGCTTGGCGCGTCATACCCTACTAACCTGTTACTCAACGTGCCCATGTGTTTACAGTCTGCCCAGCAGTTACCGAAATGTCCCCGGAAGGAAAATCTGCAAGCCTGTCCTGACCCGAATAGGACCAGAATTCTTGGTGGCGATGTGTTTTGTGGGACTGGCCAACCAGCTTATGGCCACACGCCAGTTTTTGTTACCCCATTGAAAAAGCAAAGGCTTAAACAGTCTGTCTGGGGCGCGTGGCATTTCTGCACAGAGGTAAAGTGCAGCTCCGCCACACAACATCACTACATCCCTCCACCTGTCTCCGGTCTTTCCATGGCGCTGGGGGATGTGGATCAGTATGTGTGTGCGTCCTGCGTGTTTTATTACCCAGATCTATTCAGTGCCCTGCGGCAGATGCCCGACAGATGCGCACGGGCCCTTCCCAAAAAAGCGCCACGCGTCGCAGCCAGACGCCTTTTCTGGTCAGTTTATCTTATCGGTAGGATAAGCACGTGTTTACATTCATCATTAGTCCCTTTTTTCCGACAGATGTTGCGACCACAGCGAGGCCGTGCATGTAACTGGGTTGTTGTCTGAACTTGCCCATGTATAAGCAGTTAATGAGCACTGAATGTGAATGAATTACCAAAAACCTCACAACTTCACAACTTCTCCTATCTATGAGGTCTAATATCTTCTTAACAAGTGAGACGTGCCCACAAATGGGCCTAATTACAGGAATAACGCGCTCTGTTAAAGGTTGTTTTCATGATCTGTTTCATGTTAAATGGTGAGTCAAATAATAAGTCAAGCTGACATTTGTTTGGACGCAAAAAAAGATGCCAACATGATAAAGGAATGACCTTTAACCTAATCTCGCCTACACAGTCAACTGATGAAAACAAACTTGGCCCGCAGTAAGCAGAGGGCTTTGTGTCACAAATCTGGATTTACACCTCCACCTGCTGGTCGTCCAAAGAGTGAACGTGTCCTTTAAACAACTTGTCTCAACATGTTGAATAAGCCACATGACTCATGATTCCAGCCTCACAATGGTGAGTCACCAACCAGTCTCTGTGCTCTTACCCTCCACACAGCTGAGGTCAGACAAATACTGTTTGCCAGTCATGGAGCAGGAATAGCAAGGGGATACAAAAACAAGAGATTTGCAAGTGAAAAAAAGAAAGATATAATAGGAGGTAAATTTGCATAATGTAAAGTTAGTACAGGATTACCCATGCATAAATTCACATTTTACTCACATATAAATCAATAAAATGGTCTGTTCAGACAAACAAACAGGTCAGAAGAGTTGGATGAGGTTATACAATGAGGGAAATTCCAGAGTGCCTGTGAAAACCCCACTGGAGAATACATTAGGAATATCTCTCATGTGATCTCGAGGAAAACACCTGACTATGTTAAAAGGTGTGGCAAACAATTCCAGTGAGAGTTCATACCTGTGAGGTTGTAAGTCCTCATTTCTCTGAAAATTTGGCTACAAAATAGCACAGCACACCTGCAGAAAAGTTGGATAGGTGGAAAAGTAAGTGGAGAATATTAAATAAATCCATCTCCTGTAAGTGGGTTGACAAGAATTGGTAGCAGCCTATTTTTCACAACCCTTATTTACGTCTTAGTCTTACTATCGGGACATTAAAAAAAATCATCTGGTGCTTACCAGTTTCTAAAAATATTTAAATCCTTCCTCAGATGAACAACACATGACTTATTACGCTGTTTAACTGTGTGTGTGTGTGTGTGTGTGTGTGTGTGTGTGTGTGTGTGTGTGTGTGTGTGTGTGTGTGTGCTTAATCTACATACACCGTATGATTCAGTATTTTTAGTTGCAATGACTTTACGTAACTGTTTTCTGTACTTTATCAGCCTCTGACATCAATGTGGTGGAATTTAAGCCCAATCGTCTTCACAGACATTGCTTCAGTTTGTTGAGATTTGCAGGCATTTTTTGCGCTTTAGGTTCCCACCATGTCATTGTAGTTGGATCTGGACTGCAACACTTTTATCCTTTTTTCTTTTTCAGCCATTCTTTTGTAGATTTGCTGTTGTGCTTGGGATCATTGGTCTTTTGCACGACCCAGTTTCATCCAAGCTATAGCTGTCAGTCAGGTGGCCTCAGATTTGTCTCTAGAGTACTTCAGTATACAAAAGAGTTCACAGCCAACTCAGTGACTTAAAGGTGGCTGGTTCTGTGGTTGTATCCAAATCATTACCCCTGGCTGTCCTGCCATGTTGTTTCTTAGAGAAGAGGCTTTCTCCCTGCAGTTTCTGAGCTTTGCATAATCTAAAGCTTGGGTGAATTTGCTGTGACTGATTGGCAACTGTCTTGAATGTTTTCGACTTATGAATAGTCTTTCCCACTGCAGAATGATTGGCAGCAGAAGTTGCTCCTCTAAGATCATTGCTTTTGGTTTTCTTCTTTGATATTGTGTTAAAACACACCTGGATGACCTTACGTGCGCACACTTGCTCGTGATCAGTCAATCAACTGCATGCAATTAGCAGCACTTGGCTGCTACCTACCCTCTTATTTCCCATGGTTACCTTCTCATACACTTTCTGCACTTTTGATGTCCCGAGACATAAATCCTTGGACTTCAGAAAGTATACTTTCTTTTTCACATCTGCATCTCTGCATCAATGACATGGATGATGATTTACTCTGACATATAAAAAGTTTATTATAGTTGTTCAGACATGTCTTATACATAAAGTGTTCAAATGTACATAAAGAGCTACAATCACTTTTTTTTTTATATTTACATGTCATTCTTGGACTACACCAAATGCCAGTGCTTTTCTTCAAAATGATTAACATTTAAAATCTCATTGCCTGTCAAGTATAACAAAAAGTAGCCTCGATACCATTTACAATACCAACAGTAACAAAGAAAAAATACACAAAAATAAAAAATGCATCACTGATAAAACAGGTCATAACATTTTGGAGCAATATTTACTGCAAGTTTGCTGAGCAAATAAGTCAAACCCCTTATTCTGCTCATCGTGTGCTAAGGTATTCCAGACAAGTTTACGAAGGTAAGAATTGTGCAGCGAAGTTATAAAAGAGAAGATCGCAAGGGCAGAGTTGGTTAGCCAACAACGGTTAAGTCCAGGATTCAGGTTCTTTTATCACATTTTGTGTTGCTTTACTGTACAACATAAAAACAAAGCATTCACAAATTAAAAGGAGCATGGATACCCTTGTTACAAGGGATATAATGACAAACTTTACAAGTCTTTAAAATGGCCAAATGTCCTGCAATGGCTTAAGCATTACTGTGGTCAAACAACCATGGTGATCAAGCTTCATGAGAATCAAGCGCTCTATCTTCTACTACTTCATAAACATTGCTGACTAGTAGTGCTGGGCGATATGACGATATATATCGTGTGGACGATAGAAAAGTTTCTATCGTGCCATTTGTCTTCTATCGTTTATATCATTTCTAACCCGAATTTTACAAATTATTACATAAAATATATCATTAACCCTTTACAACTCCGTTTTCCCTAACTATTTTTAAATCCCTGTAGAACTGTAACCACGTAAGGTAGCGCAATAATGTTTTTTTTGCATATGACACTGTAGGAGTTGTACTTACATCTTATTCCATTAGCTTGCCCTAGGTCACGGTTTTCTTCCACATATTGCTTTGCAAAAAATTGCATAAAAAACACTTCCAGCAACAAAAACATAATATTCCAGACTTGCAGCAACAAAAACACAATATTCCAGAAACAGGCTTTGCCGATCCGATCAGCTGTTCAAGTCAGCGCGAACTATCTTATGTCCGCCATTACCTGTCCGAAACCGGAAGTGATGTCATTTTCGCGGAAAATGTAGTTTTTTAAGCTTCAAAGTCTATGTTGGTATTTTTAAAAGTCATGTTTGACTTTATGCTCTTCTGTATCGTTTCTGGGATGCTTAGAAGTCAAATTGCACTGTTGTAAATAGTTTATTTTGATGCACATGCTGTGTTTTTGCAAATTTGCATTTATTTATTTTCATTTTTCCTGTAGTATATAAAAATTTGTGCATCTCAAAAATAAAACTATGAAGACACTCAAAATAAATAAATGTAAAGATAAGCTCTGGCGGACTTGGTTCTATGGTAGGTCTTAAAGGGTTAAATAGCCTGTGCAAATATATTAGTGTTGTCTTCTCACTTTACATACTCTTAACTTTATGCAAGAGAAAATAAAGTATAAAAAAATGATATTTTTCGCAAAGAAACTCCGTCTTGTGGTTTCGCAAAATGGTGCTGCTTTACGTGCACCCAGATTTGCGACATGCTTTACAGTAACTCAAAACAAAGACTGCACCCTCTCCACTCGCTGTTTAAAGACTGCATACTTTCCAGATGACCACAGGTCAGGTGGTATATCGTGATATATATTGTTATCGTGATATAAAATAATTCATATCGTGATAAACATTTTTTCCATATCGCCCAGCACTACTGACTAGTTTGCAGCACAAACTACTAGACTACTTTTCATAATAATTTACTATGGCTATGATAAGTATGATTTTTGGGAAGTCACTGATAAGCAGCATATGTTAGCATTGAGATCTGCTTGACATTTTCAGACAAACTCACTCAAGATTTAGTGACAGTCGGGCCATCAATTCATATCTGTCTTTAAGTAATTTACTGCCCATTCACTTTAATTATTCCTGTGCCGGAGAATAAACACACAAATTTTGGCAAAGCTCAACATGTTGTACGGTAATTTGACAGCTCTCAGTGCTAACTCAGTAGCATGTGCCCTCTAGTAATGCAGGCATTTATTTAATCTCTGCAATGTCCTTTTGAAATATTAAAATATCTCCCCAGTTTCTTTTGACTGGAGAAGGAAAACAAGAACAAAGTGCAAATAAAGTAACTAGTAGAAGGCTTTCAGAAGGAAAAAGCATGGACGAAAAGATGGATCTTATATCTGGAAGAATAACTGCATTATTCCCTTCTCCCTTTTTTTAATATTAATGTTCCCTCTGGCACCCAAATATTTAGGAATACAGCTCCCTCTGCTGGTTATACTGAACAACATGTCCTTACTACATCTCATCAGAGCGGTGCTGCTGTAATATGACAGACGGAGGATTCCGGTCTATCCAGGCATCCTTGGAAGCTTTCGCATTATATGCGACAGCAGACGCCACTACAGCATTGATGGATCCTTCCTGTAATGCCCCGGCTGGCCCCTGCTTCATCTCTGCTGCCTGAGCAGGGCTCGGGAAGTCTGCCGAAGAGTTGCTGTTGACGCCCGTTTCTGAATCAGGTTGTTCCACCCTCTCGTAGTCAGGAGTGTGATTCTTCTGACCGCCCGCAAAGATGGCTTTAACATTATCCACCTCTACTTGGTGAACTAACAAACCTTCTTTGGTCTCAGAGGAGGATACGGCATCTGTGCTTTCAGCTGGCAGTGATCGCAGGCTCCTGGAGACGACTGTTAGTCATGATTGGAAAGATAGTTTACAAAGGTTAGGCAACACTGCCGGAAAATTCATTTGTGAAATCAGCTATCTTATTAAATAAAGCATGCATATCTTAAGGTACAGCAAGGATAGCTGAAATATAATAAAAGACAGACTTGATATTTTTATATAACTCACTTGAGGAGGGCGTGTAGAGCTCCTTTGTTTGGGTGTTTCCACCAAACGGATTGACTGATGGGAAGATGATCAGACAGAAGGAGAGCAGGAAAACCTGAAAGCCCAATGAAAAAGTGAGAAAAATAGCAAAGAGTGACAAAGACCTTGACACTGAGGGGGGAAAAAAAGCCAATTTACCATAACACAAGTGCTGGTTGTGCTGGCCTTCATGGTTGACATCTTCACTATAGCCTGAAGTTTTCTCAGCTGTTCAATCAACGACCTGTTTATTTAAAAAAACAAAAACAAGAGGACGTGTTCAATGTAACTGATTCAGAAGCTTGACCTGACTATGTAAAAACCCAGAGCAAAGAAATGGCTTCTTACATGTTCTGTTTCTGAAGCATTTGGACTTTCTTCTGTAGTTCCAGGTTGTGTGCAGTGCAGATGGCCACCCTGTGACAGAAATCAATTCATCATTTAGTATTTATCAAGAACCAGACACACAAGTGTTTGCTCTATATTAAAAATCATTTCTTCTCTGCTAATTTGATTTCAGTCAATTAGAGAATTTATTGACCATGATTTTATCTGGCCTAGAACAACAACAACAAAAACAATTCCTTGTCTACCGTTATCAATAATACCATGCTGTCCTGCAATAAATGAATCAATATATTGATAAAAATCTTCAAGTTTAAAACAAGAGAGCTTAAAATGAAATAGTCAGTCATAATATTTAGATAATTAAAATATTCTAAAACTGATTACAAAACAATGTAGCCACATCCTTGGAGTCAGTGACTATATAATAATAATAATAATACATATTAAAGATTATATTAAAGATTTTGATGAAGACGATTCCGGTTTATCATCTGTATCTCACCTGTTTTCCAGTCCATCAACATACACCTTCTTCTTCTTGCGGCTCTCCTGAGCAGACTGCTTGTTGCGGATCTTCCTTCTGATCCTCTTCAAAGTCCTCTCCTCTGCCTGTTACACAGAGCAGAGCAGGTTTTCAATCACCACGTTCACAAGACAGATGACGATGTGTATAAAACAGCTTTGAGCAGCTGTGCCACAGAAAGACCAATTTAATATCCACCCAACAAAGTAAGTATGTAACTAAAGAGATATCAAAAACACCTGAAGTGAAAATTACCTTAGTGAGGGGCATGTGTTGGGGAATGGTTACTCCTTCTTTTGCCAAAAGCCGCTTCTCCTCCTCAGTGAGCACAATCTCTTTAAACTGGAACTAAAGAAGGGAAAGAAGTCTTTCTTAGAAATCTTGTGTGTGTTCTTATCTCATTAACAACATGTGTCAAACATCACTGAAAACATCAAATACAGTCTCTTTGGTCTTCTGGTCTGGCATAAGAATAGCAAAAGAAACTGACCTGGTCTTCTTTGATGGACTCTGTTGTATCTTGTATCGAGTCCTCTATGGCCAAAGTGCAAGGCAGCTCACTGCTGACATCCTCCTCCATCGCCTCAGTCACAAGGTCATCTGTGACAGGAAGACTATTCATTTAAATCTTCCATCCCCCACAAATTCCACACAGACCACATCTCATGTTTCTTTTAAGAGATTTGAAATTCTAAGATAAAATAAAATGTTAAAGTTTCAGTAGTTCTTCAATAAATGATAAATACCCAGATCAATGAAGACATCTGTATCTGGCTTCTCTGCCCTCACACTCTGCAGCATGTCCATATCCCTCCCTCCGCTCTGCAGCAGAGAGTAGCTGTGATCTGCTTGGACTGTTAAGGCCTCAAAGCTTTCTGTTTGTGCCTCAGAATATGTCACGGCAAGGTCTGAGTGCACCGGGCTGGGCTGGGAATAGCTGGGACTGGGCACAACATCGCTATCACTGCTATGAGGACTGGGGCATCCAACATGGTTGGTAATTCCAGCCCCGGAGCTGTTGTCGTCTGAAATGCCACTGTCGCTGCCCAGTGGAGAATGGGAGGGAGAGATCGTCTCTGTGTTGTCCTCTCCATCTAACAAGCTGGATAGAAAATCCTCAGTGTCCATATCTGGCAGCATCTGGGAGACAAAGGTGTGTTAAATTCTACAACACACACACAAACATATAAGACTGTTAGGCTTTAAGAAGCTTTATTACCATGTAGTACATCTAGTATTAAGACTCAAAGATGTTTATATTACTGCTTCCAAAGCATGACTCATTTTGGCACCTAGTTACTTCAGATAATGCATTAAACAGCCATCTAACCAATTTCAATAACATTAACTTCCTCTTACATCTTGTTCAGACAGCCATGACTCAATGAGCCCATTCCCATCAGAAAAGAAGGGCTCAGTGGATCCATTCTCTCCATCATGGAACAGCAGTCCAAACAGGTCTGCTCCATCCATATCCGGAAGATCTTCTGCTATTGACATCTGCAGATAAACAACAAAATACAGAGGATAGCATATTTAATATCTGGTAATAGTAACACTGTCTAAAATGTTGAGAACAGCAATTTTATGACAAAGTTCACAGAGTGTATTACAGTTCAGTTGTGCGGTCACCTTGTTTGGAGTTTGGGTTAGGTTAACTAGTTCTAAAAAGGCCACAGGTGTGAATGGTTATGTGTTAGCCCTGTGACAGATTGGCAGCCTGTTAAGGGTGTACCCCGACCTCACCACTGAACTGGTTAAGCAGAAGAAGGAGTATAGATGGCTGGCTTTAATAGGATAAAATCCTACAGAATTTTATAAGTCTACTGGAATTTTATTTATGATCCTAAAATGATTTTAAATTGAGGTTTAATTCATTCTACAATTGAATTATTATGTTTTCTAATGGACCAAACCGTTTTTAAATGACCCACGAATCTGTCTGTTGTTGGGGTTTTGCAGCCACGTGACGTTTTGTAGCCACGTGACTTAGCTTGCTTAAAGTTCATATCATTACTTCCCTTTCCTGTGATTGCTGTGTAGAAGTGCTGATACCCAACAAAATACTAAGATTTTTATAACAGGTCAAAGTGCGCCTGACGCATCCGAACAAAGGGTTGGTACATTGCACCGTGACGGTCCAGTAAACATCCACTGGATGCTGCTCTGTACTTTGTCTTGGCCTCCACGCGGAGGCTGCAGGTGCATAGCTGTTTTGAGTGCATCTCAGCTGTGCAAGTATATGAAAACAGATGTGGTTTCCTGACAAGGGGTTGATAGCACGTATACTAGCCTCTTATTGCATCAGCGCCACGGTTTTATCATGACCTCATCCTATAGTAAGCCCCGCCCCCCATGCCTTTGTCACGGGGTCTGAATGCAATATCAAGTGTCAAAATAAATAAGATGCATAATTTTTAGTTTAGCCTATATCATGAAACGACTGTTTAAATGCTGCACTGTTTGCCGACGTTCTGGAAATGGCTGTGCACCAAATGCAAGGTGCCGGTATTCAATAATATAAATAATACTAATAATAATCATGATTTTTTGATATTTATATTAGCTATTTTATACATAAACGAAATGACTTAGTTAAGCTAGAAGTTTGCGTAGGTGATTTTTGTCGCTTATGAATTTAAGAAGCTCAAAAGTGTAATCCCATCGTCAAAAGGCAGGAAACGTCTTCTTAGGCCAACATCGAGGAATTAGCTATTAATATTAGCCTTATAAACCTGCTATAGTCTTTTTCTGCTGAGGGCGTGGTCCCTTGTATCATTAAAAACACTGGGAAACATCAACAACTGGTAAGATTTGCATTAATTTCCTTACCGTTTGATGGCAAAAGACGAAATACCATTCGAGGAGTGCGTCCGAGTGTCTTTTGGTTACGCTACTCAGGTTTTTTTCAGCTGCCGCTGTACACTGTCAGACCGCTTCCTACTGAAACCACCTTCCAACGAGGCAAAAATTGCGTCATCACGTAAAGGCGGAAATGAGTACGTGGTCTTCTTTGGTGTTTCTGGGAAATAGAGTTAATGTATCTCCGGTACGAGATAATTGCACTGCTTTCTTTAAGCAAATGTACGGATCATGTTATAAATATACCAGGAATTATCATATAGAAAAATAAATAAATAAATAATCTGTAAATAAATAAATCTGGTATATGTAAAATTCAGTGTTAAAAATAAATACAAATACAATGAAAATTAATTTCGCCAAATGTATTAAAAATAATAATAAATAATAAATAGGTGTAAAAAAGTAAAAAGATAAAAGAGTAAAAAGATATATTCCTAAATTAAATAAAAATTAATTAACCAACAATACAACTTATTCTATAATGATATGAATTCACTGTGTATTTTGTCTGTTTGGATTTACAGCTATAAAACATACACACACACATGCACACACAAAAGCAGCCATAAGCATGAAATAATTATAACATCAAAAAGACGTAGCAGCATTTTTAGTTTTAAATTTATTTCATTCAGCACATTTGCATGGACATGGAATCATAAAAAGACAAAAAGATTCAAACTCTTACCAGAATTGTTTCACTCCAAACTGAAATTTTATTTTGCCATGTGAACTACTAACTGTTAGTTGGTCATCATAGCTTAATGTCATCTAGTGGATTTTTTCAGGCCACAGGGAAAATACCGAGGTCAGCCAGTCTAAGAGCAGGGACATCTCATAGAGACGTATTATATAAGATGTAAAATCTCTACTTACTATCTCATCACAAGCATTAAGGAGTACAATGAAACCAGGCTGTCTGATTTCATAAACAGATGAAAAAAAACTAAGGCATCAAGGAGAAGTGCAATTAAACATTTAAGACATAAACACATTTCGTGTAGATACTGCATGTTTCGCCACTTTTTCAACAAAATATGGTGGATTTATGTCTCTTCATAAAAATAAGCTACACTGATTCTCATAGGGCTTGTTGTTACAACACAACTAAGTGTAGGCCAAGTGTGAATTAGAAATATATGGCCTGCATGACCCAAATAATAAGTTCTGCATGCCATCTAATCATTGCTATGTTGACTTGGATAAATGAGATTTCAGAACATTTCAAATTTCTTGAGATTTCCTGTCCCTGCAAGAAAAAACAGACAATGACAGCAGCAACATAGCTACAGAGACATAAGAAAAGACCAATTTCAGGACTTGAGTGGGGTTATACACCATAATTTCAATTTATACTACTGGACTGAAAATATTCTTGTTTTAATTTTTTATTTGTAATAAAATCCATGCATCCAAGTCCATAACTTAATCAAATTTCCGGAGCAAAGAATTTTGTCACAGAATTGCACAGAGTTTAGATGTCTGCCGTAAACTGCGGTACACTTTTAGTCGTTCCTTTTTACTTGTTGCTGTGGGTCTGACTGCCTGTTTGACCACAGGAATGCTTTCGACAACCCGTCTCTTGTGAAAACGGTGTAGCAGAATCCGATAGACACCAGTGATGGAGCTCCTGCAGTCTTTGCCCTGGTTGTTCAGGATGTGTTCCGAGGTGATTCCCAGTGCCTCCAGCGAAGACTTTATCTCCATCTCTTCCTCCGTGAGATCTGATGGATCACTCTCTGCCAGGTAGGATGGGTCCAGTTTAAAGGGTTCCATGGCGTGCGGGAGGTCCACAGGGAGCAACCACTCGCAGCCCATCATCTGCTCCACTGTACAGCGGTCAGTTGGTATGGGTTGGAGGATTCCCCTGATTAGCCTCTGGCATGCATCTGGCACCCAAGAGGGAATGACGTAGGCCCCATCCATGATGCACCGCTTTAGTTTGGCCACAGTGTCCGCCCTGAATGGCATTGTGCCTGTCACCATAAAAAACAACATCACCCCCAGGGCCCAGATGTCTACATAGATGCCAACATAATGCTCATCCCTAAAGAGTTCAGGCGCAGCATACGGCGGAGAGCCACAGAATGTGTTGAGTGTCTCATCGCGGCGGCTCAGTGTGCTGAATCCAAAGTCCCCCACCTTCACGCAAGAGCCGTTGGTGTAGAAGACATTTTCTGCCTTCAGGTCACGGTGGATGATGTTATTTTCATGCTGTGGGAGAACAAGAAGAAAATTAATAATGCAAATATCATACATTCATTCACTGGTTAAAATCCCTGATCGTATTAATTGAGAATCATAATTCTAACTGTATAGGAAGGACTGAGTGTTCATTGTTATCTGTACTTCTACTTAAGTAAAGAAAGTCTGTACTTTTGCCACCGTCAGCATGTGAACTGCTCTTCCACGTATTAAATGTTCTAGTGAAATATTACAATGCAATATTTTTTTCATCTATTTTTATTCTTTGACAACCCTCAGATGGAGAGAGAATGAATGACTAAAATCTACATGTGGTGTACATGAAAAGAGTGAAAGTGCTGGTTACAGGTAATGAATCATTGTACAGCTATTGTGCAAACATTCAGCAATGACAGAAATTGTCATATGAGATTTAATAGGTTAGAGGATTAGATGAACACACTGGCTTATTCAGGTCACTGTAGCAGCAGAGAACAGGCAGATGTCATCCTCCTTGTGAATGTCAAAGTTATATGACTATCAAGATTTTCTCTGTATTTTACTTTATCAGACTATTTTAATATAAACATAAATGCACTGACCATGTGTTTAACAGCAGAAAGAATCTGAGCAAAGACAAACTTGCTGTCAGTGTCAGAAAGCTTTCCTTCTGTAGTAATCTTGGTGTAGAGCTCCCCTCCTCCTGCATACTCCATCACTAGGTGCAAACGTGACAAAGTCTCCACCACCTAAACACATATAGTGTAAGTACATATGTTAGAATACATTAGCAGAAAAGTACTTGATATCAAATAGATTTAATGATCAAAAAAGCACAATGGGATTAGAAAGACACTTGAAAGTCCAAAATACCTCATAGAGGCGTATGATGTTGGGATGGTGCAGTTTTTCCATGCTAGAGATCTCCCTGGACAGCAGCCGCTGGGTCTTCTGATCCAACTTGGTCTTATCTAAGATCTTTATGGCCACTTTGTCTAGTGATGCAAAAGGAGACATTTGCTCACTGATTGCTGTACACATAATACATCTCGACACAGGGGGAAAAAAAGAGGCAGAATTTTTAATCACTTTTCTAATAAATTTTAAATTAGTTGTTACATAAATCTTTTGTAGACTGATGATAGACAATGTAGGCCTGGTTCCACTTAGCAGTTCAAACAACACTCTGGTCTGGATAACTGAGATGAAAGGTTTGCTGACCCTGAACTAAATTTTCATGATTATATTCTTCCAGGGGTTAATTTAATTTATTTTCTTAGACAGTCATAAATTACTCCAAGTCTCAGTAGATATGTAGGCTCACACCAAGGATGGTGTAGAGTGCTACATTAACTAAATGCAGTTTTACAATGATCAAATTCACTCTGAATTTGAAAAACTGATATCTTGGCTGTGTTCCGTTAAATGATTCATAGAGATGCATAAAGTAGACCTCAGGTAACTGAATACAGAAAAGTTCTTATGTGGCAAAATGGTGTTGAGATATCTAATTGTGCTACAGTATGCATTATTAAGGCTGGTATTAGACTCTCTTTCAGCTGTGACATAGCTTTCAATAGGAGCATTTAAAATGCACTGCAGCTCATTTTGTGTTTTGACTAAATGACACCACTGACCTAAACATTGCGCACACGCACACATACACACACACACACACACACACACACACACACACAGAACCAGAGCCAGCCACAGAGTAAAAACGCACAAACCTTAAATGGTAAAAAAACAAAACAAAACACATGCATGCACACACGCACGCACACACACACAGACAAACAAAGCTACACTAATTTTCCTCTGTCGTTGTAGCCTTTGATGAGGCGTGCAGCAATTTTAGCCGTCGCTAAGGAAACTGGAGATCTCTAATCAATCCATCTGTTCAAGGGCAGCAGACAGTCTGTCTCTTTGTGGCTGAATCAGCCCCCTGACCAGGCACAAATCGCCGTGTTAGTAAATTGCTATAAGCACACACTTGGTAGTGTTGCAGCCCATTGAAGGAAACATGTTATCAGCCAACTTATCACTTAAGTCTAATAAGAAGCCACCGTTATAAAAGGAAGCTTATGCCTCTCGTTTTTTTTATTCCAATGTGTTTAGGCGATGTTTTTATGTGACGCTGTGCAGATGTCTGTAAATATTGCTACAAGTCATTCGTTTCACAGTGGCGTTTACCTTTGGTAAGAGCATGAATTCCCAGCTTAACATGGGAGAAATTTCCACACCCGAGCTCTCCGTGAATTTTGTAGAAGCCGATTCTTCTGCCCACTGTGAGCTCACGGACCAACCTGCCACCAGTTTAGATAATAAAGCATTTAACACCAATTTTCACAATTTAGCAAGTAAAAAAACAACAAAAAAAAAACAATGAAAAATATAACAAGTAACTTACAATCACCATACCTTTCATCCTGGCACATATCCAGGTTCAGCCTTTCCAGGGGAGTGAGGCGGCGGACGGTGGCTCCCTCATCATCCGTATTTATGTCAGAGCTGTCCTGCCGGCTCCAGCGGGCGTTCCTTTGGCTGCTACTAGTAGAAGCGACTGTGCTTCCAATGGAACCTCGGACCGAGTCTCCATGAGAATCCAAGCTCTTGACCCCAGTTACTGAGCTGGTCCCGGTGGTTCCACCTGCTCCTGACCCCTTAGAGCCTGCTGTCTGAGCCCCAGCTTCAGCCCCTTCTGGGCTACTCTCAGAGGGGTAGACTGCAGTCATCCTGCAGGTGACATACAAGGTGGTCTGGCCTTAGTTCATACCAGGACTTGATGCAAGACTGGATACACAATATGTAAAAAAGTCGTTTTTAAAAAAATTATTTCTCAATGCAGTTTAAATACCGCGTTTTTCTTAACAGAATCTCCTTCAAAGTAATTTTTAAATGCAGATTAAAACTATTATGATAACTATAATGTTTGTGTCTCTATTCCTAAAACTAAAAATACATGTAAAATATCACAAATGTGATGCACACTTCAATATGTGCTCTATTTTCATTAGCAGATTAACAATAAATG